>NC_141910.1:52288863-52591893 GCF_057802395.1 Ceratotherium simum simum | reverse complement strand
CCGTGCAGGCAGAGCCAGCCCACGTGGAAGCCTGAAGCAGCGATCATGGGATCTTCCACTCTTTTTATTTTCTTGTTCTTGCCACAACCTGTCATGAGACCAAGAAAACTTGTTTGGAAATGCTTGACAGCCAAAACAACCTGTTCTTAGCCCTGGACGGGAGGGTTTGTCCTCTCTGACCATTTATGTACTGTTAGATGTTTGACTAGCTGCTGACTGGAAAAAATGAATTTGCTGTTTTCTTCTCATATTGTTCACAGACAAGTGCCAGTGGCTCTCCAGGTCCTTATTTCCCCTTTTTCCAGCCCTTCACCAGAGACACTTTAAGACTATGCCTTAAACAACTGATGAATGAACGTTTGCAGCATATACTTATGAGGATCTAACCAATGGTTACATCTCTGCAAGCTGAGCTTGATACATGGGTTGTCCGTCCCAGTCTTATTAGATTTTAACCTGTGAGTTTCCACTGGCATTTTGGCCCTTTCTGGTGAAGTTAAACGTGTAAATCAAAATCTTCAGTTATCCTAGTGGCTAGTTTGGCCTTCCATACTGGTGGCTCTCAGGCCTGCAGCAGTATCTCTTTTCTTCTCTCCAAGCCATGCAGATCTTGGTCTTGGATGGTCTTGGGTGGGTCCTGTGACTGAAGGAGTCACTTCACTTCTCCTCTGCAGATAAAGGGGTTGCACTAGATAAAGAATTAGCAAACAATAGCCTAAGGGCAAATCTAGTCGGCTGACTATTTTTATAAATAAAGTTTTATTGGAACATAGACACACCCATTCATTTACATATTTCCCATGGCTGCTCTCACTGCAAGGGCAGAGGTGAGTTGTACAGACAGAGTATGTGGCCTGGAAAGCTGAAAATACTTTCTGGCCGTTTACAGAAAAAAGTTTGCTGATCCCTGGACTAGAGGATGTTTAGAATTTTCAAATCCACCTTTCTATGACTTTTGAACTTGTGGCAGTTCTTTTACAGCAAGAGCTCCTGAGGCAACTAATAAGGGGCTATATAGAAGGGGGCCTCTCCTGTGTAGTAGTTACAATACAGAGCAGGCTTTGAGATTGTTGAAATCTACAAAGAGTGGGGGCTTATTTTGCTGTATTTTTACAGAGTTCATTATGCTATATGTCTGTATTTGTTTATTGGTCTGAGGGCTCTGGCACCCATGGTGTCCACCAGTTTTGGAAAAAAGATACCCCAGCTATGTAGGTCTGACTGCATTCAGTGGTATGGTTCAAGGTGGGACACCCATTTGTACCCACGTGGAAGAGAATGCTGATTCATCTGCTTGATAACCATGGCAGGAAGGGAGCCAAATGCTGCCTTCAGAACCTGTGTGGCTGCCCAAATCCACCCCACCCTTGGTCTGTCTCTGTTTGCTTTAGTCCCCGAGTCTGAGCAGTGGGATGGGGCAGGAATAGCTCAAACTGGCAGGGTAGGTTGGTGGCCATGGTGAGAAAAACAGGAGTGGGTCCTGAAGATGTCTTAAAAAATGCAGAGACTAGGAAAGAAGTAATCTGTTTAATCTTCTTCCCCCAGTGCCAGTCCAAACAAGATTCTAATTTATAAACTTTGTGTCTCAGTGACATGCATTCCATACCCACGTTCCTTTCAGATGCATAATAGGGAGTCCAAAGCACAGAATTGAATGAACCTCTTATCGGGGCCACCCTGGCCTATAAAAAACTTTTGTGCAGACTAGAGAAAGGTGCCCCCTTTGGGTTGGTGCAGAGTTCGACTAATAGCTTTGGATAAGAAAAATCTGTCCCTTTCTCTGAGCGTATAGCCCTGGGAGAACACACAGCTTAGCGAGTGGAGCAGGGGCTAGGTTTCAGCCCCTGCTTTCTCCTTTGGCCAGACACCTTTGTGCAGGGCAGAAGCTGTGCTCCCAAGTGCAGCAGCCGTGCTCCCAAATGCAGCAGCCACTCCTGATACCTGGTGTCTTAGAGTCTGTGGGGTCTTCTCACAGGGGCCTTGCTGGCCAGCAACAGGTTAACTGTTCTTGGCCTTGGTTTTTGAAACGGTAGCCTGGGCTGGACCTGGCATGCCCATTGATACCTGTCCCCATCAGCAGTGCTGCAGTGCAAGGGTGGCTCAGAGTTTCAGGGCTGGAAGATGGGTGCCCCGTGGCCACAAGCACAAAGACTTGGTCCTCTCCCAGCAGGCACTGGAGGCCCTAATCTAGTTTAGGTGCTTATTTTGGAAAGCCCACATCTTGGCTCTCCTTTGCCAACTTCTGACCTAAAACTGGCTCAGCTTAAGGAATGCACATGATTTTCCACACAGTTATATCTCAAAGGTAATATGCTAGCAGCACAAAGAAATGTGTTAAGAGGTCCAGAATAGACGAGCTCATGGTGGTGGACGCTGACCTCACTCCCGAGGCATTGGGTTACGCGTTGCCCGGTGTGTGCGGTGACGACATTCCGCCGGGACGCCCCCCTCTGCAGGGTGTGTTGTCAGAGTGGTTTGGAGAAGGCTGTTATGAACTCTGCATGGGTAAGACAGCTTTGCGGTCAGGTCTGATTTCCACCTCTCAACTCACATTGGAAATTGTATTTAGGCCAGCCGTGTGGGCAAATTTTGAAAGATTCCTAACCCACCCTTTTCGTTCTGCATTTATCAGCAGTTCCCAGCAGTTCAGAGGCTAGAGGATTGGGAAGAAAGAGACGCTAGGAGCCCACAGTAGCCAAGGACTCAGTATCTACTTCCTGTCTCCTTTCTTGGTTCTGAAAGGCTCCTAGGAACAAGAGGGAATGTAGTTTGTCAATGTTTTGAGCCCCTAAAATGCACAGAGCACTGCTAAGGAACGGTTAGAGTCCTGTGGACAAGAGCACTTCTTTCTGTGCCCTAGAAAGATGCAATAGAGGGTGAGACGGGGGCATCATGCTGCACCCTGTGGGGAAGGGTGATGGTAACCCAGTGAAGTCCACACTGGAGAATTGCCCTGTGCTGGCATGGGATCAGGGGCCCAGGACCTGAGAGAGGGAGATCTCCCAGTTAGCAAATGTTTCCAATTTTAAAAACTGACTACTCTAAATCACCCAGCTCGTGACGATGCCCCTCACTTTTAGCTACAGGTGCTATGGCAAGACATGGGGCCAGGAGCATAGCTGAGCAGGGCTCTTCTAGTGGGAGGTGGGTGCCCAGAACCCTTCTACTGGGACGCAGGTGCCCCCGAGCCCTTCTAGTAGGATGTTGGTGCCCAGAGCCCTTCTAGTGGGACGTGAGTTCCCAGAGCCCTTCTAGTAGGACGTGGGTGCCCCCGAGCCCTTCTAGTGGGACGTGAGTGCCCAGAGCCCTTCTAGTGGGACGTGGGTGCCCCCGAGCCCTTCTAGGGGGACGTGAGTGCCCAGAGCCCTTCTAGTGGGACGTGGGTGCCCCCGAGCCCTTCTAGTGGGACGTGAGTTCCTGGAGCCATGCCCTTCCTGCTTTAAGCCTGTGGCCACAGAAGGCACAGGCGACCCCTCAGGGCTGGCAGTGGGCTGTCGCAGGGCACCGGCTGGTATCCAGATCCCACTCTGCCCTTACCACACACCTGACCTTGGGCAAACTACCTGCTCTCTCCGAGCCCGTTTCTTCATGTATCCAGTGGGAGGAGAGTAATGGTATCCATTTCATGCATGTGATTGTTGTTTGTATTAAAACGAAGTTGTTTTCAAAGCATGTTATAAACTGTAAGATACCAAGTGTCAAGTTAGTTCATTTATTTATTCAATGACTACTGAATGCCCACTAGGTGCAGGCACTCTTAGGCAATAGTCCCAGGTGTCCCAGGCCCCCGGAAACAGGAGTATTCAATAAATGTTTGTTGAATTAAAGTGACACAGGAGCTCCTCCGAGTGTTTATGTAGCTGTATGGTGAGGGGCGGGGAAGGAGGAGAGGAACCTAACATGGCATGAATTCTTCCCGCTGTGCCTGGCCCGGTTGCCTCACTACAACTGCATGCGTCCTGTGGGCCCATCGGAGAGAAATACACGGAGACTCAGCGTGGGTCAGTACCTTCCCCAAGACACACAGGTACTAAGTGACAGACAGTTTGAATTCAGTTCTCTCTGACTCCAAAAATCCGTGTTCTTCCCTCCAAATCAGGTAGGAATGATTGCAAGGTGGTCTTGCCACAGGGAGACACTGGCAGGTTCCCTCTCTGACCCATTTTTCTTCTCCCAACTATCCCCCAAATCAATGAGCCAGGCCAAATCCAAGCCAAAAATGATCACCCCTGATTCTAAGCCAGAAAGTGGGAATCAGGTGAAATCAAAGCAGAGTGAGGCTCTGTCACCACATGCCAAACCTCATGTTCACAAGGGCACAGGTTTTAGGAAAAAACAGCCTTTGATGCCTGCTCTAAATTCCTTCCATAGTAAGCCACTGTGATAAAAATCTCACCCAAACAATGTACTCTTGGCAGAGGGAGGGTGGGTGTCTTTTCAGGCATAACGCTACCAGCAAGGACCCAGAAATCACTCAAGGAGGTGTTGGTTTCCCAAGGAGACCTAGCTTTTTGAAATAAACTTAGCAAAGGATTCCATTTGCTCCTCTGCCCCCTCCCCAATCCCGGGGCCTCCCTTGCCTCTAACTTCTTGGAGAGGAGGAGCATTATGGAGCTCTTATCCTTGTGACACTTCCCAGCTCAGCAACTGGTGCCTCCTTCTCTCCAGTTTAGCACCAAGCATTTATTCTGATAAAGAAGGGTAAAAAAAAGAACTGAAGAGGTTATTGTCTGTCTTGATCTCCAAAAACCGGTCCCTGCAATTGACATTATTGCCTAAGCCTAAGAATAGATTTAGGAAAGAAGGATATTCATTCATTCACTCAGTCAGTCATTCAACAGAAAATTAGGGTATTTCTGTGTCATAGAGGTATAGCCCCCAGAAGTGAACACAGAAGCCTTCCATGTCTTCACCAGAGGGGGAAAAAATCTAAAGAGCTGCATTTAAAACTGAGCAGACCCAGGGCTCCAGAGCCAGCAACACCTGGGGAATTCCTGCCCACAGCGCTCAGGAAGGCAGCCTGGCCTTGGGGCCCAGAGCGTGTGGTGGAGGCCTCAGCTGCCCCGTCATTCAGTTCATAAGGCCTTGCTGAACCTCAGTGAGTGTGAGCCAACCTCTGCCCAGGGGTGACCACAGAAGTAGACAATGTGTATATAAGAAGCATCAACCAGCAACCCCAGACAATTTATGTAGGATTGTTTTGTTCTAGAAAGCAAAAGTAGGACCCATGGGTGGGATTCCCAGGGGATAGATTTCAGTTCAGGAGAGGGAAGAACATTATAACTAGTAGAAATGCCTTTAAGTCATGAGCTCTCGCTCATGAAAGGTGTTCAGGCGGGGCCTGGAGCATCACCCTCAGAAGTGCTGTTGGGGCAAGTCCTGCCGTGGACAGGATCCGGAGATCTCTTCCAACTGTGAGTTTCTCTGCTTAGAACCAAATGACTGGCCCAACAGCTCATGCTATGGAGCTTCAGAGGCAGGACAAATGGCTGTGGGTAGGACGGATGGCTGTGGGCTGGGGTTGGCAGCAGCAGGCTCTGTGGAGGGCCTGATGCTTATGCCAGGCCTTGAGGGTGGGTGAGTTTTGGGAAGGTAGGGAGGCCCCCAAAATCTTGCATGGTTCAGGAAATACCCTTTACCTGCAAAGCAAATGGACTCCTACTTAGCTGGCTCTCAGAGTTACAAAGAGGAATTAATTATTGTTTGTGATACACTTTAAGATCCCCAGATGAAAGACCTTGTATAAATGCAAATTATTATTATTGTTGTCATTAAAAGTGCTAGACATCTGGCCTGCTGGATAATGCCCTGGCATAGTTCTGAGCAGAAAAGAAAGCAAACTCCAGGCAGAAAGTTTGCTTCGGTTGTTCCAGAGCAATAGCAGTAAGAAGGAGTGGGCCAAGGAGGGCTTGGCCCATGACTGTGAAAGTGAAGCCACTCAGCTCCCATTCAACGTTAGCATGCAGCTCTCTGCTCTGGAAGTCAAGTTTCTGTCTGTCCCCCCAGGGCCAAGGCCCTGCTCAGGTTCATTCCTTGACCCCTGCAGAAACCAGCCCTTTACTAGCATAGGGGCCAACCATGAATGAGTGAATGTTTGGTTGTCTGTTGATCTGAAGGATGAAGGAAGATGGCCAGGATGGATGCTGGGCATCCATTCTTGGGGTCCTAAGTCAGATCTGGAGACAAAGGGAAAATATATAGAAACCTCAGACATGTGCCAATGCGTCTGGCCGTGCTTATTACAGCTCTTGAGGGAACCCCTCTAGCAAAGCACAGGGAGAGGTCATTTATTAATTACTGCTTCCACTTAAGAAACTGTCTCTGGCTAAAATGATTGGCTTGATACCAAAGCAATAATGATAATAATAATGGATAATAGTGTATTGGACCTGAAAGTGAACTCAGAAGCCATCCCTTCACTTCACAGATGAGGCATCTGGGACACAAGAGAGGTGAAGTGCTCATCCAAGGTCACATAGCAAGTGAGAAGCAAGCCAGGATCACAATTCAAGCCTCCGCATTCCTAGTCCACAGCTTGATCATGGTGGGGTAATAATACCTCCCTTTTTATAGCACTTTACAGACTTAGTACTTCTCAACAACCCTGAGATGCCAAATGACTTTAATGTTAAAGGAACCTTTTGGGTACCCTTTGCTCTTCTGGGGCCCATTATTTAGAGAGCATTTATGGTGCCTTCCCTGTGCACTTGGGTGGGTTGCACGTGCCTTTCTTGCACTCTCCCTTCCTTCTCCCAGACACTCAGAGTAGGCCTCATTCTTCCTTAGGGTGCAGTAGTACTTCCAGGAACCAGATGGGCAAGCGAGAGGGAAGTCAGGTTCGTCTCTTTTGCCCCTTGTTATCACAGTCATAATTCTACTAAAAAGCCACCCAATACAGGTCCCTACATGAGGGTTAAAGATACCAGTCAGCACCTCTGGACACACAGACCTACATGAGGAAGGATCATTTGCGAGGGGAGGGGGTGTTGTAAGAACAAATGTAGGTGTAATGGGTGTTGCCAGTAAGTTGTTCTCAAAATACATTATGGACTGTTGGCAACTCCACTTTTAATGGAGGAGACTAAAATATAGCTATAATGATGTTTGGGAGGGCGAGGATCACCAAATCAAAAAAATTTAGAAATCGTCTATCTCATTCCCTCACAGTGTAGATGAGGAAACGAAGGAGTGATTCAGTGTCATACAGCAGACCCTGAGGGGGAGCCCTGGCCCTCCCATTCGGTCGCAAGCACTCTTTCCACTGGAAATCATGGCCATGTGGAAAGAATGTGTACTTGGGAGGCAAGCAGCTCTGGATTCATAAATAGCATTGCCACTTATTAGCTGTGAGATCTTAGAAAAGTTACTTTGCATCTTTGAATCGTAGATTTCTCATTGGCAAAAATAGAGATAATAATAGCTACCTGATAGTAGACCCATTAGGAGGAGTAAATGTAAGATAATATAGATGAAAACAAATAGCATGTCGTCTAGCAGGTAGTAGGCACGTCCCTTCCTTTATATTCCTGGCTTCCAGACTTTTTTACCACAATCCACAGGAAGACATTTATTTTATATCCTAATCCAGCGTATATAATTGAAACAAACTTTCATGAAAAGATACTTCTCCTTGCCACATATGATGCACTCTGATTTTATTTCATTTTATTTTAATGATAGTCAAGACCCACTAAATTGATTTCACAATGCACTAATGGATTACACCCATCGTTTGAACCAGGCCTGTTTGATACCATGTGCAAATATCATTTATTCATTCTGTGTGTGTGTCCCTCCTTTCCTTCCAGTCCTTCCTTCCTGCCCTCCCTCTCTGTAACCAACACACAAGGCCACAGAGCTGCCTGTCCGCAGCAGGTGCAGGGCTCTGGGGTTGTGCAGAGTGGAGTGAGCCCTGCTGACCAAGGAGGCAGGTGAGCTCCTCCTCTGCTCCTCCCCACCCTCCACAGTGCCCCGCAGCACGACTGAGAGGACCCAGAAGGCCCTCCACCTGCCACAAGTTCTGCCTCCTGCCAGCCTGCCGTGGACCTTCCCCACACTCCAGCACAGCATAGCTCACCTGAAGTTCCTGTTAAGGCCATTGCACCCCAGAAGGGAGGGTAGGCCTTGGGCACCCTCTCCCATCCAGTAGTTTCTTCTTTTGGAATTACTGCTTTTCCATCTGTAAACCCAGAGAGCCAGGCATCCGGGGAGATTATTTCATCTACCAGGCAGGGGATTAGATTGAAAAGGAGAGGGATCATGGCCATCCTCACTGCCCCACCCCTAGATCTTCAAGGGGTATCTGTGAACACCCAGAAAGGAGGGCAAATACCTACAGTCCTAAAGTGACCAAAGCATGTGCCCAAAAGGAGCAGGCAGGGGCCTGAGCAGCTAGGACACGAGCTGCAGCCTCTAGATGCTGAGAGCCTAGTGGGAGAAATCAAATTTACAACCAGGAAAACAATACTTAAGAGCCCCAGAGAGACTCTCCGGGGAGGAAACGATTGTTTTAGGCCCCAAAGAGTTGATCTCCTAAGTGTTCTCTCGGTCCTTTGGGGGTCTGGCACCTTTCTTGGAGGCCAATGCCTGGCAATGCTGAGCAGAAGCCTCGAAGCACAGTCCCCGCTGGGCTGTGACTTGAGGCCTGGACCCCACACTGGCCAGGACCCGCACTCCACATGGTCAGCTTGGCTGGGACCCTGGGCAGTTCCTCTTTGAGGTCCATCGTTTGGTTTCCCCCTTTTGCTGACTAAGATTTGCCAATCTGTGATCTTGGCAGTGACTCACGGCCATCAGACAGGAGGCCAGCTTCTCCCCAGCAGTCCGGCACAGGTGAGCTGCATGAGGAGCCCTCCCCCTGGCCGGGACTATGGCGAGATCCCAGCACCCTCTGTGGGCATCTGCATGGCCGTCAGCAGCAGCCAGTGCTGCGCTCCTGCTCATGCAGTCCCAGGCAGAGTGAGCAGAGGACTTGAGGTGCCCGCTGCCAAGGCGCCTGCCATCTGAGGCACACCAGGCAGGCACAGATGGGGAGACAAGATGAGCACAGGGCTGCAGCTCTGCTCTTGGGTCCCAGGCCCCAGGCAGCACCACATTCGTTAGCCTCCTACACCCACCTGGCCTCAGCCTAGCCAGGTGCACCCCATCCTTTCTGAGTGTTCACACTGCCACCTCCTCCTCCCAGCCTCTCATCAGGTAGGTTCATGGTGGAAACAGCATCAGCCTGAGAGTAGAGATAGGGAAGACTGGTTCAGACTCTGCCTACTAGCTCTGGGGCCTTCGGTCAGCCAGTTGGGGCATTTGTTCATTCATTCATTCATTTATGCACCAAATTGACCTTCACCTGCTGTGAGGCCCTAAGGAAAGTGAGTCCCACGGGGCACTAAGGATGAACCATCCCCAAATTCTGCCTTTAAGGGGCTTACGGAGAAGACCTATGCTAACAACTATAATTAATATGTGCCATGTTAGAGGGACCATCAACTTCTCTGGCCCTCAGTTTTCCCTTCCCTGTAATGATTGGACTGTATGACCTCTGAGGTTTCTTTCTGTTACAAAATGTTATAACTCTAAAGTACATCTTTTTTTTGTGCGTGTGTGAGGAAGATCAGTCCTGAGCTAACATCTGTGCTAATCCTCCTCTTTTTGCTGAGGAAGACCGGCTCTGAGCTAACATCTATTGCCAATCCTCCTCCTTTCTTTTCCCCAAAGCCCCAGTAGATAGTTGTATGTCATAGTTGCACATCCTTCTAGTTGCTGTATGTGGGACGCAGCCTCAGCATGGCCGGAGAAGCGGTGCGTCGGTGCGCACCCGGATCCGAACCCGGGCCGCCAGTAGCGGAGCGCGCACACTTAGCCGCTAAGCCACGGGGCCGGCCCTAAACTACGTCTTTAAATAAGCCAGATGTTTACATTTGTTTGAGAAATATTGGGCTGCTGTGTGTTGGGCACTATACTCGAAGCGGTGATGCAAAAATTGATGAATATGACCTGCGGATCTTGCCATCACGGAGCGCATAGTGGGTGTGGGAGACCGGCTGGAGTATGATAGATGCATGCACATGGAGATGGAGCCTGGGGGAGGAAGGCAGCCCTGTGGCTGGGGGAAGCTCAGGAGCCCATGAGGGTACCCTGTACCTCTCTCTCATTTGGCCAGCTGGCCCACTCCTGTCCTCCTCCCCCTTCTCAGGCACTGCACCAGGGGATGCCAAGGGAGCAGGGACACCTGCAGCCCCCGGGGAGCATGGCCTGGCCCCTGCAATTGCAGAAGCTGGCTGCAAGCTGCTCTAACCCAGAGGAGCTGGCCAAGCTCCAAAGGGCCTCCTTGGAGGGCCTCAGAAGGAGAGAACCACTAGGTAATTTTGATCGTTTCAGTAAGCATTTAAAAATACCCTGTGATTTAGTAGGAGCCAGATTTTGTCCCAATACTTTGATGTCTAGAAATGGATCCCAGTTGGTTGTTTGTTGAAGTCCTCCTAAAACAGCATTTGATTTAATTCAACACACACTGAGACTACGGTCTCGGCCATCTCACAGGTGAGGAGCCTGAGCTGCATGAGACGTAGTCTAGAAACCCATCTAAACATCCAACTCAAGGAAGACCAGGGCGGGGCCTGAGATTGGAGACACATGTGCCCTGGAATCCAACAGAGGGAAGAGTGATTCCAGCTGAGGGCAGGGCCTCTGCCTGACGCTGTGAGCATGTGATATTGTGCTCTCAGTGTGATATCAAGCCTTTGTATCTCAAGTGTGTTAATTGTCTTGTTTTGCAAGTTTGGACCCCCTAAAAATGAATCAGCCCTGCTCAAAGATTGGCACATTTAGGGAGACTGTGTATGTGAACCAGTTACAACCACTTGTTTGTTGCTGAAGCCCACACCAGAGAGCCAGGCTGACCTCGCCCAGGGCACAGCTACAAAATAAGCTCCATCATGCCAGTCACTTGCTCATCAAGGCGCCCAGAGTAGGATGCACCATCTTCACGGGGGTCTTTGGAGGGTTTGGGGTGAAGAGCACTGAAACAGAACCAGATCTCTTTATAGAGATCCTATTATCAGGATGACCCTTTGGCACGAGGAGAGTAACCCCAAATGAGTCAGTATTTACAGTGGCCCTTCAGGACAATGAGGACAAAGCAAGACCACGAGGAATGATTAGCAGGACTGGTCTTTCACTATTTACAGGACTGCTTTGATTTTCAGACCACAGTCGGTTTTTATATGACTGATTGGAAACATGTGCCTGTTGAAGTCACAGCTGCAGGAGAAAACTGGAAAAAGAAATGAGCCTTAGATGTTTGGGAACTTGCCTCTATTTGCAAAAATGAATTCTGATTTGATTTATATGTCCTTGATTTCCTGACAATGAGAGTCATGTCCCTGAACCACTTCTCCCACCCCACCCCACCCCACCACCACATTGGCCTGACTCCAGCAAACATCATAAGGCTCATCTTATGATTGCCCAAAGAAAAGCATTTTGGAATTCCAGAAAGAGACTACTGAGCCCTCTCTTGGAAGAAGGCAATGGTTTAGGCTCTCACAAAATAAAAGGTCCCAAGTAAACGAGGCTAAAGGCACCAAGACTACAGGGTCTCCTCCATGTGGTCGTGCGCCAGTGGGATACATGCTCAGGGGAAGATGTGCTCCAGTGGGAAGACGTGTTCCCATGGGAGATGTGCTCCAGTGGGAAGACGTGAGCCGGTGGGAGATGTGCTCCCGTGAGAGATGTGCTCCCGTGGGGAGACGTGCACCAGTGGGGAGACGTGCTCCAGTGGGAGACATGCTCCAATGGGGCCACATGTTCCTGTGGGGAGATGTGCTCCAGAGAGGAGACGTGCTTCAGTGGGGAGATGTGCTCCAGTGGGAGACGTGCTCCTGTGGGGCGATGTGCTCCAGTGGCACTGGGATTACGGTAACGTTGGATGGGTATCTTAACTAAACTCACTAAGCTTCTGTTTTCTCACCTGGAAAATGGGAGCGTGACTCCTGCCACACTCGATAGTGTTATGAGTGCCGACTGTACAAAGCTTAACCTGCTTTATGTGGTTCCTTCCCTTTCCTCAGAGTCCCCAACCTCTTTGGGCTTTATTTTCGTTGTTTTTATTTTCATTTTCTTAAAGCTGTATCGATTCAGATTTTCAGATGTTGATTTGATGGATTTTTATTCTTTTGAAAAGATCCATTGAATAAATAATTCCAGGAGGGAGAAACCCTTTGATGAGACCTTACTGAACAAAGGTTCCTAGTTGCCTTCAGCCCAAGGCCTCTGAGCATTTCCCTGATGGCACCCTGTCATAACTCTCTTCAGTGCCCCAGAGCCCCTTCCCCAAAACACATAGATTACTTAATTTTTCAGGCATTGTTTCCCCTGACAACTTCTTATGGGACCTCACTTCTGTGGGAAGGCAGAGGGATGGCTGAGAGGAACAGGCCTTCCACCCCTCTCATGAACTGCCTGTGGTGCCACTAAACACCTGCGCGGAGCCCCACAGTGTTTGTCGCTAACGCTGCCCCATTTATGAAAAAGTATTCCAGGTAATAATAACAACTACTCCCACTGCAACCTCACCGCACTACCACCACCCATGACGTGGTGGGCCCTGGGCATGGCTAGGGTCCTAATGTAACAAGTGAAGAATCAAGACACAAAGAGATTAAGTGACTTTCTCAAGGTCACTTGGATATCTCAGAACCATAACTGGGTGGCACTTAGAGATCAAGTGTAAATCTTCCTGTTACAGGAGAGGAAACTGAGCCCCAGTTCCAGATGACAAAATGGCCAGGGCCTGGACTAGAATCTATATCTTCCGCCTCGTGGTTCGGTGCTCTTTCCACTTGCCCCGTTTTCTCCTCTTTATGATACATGTTGTTCTGGACAGAAAAAGATCTGTTTGAGGACCAGCCCAACTTCAGTATCCCCATCATGGGAGCCAGAGCCCTGTGATTCTTAAATATCCCTCTAGATCCCACAGCTGCAACCTGCTCCCTGACCAAGCTTTCGACCAGAGCTGCACACAGGACCACACCCAGCAGGCTTGGGCGAAGACAGCAAGGCATGTAGGTGCCTCTCACTGCGGAGCTCATCCTTAGATGCCACGAGTATGCCACTCGCAGCTCTGCACTGGGTTTCAAGAGATGCACAGTGTCCCAGCGACTTTGGCTGGGTATCCAGCCCCCAGCCTGGTCATCTCTCTGCTTCCAACTGCCAGCTCAATATGATAAGTGAGAAGTAACCCAAGAAGCCTCAAGAGAAAGGATGGACTGAGAGCAAGGACTGCAGGACCGCTCTTTCCACACAGAGGTTCCCTCTTTTTTTTTTTTTTTTAATTTTATTTATTTATTTATTTTCCCCCCAAAGCCCCAGCAGATAGCTGCATGTCACAGCTGCACATCCCTCCAGTTGCTGCATGTGGGACGCAGCCCCAGCATAGCCAGAGAAGCGGCGCGTCGGTGTGCGCCGGGGATCCGAACCCGGGCCGCCAGTAGCGGAGCGTGCGCACTCAACCGCCAAGCCATGGGGCCGTCCCCAGAGGTTCCCTCTTTTGCAGCCACACATGCTCTGGCTATTCCTATATACTAAGAGCCTCTCCTCTCAGACCCAGCTTGGTCCCCATGGTAACAGTTGACATCTACTGATCATCTCTTATGCCAGGCAGCAGGCCAGGTGCTTACTTGGACCATCTCATTTAATCCTCACGAGGATTACCCTTTAAGGTAGGCATTATTATTCCCCTTTTATAGTTGAGAAATGAAAGATAAAGAGGTGAGTCACTTGCCCAAGCGATACAGCCAGTAAGGAGCAGGACCAGGCCTTGAACCCAGGCGTGGCTGGCTGCGGAACCCACACTACACCACCTGTCCTTCACAGCCCACAAGGCCTTGGAGATCATCAGGCCCAGCTCCCTGCTTTGTAGATGAGGGATCCGATGCCCAGAGAAGGTAAGAGATTTACCCCTGAATCCAAGGTCCAGAAAAGTAGACCTGCTGAGCACCCCAGTTCCCTGACTCCTAGTCTAAAGGGTCTGTCTGCTCTGCCCGCTGCTGTGCCTGTGAGCCCAGGCCTGGGCCGGGAGCCACTCCTGCTCCAAGTTCATGGAAACTTACCCGGCCTAGGCCTGGGGTCAGTTCTTCATGTTTTATCCTGCTAACCTGAGACTCTGGGATTGGACTAAGTTGTGATTTTATAAACCCAGAGCAGAGGGTCTGCTATCAGTGAAAGGGTCAGAACCTAACTTTGTCCTAAGGCATATTTAGCTCTAATTTGGTCTAAAAATAAATTCCCTTCCAGCATGAGCAGAATGAGAAGCTTGTCTAACCCTGGGCCTCTCTCCCCGCGGGCCTCTTGGCCAGTGAACAGGGAGAGAGGAGACCTTCCCTCCCCCACCCTGTAACACACTTACGCTGTTAAAGCTTACCATATACTTTGTCTGCGGGTCAAAGAGTTTTTTAAAAGGTGACAGATAACTAGTGCCGTTGGCAAGCTATACTCTGGGCAGCTTTCCACTTTCTCTGATAAAAGTGAAATAAATTAAAACAGCGCTTAAAAAAAGAATCTATAAATGGGTGGGAGCCAGTTGTCATTTTCCCCTTGCCCTCCCCCGCTCCTTAGCTGACTTCATGAGGATCTGCGCTGAGGAGCAGTCACCAACAACAGCTGGTGGGATCAGGCCTTTAAATAGCCCTTCTCCACACTGCTTCCCCTTGGTGTCACACAGCTTGCCCTGGCAGGGAAAGCCCAGGACAGAACAGGAAACTTCAGAACTTTCTGAAGAAGGAAAGAGCTTGCTGTGAAGCATGCTCCCTCTTGCCAAGACCTTTTGGTCTAAGGAGCTTGTACTCTTGCAGCCCCTTCCCCCAGAAGTTTCCAAGGAAAAACTGAGCTGGTAAGATTTGCTTCAGGACCCAGTGTGACTCTGGGCCTGAGGAGAGAGAAAGCGGGAGAGCACGCCCTGCCCCAGTGCCCAGGGCCAGTGTCATCAGCGGCCAGCACGGTCACTCATCAGGCACCCAGCACAGGGCCCACAGCCTCTCCCCTAATGTCCTCACCTGTAACTTGGGGGGTGGGGGGGCGGGCACCACCCTGCCCAGTGGTGCTGGGGTGGGTCACACTCCACAGTGTCCTTCTAGCAGTGAAGCAGATGCAGTGGAGGTTGGTAGCAGCCTGTCAGTCTCTGACCCTCTGAAGAAGGGCCACCAGGGTGAACATACGTATGCTGAGGAAGTAGTAGCAGGTGAAACACAAGTGAGGAATGAATGGCCCTCATGTCTGGGTGGCAGCAGACAGTTGACAATGTCCCTTCCCACATGTCCTGTGTGAGCGTCACATCAGGGTGGGCCTGTCACTGCTACTCACCAGGGGAAGTAGAGCTCAGGGCTTCTGGCCCTCCAGCCTCTCTCTGGGCCTGGGGCTCTTTCCCCCTCACGCAGTGCCCCCTTCCACAAGGACAGCTGTGGCCTGGCGCAACAGGTGTGTCAGGGCTTTGAGGTCATGAGTCTCAGAGAAGGTGATAGTTTGGGGTCACAAGTCTCAGAGAAGGTGACAGTTTGGCTTGCTCAGGATGTGTTGAGCAGGATGTGGATGGCGGAGGGTGCTTTATCTTTCTTTCTTACTAATGGTTGGCATAGTTTGAAGTTTGAGAATGGACTACGTTTTCTTCTTCAGTACCTAAATATTAAATTTGCCTGCTTTCTGGGGTTGCTTTCTCTCACCTTCTTAAACAGTGTGTAATGGACATGCTTCAACTGCTTCTTACAAACCCGTGGCCATCAGTAGTACCTTATTACAGCCACAAAGGCCTCACCAAGTGCTCTCTGTGGGAAGGCCTGTGTGGTCACCTAGAAGAGGATGTACTCCCTGCTTTCAAGGGCCCACAGTGCAGCCTGGCGAGCAAGACGTGTACATGTGACAAACACCCTGGAAGAAGCACAAAGAGTATCTACATGCAGGGAAAGAACCTTCTGGTGACCAGGGAAGACTTGATGGGAGCAAGGGCATTTGGCCTGAGCATAAATAAAGCCCAGAGGTAGAAAATGGCATGTGTGAGGAAGAGCAAGTAGCCAGATCGGGGGGGTCATATCCTGGACTATGCATGGGCTTCAGGGGGACTATGACATCCCCCAATTGCAGTGGGGAGACTTACCTGCAGTTTTTCTGGGACAGCATTCTTAGCTTTCTTAGCTTCTCAGAGAGGGAGGGGGTGGTGCATGATCCCAAAAATGTAAAGGAGGAAAAGGGCAAAAATTTTTTTTAAATGTGTTGGAGCCAGATGGTGAAAATCACTGAGTGCCTGGCTGCAAGTCTGGGGAACATGAAGGATCTTGACTGGGGTCGTGACAGACCCACACTCTAAGAAAATTTTTGTCGTTGCAGCAAGAAGGCGAAATAAGCCTTGTGTCCAGGGGAGAAACAGGCTTCTGCAGTGGTTTGTTGAAAAGTAAAAAGAACGTGAGCCAGCGAGTGTCACGAAGGATAAAGGGACATTGAGGAGGAAGAGGAATAAGCTTCAGGATGAATTCAGGGGTTTAGGGAGAAGTGGAAACTGAGGGTTCTGTTACAGAAGTGCAAATGGGCCGGAGCACTTTCAAATACATAATATTGATGAAAACTTCATTGGAGCATGCTGGTTGAATTACAGAGACATCCAGGTCAGAATGTCCCGCCGCTGGTTGGAAATGTGGGACTGGAAGTCAGGGAGAGAAATGAGGGCTGGAACCCCAGATTGGGTGGTTCTCTGCTACAGATGATGCAAGCCTGAGAGTAACCACGCTGTGCTGTGCCTCACAGGAATGGAGAGCAGGACGGGAAGAGACCCAAGGAGAGAGTGCATCTGGGAGTAGGGAAGGAGGGACAGGGAGGGCAGGAGAGAGGCAGGAGACCTATGAGGTATAAGTCACAGAAGAGAGCTTCCAGAGAGAAGAGCCAGCATTTAGGTGCTGAAGAGAGGCTGCGGAGGCTGGGAGTGAGAAAGCCAGAGCAATGTGGTAGAAGGTGAAAGGGGGTTCCATTGACTTGGTGTTGAGGGAGGTTGTCATCAGTAACTGCATGTGTGACCCTGTTGAGTTGTGTGGGGCTCCTCGCCCCTGCACTGAAGGATAGCTGTTTGAGGCCTTTGGAGTACTGGGGGTGACAGGTCTTCTTGGTGGCCCTTCCTAGTTCATGTCATGGTTCTGGGTGAGCCACTTCTGGAGAAGTAAGGTGTGACTGCTCTGATCTCGTGGGAGACAGGGATGAGGGAGGGAGAAGTAGAAGGCAAGCCTGGGTGACCAGGGGCATGGGGTGCCCACCCCAACCTCTCCAGCTCCCTCTCCCTCCACTTTCTACCTCACCCTTTATCTTCCTGCAGAGCTTTTAGCTCCCAGCTCACAGCAAGCTGTCCCATGCCCCCAGGCCTCTGCTCCTACTGCGTCTTTTGCCTAGAACACCCATAATGCCTACCCCACCTCTGTCTTTACTGGTTGCCTCAGACTGGTGCCTCATGGTACCTCCATAAATACCCTTACCACCTCAGCTGGTATTACTTATGTGTCTGTCTCCTCCTCTAAGGCGGGCCCAGCACATGCCCCTCTGCTGATGTACAGCGTAGAGCCCACTTCTACAGATTCAAATCTGTGTGCCAGAAAGGCCAAATGGTCTGCTCCAGATCCTTCACTAGTCTGTGGCTGACCGGGAAAGGTTCTCTTGATACCCAGCCTGGCTTTCTTTCCAGTAGACCAGACTACACATAGGTTTGGAAATAAATGGAAACCATGTATCACTTAGAAATTCTTTTTATTAGACCTTCTTTGTCTACACGAAGTCAAAGATCCAAGAGAGTGAAAAGTGCAACCTCTTTATATTTCAGATCACGAAAACAACTGGGTGGTTGGCTTGGTCACTCTGGCATGTAGCTTGGATCAGGCCCTAGCCTTTGTCCTGGAGAGGAGCAGACAGAACCTGAGTTCTGATGTTTAATAGGAATTGGCATCCAGGAAGGTCGCATACAGGCCCTTTAAATATCCATGCGAGATAGCACAGTAGTGAACTATATGTACCTCACTCGGAAAACTCCAGAGGGCTTTGCATCAGCAGGGAAGGAAAATCCAACCCAAGATGCATGAACCATACATAACAACTGTTCTGAGTTAGGTTGAAAGCTCTGAGTTGCACTTTTTTTCAAATTGTTTGTGCTAACCACAGTTTTTTTTTCTCCCCCTCTTTCCCACCAGGGCTTATTTCAAAACCTTTGTCCCTCAGTTCCAGGAGGCAGCATTTGCCAATGGAAAGCTCTAGGAAACACCAGTCTTGAGGGGTGGCCAGCCAGACTGCTCTGTCCACATGCGTGTCAGCACATATGGCCGCTTCCTGGAAGCCACTTGGAATGTCTTCATGGCAGCATTTTCCTCACACAGCAGCTTTGTGCGCCCCAACTGGAACCCAAACTTGAGCTGGCTGGCGGTAACCTGGATCCTCGAGCCCCCCACCTCTGGTTGCTCCCTCTTTGTTTCCTGCAATATATTTCTTAGTTGGAAGAAATAAAATCACCGATCGTGACACAGTATTTTTCCAGGGAAAGTAGGACATCATAAATGCACACACTCTTATTCCAAAGCCTTTGTCTCTGAGACCTCTGCTAAGTTTTAAGATTAAACCCCCCTTTGCTTTTTATTTTCCTGAAACCAGTGTCTTGTGTGTGTGTGTGTATGTGTGTGTTTTACACCCCAACATTTCCCAAATGGGGCAGTCCTCCATTGGAAAACGCGTTGCCTGAATGAAGCTGAGCAGCCTGCGCGGTTTCAGCCGCCCAACCAGCCGGGCTCGAGGCTGGTGCTCAGGACCAACTGGGTTCCACCACCAACCCTCCCTCCCAACCCTCCAGCTCCCTGGATGAAAGGACTGCACAGCCCATCCTGACCTAGGAGGCAGTCATTAAAGTTTGCTGAGTGCATCAGTGAATCTACCCCCTGTCCTGTCACCCCTCCCTAGGCTGATAGGAGATCTCTTTGGGCTTATGCAGCACTGTGCGAATTATACCTGGAAGACACAGGTTGGGTCTAATGGGTTATCACTGGCATGTGTGTGACAACTGGGCTCATCCTGGCATCCTCAGGATGGATCAGCAGCCATCCAGGAAGAGCTGGGGAAGATACCCTGAGCAAGCTCTGTTTTCCCTAAATCTATGGATCTTATTTCCACCCCTCACCCAGCAAATGAGGAGCCAGCCTGGGAGTGGGAGCCAGGTCTTTCCATACTGTCACACAACTTCCCTTAACTTCCACACAAGGTGACTACAGCCACCTTGACCTCTCTATGAGAGTCACCGTTTAGTTTAGCCTTGTTCCACCCTGCAGGCTTTCATCACAGGGAAGTGAGACCTGCGCACAGAGGTGAGAGAGACAAGCAGCTGGCCTGTGCTGCCTGTGCTCTAAGTGGAACCCGCCTGCCTGCCCAGACGAAGCAGGAGCCCCCAGCCCCACCTGCTGCAGGGCCCGCACAGGCTTTAACCTGGCCCCTCACTGTTCTCTTGAAGCCCCATTTTACCATGTGAGCCTGAGAGGGGACCAGCTCGGGGCCCTGTGAGGCCTGGTGAGGGATACTTCTCCTTCCTGTGTTCTTCAGCACCCAGGAATGTTCTTAGGAGTTGGGAGAACAGCTTGAACAGACCTCCCGGCTTGGCTACCAGCTGGAGGCTGTCCAACTCTGGGTTCTTTCACTGCTTGGGGACTTTGCCCCCTGCCCTGAAACCTTGGTAATTCCCATGACAGAGAACGGGCCAGTGTTCTGTGTCCGCACCTAGTTCTCCCATTAGCTGGTGGGGTGACCTTGAGTAAGTCCCCTCTCTGTGTAATATAGGACTCACCACGTCAGAATCACCCGGGAGCTTTTTCAAGAACCACTGGTCTGAGTCCCACTGCACTTCTGCTGACTCAGAGTCTAGCTGGGGCTGGGGCATGTGGATTCTGACAAAACTCCCCAGGTGGTTGGTTCTGTTGAGCAAGTGGTCGAGACCCCCTAAGCCAGCTAACCACTCTGGAGTCTCTTCTGACTGTACTGTCTCCCTCAGGGCAGCTGTGTGCCAAGCTCCACTCTCTCTGCTCCATGACACTGTCATTTAGGATTGCTGTGCCCTGCCCCCACCCCCCGCCCCCAGTGGAGGAACATGGATTGGGCTCACTGCCTGCAGAGCCGAGAGTTGACGGAGTCGGGGTTTGCTTCGGACCCAGTAGGAGTTCCAGCTCCAGTTCCAGCAGGGGCAGTTGTGGGCTGGGGTGAGGTCACATAGCCTGGACCCTTGGCATTTCAAATAACCAGTCAGTAGTGACAGCAGTCAGTAGTGGGCAGTGTGATCTGGGAATGGCCCTCATGCCCCTGCCAACCTCTAGGGGTCCACATATGCTCAGGCTGGCCAGATCCTCAATGACACGCCCGCAAGTCTGCAAAGCAGGCCCAGTCTGACTCGGAAGTGCTCTCACATGCTTTATCTCAGCACATTTGTATAGCAGACCTGTGAAGTAAGCAAGTGAGTAGGCCCCTGTTCCGTAGATGAGGAAACAAGGTCAGAGAGGTTAAGTGAGTTACCCACAGTCACCAGCCAGTCAGTGCCAGAGTCAGGAGTCAACGCAGGCTCTTGGCCCCAGATCCATTGCCGCTTCTCACATATGTCCACGACTCTCTAGTAAACAAACAGAGACTTATCTTTTCTTTCCCAGTAAAGGATGATGTACTATGTATAGGTTTGTGAGCATGGAGATTATGTGATTTTTAAAAAGACTTTTCAGCCCTCTTAGCACAGGGAGAGGGTTTGGATTGATTTTCTTAGGGGGATCCAAACAACAGAAGGTGACAATAGCCGCTTCATGTTTCAAATGCCAGGGACTTAAAACCCGGCGTTTGTGAGATTTTATCTCTAACCCCAACAGCAGCAGAAGCAAGTGGCACTTGTAAATGGGTGACAGTCAACTGTATGTTTTTTAAACACTTCTTCCTAGTTCAGCCCATTGTTGAGCATTGTACCTGCACACAGAGTGCAGCCCAGGACTAATTAGTAAATGGCTGTAAAAGGCTTTGAAGGTGAAAAGTGCCATATATGAGAGCACATTATTATTACCTCATAAATCCTGTCTCCAGCTTACTCAGCCCTTGTAATTTCAGTTGAATCTTTAGCTCAGCACAGACGAAGAAAAGGACTCAGATGTCTTTACTAATAATACCTGGATATGATCAGGACATCTCCTGGGGGGTCTGGGGAGGAGGCACAGGAGACCCGGACAGCCAGTGGTTGCCTTCTCCCAGCCACTCAGCTTCCTGAGGATACACTACCTACAGCAAGACAGTGCTCTGGTAGAGAGAGCCTGTTTTCTTCTGGGGATGAGCTGGGAGGAGTCTGAGCTTGAGGAGGAGAGACACTTGGATTTGAATCCTGGCTCTGCCCACTTAATGCCTGGCAAATATTTAACAAGCAGTTCTTCAGCAGTTTAAAAAAGAAGATAAAAAAAAGGAGGGGGCCTTAATTTGTGCTGTTTGCCAATTTCCATGGTGATGGTGGTAATACTCCCACCATGACTGATTTCAAGCTGTTGACGTGAGATCACTGGACGCAGACTTGGGAAGAGCAGGGAGGGTCGTGGTGGGAGCCTCTGCTGGGGCGAGCAGGCCTCAGTGTGGGTCTTTATTTCATCTCTCTGAGTTTTGTTTTCCTCATCTGTAAAATGGGAATAAATAATATCTGCCTCCCAGGGGCTGGCCCCGTGGCGTACCAGTTAAGTTCGCGCGTTCTGCTTCAGTGGCCCAGGGTTCGCCGGTTCGGATCCTGGGCGTGGACCTACTCACTGCTCATCAAGCCATGCTGAGGCGGCGTCCCACATAGCAGAGCTACAACTCTACAACTATGATACACAACTATGCACTGGGGCTTTGGGGTGAAAAAAGAAAAAAAAGATTGGCAACAGATGTTAGCGCAGGGCCAATCTCCCTCAAAAAAAAATAATAATAATATCTGCCTCCCAGGTTGTGAGAATTAAATGTAAAAAGTACATAAAGCAACAAGTACAGTGCTTGGCACACTAAAATGTTTGATCAGTATTGGCTATTATTATTGCATACCAGGAAAAGGAATTTCTGATGTTGACTTTGGCCTTTTTTATTTTTTCCACAAAACCCCAGTAGATAGTTGTATGTCGTAGTTGCACAGCCTTCTAGTTGCTGTATGTGGGACGAGGCCTCAGCGTGGCTGGAGAAGCCGTGCATCGGTGCGCACCTGGGATCCGAACCCTGGCCGCCAGTAGCGGAGTGCACGCACTTAACCGCTAAGCCATGGGGCCAGCCCAACTTTGGCCTTTTTCTAAAAAGACAGAATGCCCCTGTTAAAAATGTGGCCTTTGAAAAATAGAGGAAGATGGAACACTTCCTAAATCATTCTACGAGGCCAACATCACCCTGATACCAAAACCAGACAAAGACAATACAAAGAAAGAAAATTACAGGCCAATATCGCTGATGAACATTGATGCAAAAATCCTCAACAAAATATTGGCAAACCGAATACAACAATACATTAAAAAGATCATACACCATGACCAAGTGGGATTTATACCAGGGACGCAGGGATGGTTCAACATCCGCAAATCAATCAACGTGATACATCGCATCAACAAAACAAAGAATAAAAACCACATGATCATCTCAATAGACGCAGAGAAGGCATTTGACAAGATACAACATCCATTTATGATAAAAACTCTCAATAAAATGGGAATAGAAGGAAAGTACCTCAACATAATAAAGGCCATATATGACAAACCCACAGCGAACATCATACTCAACAGGGAAAGACTGAAAGCCATTCCTCTGAGAACAGGAATGAGGCAGGGCTGCCCACTCTCACCACTCCTGTTCAACATAGTTCTGGAGGTTTTGGCCAGAGCAATTAGGCAAGAAAAAGGAATAAAAGGAATCCAAATAGGTAACGAAGAAGTGAAACTCTCACTATTTGCAGACGACATGATTGTATATATAGAAAACTCTAAAGAATCTGTTGGAAAACTATTAGAAACAATCAACAACTACAGCAAAGTTGCAGGGTACAAAATCAATCTACAAAAATCAGTTGCATTTCTGTATGCTAATAATGAACTAACAGAAAGAGAGCTCAAAAAGATAATAAGATTTACAATTGCATCAAAAAGAATAAAATACCTAGGAATAAATCTTACCAAGGAGGTGAACGACCTATACAATGAGAACTACAAGACATTATTGACAGAGATCAATGATGACATAAAGAAATGGAAAGATATCCCATGCACATGGATTGGAAGAATAAACATAGTTAAAATGTCTATATTACCTAAAGCAATCTACAGATTCAATGCAATCCCAATCAGAATCCCAATGACATTCTTCACAGAAATAGAAAAAAGAATACTAAAATTTATATGGGGCAACAAAAGACCCCGAATAGCTAAAGCAATCCTAAGAAAAAAGAACAAAGCAGGAGGCATCACAATCCCTGACTTCAAAACATACTACAAAGCAATAGTAATCAAAACAGCATGGTACTGGTACAAAAACAGACACACAGATCAATGGAACAGAATTGAAAGCCCAGAAATAAAACCACACATATACGGACAGCTAATTTTCAATAAAGGTGCTAAGAACATGCAATGGAGAAAGGAAAGTCTCTTCAATAAATGGTGTTGGGAAAACTGGACAGCCACATGCAAAAGAATGAAAGTGGACCATTTGCTATCGCCATTCACAAAAATTAACTCAAAATGGATCAAAGACCTGAAGGTGAGACCTGAAACTATAAAACTCATAGAAGAAAATATAGGCAACACACTATTTGACATTGGTTTTAAAGGAATCTTTTCGGATGACATGCCTACCCAGACTAGGGAAACTAAAGAAAAAATAAATAAGTGGGACTTTATCAGATTAAAGAGCTTTTATAAGACAAATGAAACCAGAATCAAGATGAACAGACAACCAACCAGCTGGGAGAGAATATTTGCAAAACATACATCTGACAAGGGGTTGATCTCCATAATATATAAAGAACTCACACAACTGAACAACAAAAAAACAAACAACCTGATCAAAAAATGGGCAGAGGAAATGAACAGACACTTCTCCAAGGAAGATATACAGATGGCTGATAGGCGCATGAAAAGATGCTCAACATCATTAATCATCAGGGAAATGCAAATCAAAACAACACTAAGATATCACCTCACGCCCATTAGCATGGCTATAATCACCAAGACAAAAAACAACAAATGTTGGAGAGGATGTGGAGAAACAGGAACCCTCATACATAGCTGGTGGGAATGCAAACTGGTGCAGCCTCTATGGAAAATGGTATGGAGATTCCTCAAAGAATTAAAAATAGAGATGCCCTATGATCCAGCCATCCCACTACTGGGAATCTATCCAACAAACCTGAAATCAACAATCCAAAGAGGCTTATGCACCCCTATGTTCACTGCAGCATTATTCACCATAGCCAAGAAGTGGAAGCAACCTAAGTGTCCCTCGACTGACGATTGGATTAAGAAAATGTGGTATATATATACAATGGAATACTACTCAGCCATAAAAAAAGACAAAATCGTCCCATTTGCAACAACATGGATGGGCCTGGAGCGTATTATGTTAAGTGAAATAAGCCAGAAAGAGAAAGACAAACACTGTATGATCTCACTCATATGTGGAATATAAACCAACACATGGACAGAGAAAACTGGACTGTGGTTACCAGGGGCAGTGGGGGTGGGGGCTGGGCACAAGGGTTGAAGGGAGTCATATATATGGTGATGGACAAACAAAAATGTACAACCCAAAATTTCACAATGTTAGAAACCATTAAAACATCAATTAAAAAAAAAAAAATGTGGCCTTTGGAAGAGTGACCCTGTCTGTATTATTAGGAAGACAAAATGATGAGTCATCTTGATTTTAAGGAATAAGAGATTCGATGTATCTGAGGGGCTTCCCTGTCCTCCCCCCAACCTTAGGTCTTGCTTTAACTCTCCATGGAGTTTCAGGCTTGTGCTTGAGCACAAACGACCCAGTGACCTGCTTTTTGACCGGGCCCCTGCTTTCCCACAGGCAGGAAAATCAGAGCAGCGCGGGGCACTTTTGCTTCTGACTCAGTTTCAGTTCCTGAGGGCTGCAGACTCTTGTTTTGGAGTCACAGCCTTCAGAGAAACGACCACATTCGGTTTGCCTCTTGCTTGGGCCTATAAATAGCACTGGCCCCAGAACCTGCCCCAGTTCATGGGGGCTGGCCTGTCCCACAGTTCTGCCTAACGTGAATGGTAAGAATAACATCTAATGGCAAGAAGGCATCTACTTGTATTAATGACATCATAATTAATTCACTGGTGCTTTTCAAAATGAAAACAAGAGAAGAAACATCACCTTTTTGTTCTGTGCATCTATAGTGCTTATGTGCCGTGCCAGTAGAGTAAAAATTAGGAGACTAGACCAGATGCCAAATAGAAATAGGGAGCTGGGTTTGTGGTAATGGTGATGGCTGCCTTTACCGAGCCGCACGTGGCACTCCATGCTAGCTACTTTTTATTCATTGTCTTTTTTAATCCTCAGAACAACTAAATGGGGTATTATTATCCCCATTTTATAGATAAAGAAACTGAGCCTCAAAGAGGTTAGATAACTTACCCAAGGACAGGAAGCAGATATATTTATTTATTCACTCATCCATCCTAGTTTCTCTCACTCTCCTCTCTTTCTCTCCCTCCTCCCTCCCTCCTCCTCTCCCTTTCCAACCCCCTTCCTATTACACAAAGGAAGTGAACCCAGGTCTCTGTTTCTTTCCACTTTTTTATCCAGCTTCCCTAAATCAAGAGATATTTATTGAGCATCTACTGTATATAAGACCCTGTATAACACATTCATATACTTGTTTTTGCCATTTTCCCTATGAGGAGAGGGGCTTCGAGTGGTTGGACTGGCCGAGATCAGATGGAAGCAGGAGTCAGGCCCAGCACTGCTGGGTCCAAGGCCAGACTTGAACCACAGGGGGTTCTGTGTCTCTGCACCTAACTAAACCATACTTTGAAGCAGTCTGTGGATATGCAGATAGGTCTACTGTATGGCTATGGAAATATATATAAATACCAACTGATTTTCAGATGGTTGAGCCAGGGCCAGCCCACAGTTGGAAAAAATCTGATTCAGGTTCTGGCTCTGTGGCCTAGTGGTTAAGTTCAGTGCACTCTGCTTCGGTGGCCCAGGTTCAGTTCCCGGGCGCGGACCTACACCACTCTTTGGCAGCCATGCTGTGGCAGTGACCCACAAACAAAAGAGAAGAAGATTGGCACAGATGTTAGTTCAGGGCGAATCTTCCTCAGCAGCAACAACAAAAAAAATCTGACTTCAAAGCTGGTGCCATATTCTGCCATATTGGTAAAAGTCCAAAACACACTTGGTTGAAGTAATGGCCTTATATCTGAGGAAAACAAGATGAAAATAGTTGTTGCAATTATTAAGGAAAATTACCGAGGTATTACCAAAGACAGCAGGATCCATGAACTGATTCTGGGTTAAGTATGAAATCTGCAAGAGTTATTTCCTAACATCACTCGTGTTTCCCTTCTTCAGGGTTCCCACATTTCCTCCTTCATTCTTCTCTGATCCCTTTGGAAGAACCACACTTTACAAGCCTGCAAGGTCACGCTTGGGGTCATGATAAATTATGACTAATCATGACAATAAAAGTAGCCCCACAAGCAACCCAGGACTGACCAGAATGACCCTCCCTGCTCTGGGCCGGCTGCCTTTGCACCACCCTGGGATGAGCCAAATGGCCTGTGGAGGATGTGACAGACACTCATTCCTCCAAAACAGAGCCCACCACCCCTGCTCCAAAGCCCCCGTGGAGCAGAGTCCCTCTACAGAAGTCTCTGCATTCCAGAGATTCTCTTTGGAACATGCCCTTTGAGCCAGTTCAGGAACCACCCAAGAAAATCCATCCCTTTCAACTCCATGATCACACTTTTGCTACAAAATGGAATTACCCAGCTCCCAACGACCTGCACAGGTGCCAATAGAGTAGAAGCCAGGAGGGTTCCAGGTGCCCTCTAGAAACAAGGTGGTAGGTGGTGGTAATAGTGACAGCTGCCCTCTGGAGCACCATGCTTGATATCCCAGGCCCTGTTTCAGGTCCTTCACATCCATGGCCTTCTTGGTCCTCTGACCCTTCAGAGAACTAGGACAGGCCACCACAGCAGAGAGTCAAAGGAAGGTGTCAGGGCTCTGATGGCCTCCTGGGTAGGCCAAAAATCATTTGAGTATGGCAATGTCCGCAGAATAAGAGTGCCACCTCACTGGGGTACAACTTTAAAGGAGTGAGTAGTCATTTGGGTATGTAAGTTCAAGTAAGTTTGTGGAAGGATTTTACCTTGGACTCATTTCATAGCCCAGCTGGGGGTTGGTGTCATGCCTGGGGACAGGAGTCTGGGGCCAGATTGCCCTGTGGGGAGACTCCTCACTGGCTCATTCCTTCGCTCAGAGTGCGCACACACCCACACTTGCACAGAGCCAGGCCTTTAGATGACTCTGATGCCCCTTGTCCTGCCTCGGTGCCCATTCCGGGGACTCCAGCACTGGCCCAGGTTGGGGGAGGACTCTTCACCCTGACTCCACGCTAGAGCTCTCGCCCGCGTTGGCTGGCAGGTTGCGCAACTCAGTCAGCTGCCTCCACCTGTCTCTCCCAACTTTCCGCCTGCGCCAACACCCCAGGCTGCCCTCTGCGGCGCCTCATCTGCCTTTGCCTGCCGTTGCCCCAACCGCTGAGGCACAGTGGCCCCCCAACCTCGCCCATCCCAACTGCCAGCACTCAGCAGCCAGCAGCCACAGTGGGTAACCCCTTCACAGAGCTAACCAGACTAAAGCCTCGCTTTGGGGAAACCAAACCCTTGGCTAATTGGCTTGTTGTTGGAGATGAGGCCCGTGGGCTCTGCAGCCAGCCTGCCTGAGTCAAATCCTGCCTCCACCACTTACTAGAGTCATGAACTTGACCAAGCCACTTGACCTCAGTTTCTTCCTCTGTACAATGGGGCTACTACGTCACGGAGCTGGCAGCAGGGCTCAGTGAGTTTGGACATGTGAAATGCTTAGAGCAGCACTGGCACATAGTGAGTACTCAGAAAAGGCTCTCTTAGTATTATTGCTGTTTAGATTTTGCACAGTTTTATGCCTTGCCTCTTCTTTATCCTTCCTTTCCTCTCATATCCTTGCTCTTAAGCTTCAACTGACAATAAAAAAAAAAAAATCCTTTCTTCCCCTGCTTTACAGTCATGTAGACGCCACTCCCTCCTAGAGTGTCTGCCAGCTGTCATGCCTCCGCCGGCCCCACCAGGCCCGCTGCCCGCTCCTCTCCTCGCTGGGCCCCTCAGTGAGCCGCACTGAGCAGCTTGACCTGGGGTCCCCAACTCTTCACTTCCATCCAACTCCTAGGACCCTTTGCTTCAAAAGGTTTTGTTTATTAAAGTATATTTATTAAGTAATCATTTATTTCCCCCCTTTTAACCAATGACTTATAGACTTGCTTGCTAGGGATTCCAATGAGAATGGAAGTTTCCTCACTGAATGGGCATGTTTCCAGTCAAAACTCGAACACTTGATTAGCCAGGGGTTCCTTCTCTCTGGTAAACGTACAATAAACATTAGTCTTCCTTAAAATCTTGACTGTCAGTCATGGACCCCCTTTACTGCTTTCCAGACCAGGCCCTGGGCTGAGGGTCGTGGAGTGTTCATGGTTTATCTGGAGAAGCAGGACCGCACTGCATAACCACCCACAGCTGTGGGAGAGGAGCAGCTCCCTCTCCAGCACCCACTCGATCACGTTTGAGCAGCCCTGGTCTTGACGGGCAGCCCAGAGAGTGAGAAGCAGATTTCCAGGTCTGGAGAGGGTAGCAGCAGCAGAAACCTTGAGGAGTGTCCCACACTCATGAAACGGTGGCCAGGCTTGCCGGGGCTGTCCTGGAGCCAAAGGCCTTGACCTAGATGGGCCTAGTGCGAGCAGGACACAGGTGAGCCCAGGAGTCCGGGCTTGGGCAGGTTAGGATAGACTAACCAGATGTAAAGTAGAACAGAAAAGCAGTGCTGAGCCAGGAAGGCCTCCACGTTTCACGCATTTATTGAGCACTTTCTATGTGCCCAGAGTTGGGAGCTGCTTTCCGGGGAGAAACAGGAATTGAATCCCATTTATGCATTTGGCAGACATCCGTTGAGCGCGCCCTCTGTTCCTGGCACTGGGACCGTACAGATGATAAGACCAGCCCTTCCTCTGAACAGCTGAGAAGATATGGCAAGTACACACACCTCCGCCACTGATGGGGGAGGCAGTGATAAGCTGCACGGAAGAGCAGCGGATTCACACTGCTTACTTCCAGCCCAGGCAAATCAAGGAGGGCTTCCTAGAGGAGGGGCCAGCTGGCCCCAGATTCAGCCTCTTGGCCCCAAAAATATTTTTCCCCTTTTCCTCCTTGTGGTGGTTCGGTTTCCTGGTGGCCTCTCCAACTGGGCTGAGGAGCACATGATGACTAGTTCGCATGTATGCGATGATTTACTGAGCATCTCCTTGGTGCCAGACACTGTTCTAGACACTGGAGATACCAGCATGAATAAAGCATAACAATCCTGCCCTGATGGAGCTTCCGTTCCCATCAGGGGAGAGAACGTGAATGAGACACATATTAACTGTGTGGTATGTTAGAAGGTAAGAGTGGAGAAGGAAAATAAAGAGGGAGGGGTGGGAGTGCACTTTCAACCAGGTGGCCAGGGAGGGCCCCACATAGGAGGTGACCAAGACCTGAAGGAGGCAGGTGAAAGGGGCAAGGCACGCCCCCCCTTCCCCTCCCAGAACTTGCCCCATTCCCAGGCCCCAGTATGGGCTTGCCTTGGGCCACCCCAGGAACCCACCCATCAGAGTCAGGCCCTGAATCCAGAACACCCAGAGGAGCAGGCAAAGAGCAGTGAGGCAGGAACACTGGGCTGAGTCCCGGCTGGCTGCTCTCTGACTGCTCGGGACGGGACGTTAACTTCTCTGAGCCTCAGCTTCCTCGTCTATAAAATCGTGAGCTCGCTTCACAGGGTGGTTTTGAGAATAAGGCAGATGAGGCTTGGGGATGCTCAGGGAACCAGGAAATGTCACAGCTGTGTAAGCAGTTTGCCACTGCCACCGCTTAACGCGGAGTCCCTGCTGCTCCCAGGGCGGGGCAGGGGTCTGGTGGAGGTGCCCTGAGGACGTGGTGAAAATACCACAAACTGCAAAGGAAATGGGTGCTAACGCCCATCCTGCCCGCACTCCCCAGCCCTCAGCCGTCCCTGGCGCTGCCCTGGCCCTGACCTGCGAGGAGGAGGGAAGAACAGGGAGCAGGTGTGCCCCGGCCGGCCACCTTCTCTCCCCACTCAGTTCTGGAGCACCTGAGGCAGGCAGACAGGGTCCCCTGGGTGCATGAGAAGGGCCCCCCAATGAGTCCTGCCTGAAAGCTCTGCTTCTCGGGTCCTGGACCAGCCTGAGGTGAGTGTGACCTGGAAGGTGGGCACCAGGACAGGTGTCATAGCCAGCAACAAGCTTCCAGCCCTTCACGTGATTCTCATCAAAACTGTTGGTGTTGTCTTTTTCCCATTGCAAAAGGAGCAGAGAACAGAAATCACCCATAACCGTCCTCTAACATCACCACATTTAGCATGACGGTGTTCAACAGTATGCAACAAATATTTCGTACCTATTCTGTGGCAGGAAATGATATATCAGCAGAGGTCTGAGGAAAAAAGGAGTTTCCTTCCAGTCTTTCTTCCTATTCATTTTTAACATGTTTAAAAACAATATAAAACAATTTTGTATCCTGTTGTGATTTTTACTTAACATTATTTCATAAGTGTTTGCCATCTTGCTGCAGTCTTCACAGCCATCTTTGGAATATCTACCTCATGTTTCTCCATAGTTCACACCACTTCCCTTATTTTTGGCCATTTGAATTATTTCTTGATTTTTCCCTATTATAAATATATCCATGAATAATTAGTTAAACCTACTGTAGGAAAGGCACTTAGGCAAGACTAACACAGAGCGATCAAATAACAAACAACAGGGGAAAGTGAGCATGATGGTGGGCCAGTTCATGCCTCAAAAACTTCAGAGCAGGGGAAAGTAGGAGAATGTGCTGGAATATTCTGGCAGGGTGGTGGAGGAAGCACTGAGGCAGGTGCCTTCAGCGAGGCAATGAGGAGAGTGTTGCGCCTCCAGGCTGAGCCGAGGGTGGGGAGCGAGAAGTGAGGCGGTCGTTGAAACGGTTGGCTCATGAAGGCTTTCTCAGGAAGGCCGAGGTGTCCAGCTGCTGCAGGAGGAAACAGGGAGCCCCTGAAGGTTTGTGAGCAGGGCAGGGACAGGATCAAAGAGATATTTAAGGAAGGTTCATCAGTGTGGTGGCTGGAGGTCAGCCAGCAAAGGGTAGAGGGAGCCCAAGCCGGCAACTTCTGAAGGAATCACACTTGAGGTGGGGCGGGGGTGGGGGGGTGAGGGATGAGGGAGGAGGGAGGGCACTGAGCAGAGGGAGGGACTGGAAAGGAGTGAACAGAAGAGATGGAAACGAGGAAGCATTTGAGGACGGCTCCTCAAGCTTTGAGACCAGTGGGCACAGAGCGTGAGCAGGGGGCTGAGCAGGTGAAGGTGCCAATGCCCAGGCCACACGCCTGGAGGGCTGGAGGCCGCGGCAGGGAGGAGGAGCCTTTGCCTTCCCTGCCTGGCTTCACGCCCTGGGAATGGAAGCAGCCTGGAGAGTTGGCCTGGGGGCAGGCCTGGGTGGGGGCACCAGGGAGTGCCCTGAAACCCTGTCTGTACAGACGTGTGGGCACAAAGGTGGGAGGAGCTCTGAGACCTAAGGGAAGGCCTTGGAGCCTCAGAGAACAGTGGGGATGCCCTCCTCTGCTAGCCTCTGGCTGGCCAGAGCCAGTGGGAGGACCAGGGGGCTCAGCTTAAACACAGCCCAGACCCCCCTGGAGGGAAGGCAGCAAACAGTTGAGGTTATGAGCCCAGGTCTGGAGCCAAAGAGATGAAAATCCTTGCTAAGCCACTCATTGGCTCCCCAACCTTCACCTCTCTGAACCTCGGTTTCTTTGTCTATAAAATGGGATGATAATAGCACCTACCTAACAGGCTGGTTGTGCTGATTGGGTGAGATAATGGACATAACATACCTGGGATGTAATCAGCAGCCCGTGGATGGGAACTGCTATTACTATTATCACTATTATTAAGGAGCCCTCAGCCCACCCCCAAGACCAGCCCAGCCACACTTGGCCAGCCTGGGAGGCTGCAGGGAGCAGCTCAGGACCTCAGCACCAGCCTGGCTCACTCAAGGCTGGGCACCATCCACAGGCCCAGCACATCGCTGAGGTTTCCCCAAGCTTCCCCTGTGAGGCCCAGCTGCCGGCCTCAGCGTTGGGGCATTCCACACTCTCTTCTAGAACACCCACTATGTGCCAGGCTCTGTGCTGGACACTGAAAAATCACCTCCAGGGCCATCGGACCTGGCCTGCCCCCAGGGCCACATGGAAAAGCAACAACGTTCCAAGGAAGTTCTGGAAGAGGGAGAGTCTATGGCGGAGGTAAAAAGGACTCAAGATAGATTCCAGCTAGGGGATCAGAAAACCTAAGTTGGGAGAGGTGGCACTTGTCTGTCCCAGGGGCTTTGATGGTCAGAAATGGGGAAAGAGCATCCCAGATGGAGGGGACTGCCAGGGAAGCGGCTGGGCAAAAGAAGTGGCACCTGGCCCAGTGGCAGGATGATGGTGATGAATCCCTTCTGCTGAGCAGAGAGAGAAACCCTGTGGTAGCCCCGGATCAGACCCTTGCCCACATCATCTCTGGCCCTCACAATGACCCTCAAGGGTAAAAGTTTTTATCCCCATTTTACAGACAAGAAAATGGAGCCCTCAAAGAGTGAGCACATGGTTCATAGAGGGCATTGCCAGGACTAGAACTCGGTCTGTCAGCCCTGAAACTTTATGATGCCAGGCTCCCTCTCCCAGGCTTCAGGCTGGAAGTAGGGTGGGGGTGGTCTGAGTGGAGGAGGAAAAGAGCTGAGCGGGGAGGCCTCTGGGTTGTCGTCCACTCTGGGAAGAGTTGTGGTGTCCCCGCAGCATGAGCCCTCTCTAAGGCACCTCCCTGGGACCCAAGAGACCCCTGCAATGGGGAAAGGCCTGGAGTCCAGCCTTCCCTGTGCTCCTTGCACTGTCAACTCCTCCTCTGCCTCTCTCCTGCCGGTGCTCCGGTCCCTGGGCCTCTGCTCCTGCCACTCTGTGGGAAAGGCAGGCAGCAGGGAGCCTTACCCAGGGCAGTGGGCAACCTTTTCTCTGGTACTTATCAATGGTCACCCAAGGTCCAGGCTTCTAAGGGCCATCAAGACCATCTGGTCCAATGCTAACACAGGTGGGCAAACTGAGGCCCAGAGAGAGACAGGGACCCAGAATGAGGCTAAAGCCAGGCCCAACTCCCATCTCAGTGCTTCTTCACCTGCCTCTTTGACTCAGGCGAGGCAGGAACCAAGCAGGGTGGCCCCCATCACCACAAAGCAGGGGTGGGGGTATGGTGGGAAAGAAGACCTCGGAGGCCCCGTGGCGGGGCCTGAGATGCAGGAGGGTCCTGGATCTACAGGGGACCTTCCAGGTCAGGGTCACCTTGTACAGCGAAGAAGGGGGGGTGGAGATGGGCACCCTTGTATAGGGGGCAGGGAGGTGAGAGCACAGCCCCGGCACGCCATCTACTCAGCAAACCCGGGCCTGGGCCTGCAGCTGCCCAGAGAGGGCACCTTTTTCCAATTTGCCCGCGGGCCCTGTAGGACCCTCTTGCAGCCCTGACTCACATCACTCGCCCATTCTGGGCAGTAGCTGCACCTCCGTCTGTCAGAGAGCCCCTCCACTGGGGGGAGGGCGAGCGGGGACTGTGGCACTGGGAGCGCTGGCTGGGCCCTAGGCCGATTTCCTCTTTCCTCCCGCCTGGCCTGGGAGCTGAGATTCGGCTTCTGTCTCCAGAGGCTGGTCCGGCCCCCAGGAATGTTTCCTCACGTCGTGCCCATTCCTACAAGGGCCCCTGGCACCTGCTTTTGGCTCCTGCCTCTTCCCACCCCGGCCCCTGGCCCTGGTCTGGCTGCCACAGAGCCCCACTGGGGCTGCCCTTACCCTGGGTTGGGGGCTGCCACACCAGTCCAGCTGCAGGGGGCCTGGCAGCCTCCCCATCCGTGCTGTGGTGCATCATGTCCCAGGGCCCCAAGGCCGGCATGTACCCACACGCATGCGCCAGAGCTGGCCTCTCCCTGCCTTGCGAGTTGCATGACCTTGGGCAAGACCATCCCCTTGAGTCCCGGTGCCAGTGTCCACCCCCCTTCCCCACAGGATGCCACAAGCTGTGGACATGATAGAGGTGACTGTCTTCTGCCTGGTGGGCCTGGACACCTCCTCTCCCTCCTCCCGCCCCTCCTTCATACCCTCCTCCCCCTCATTCTCCTCCATTATGAGGCTCAGAGCCGCGGTGACCAGAGGCTGGGGAATGAAGCTTTGTGTTTGGTGTCTCCTTTCTTCCAGGGGCTCAAAGCACTTTTATAAGCATTAATCTCCTTCATCCACCCTGGCTGTTGTCTTGTTTGCTCTTTATATTTTATTATCAGCTGAGGTGTTCCCCCAGCCAGGGGGAATTCCCCAAGCCAGAGGTGGAGCAGGCAGAGGACACCTCCCCACCAGCACGGCTGGGACCCGGGGCCAGGTCCACCCAGGGCTAGTGTCCAACTCTTCTTCTCCAGTACCTGCCTTTGGCCGGGTATTCGGCCCTAGCACCCAGCACAGCCAACAGGGAAGGTGTCCCTGGGAGGCCACAGATGCGCTGTGTGGTGGTGGACCCAGAGGCAGCAAGGTGTGTGGAGGAGAGTGCCAAATGGGGAGGCAGGAAGCCTGGGTACTGCCAGCTGCTGCTGTGACCTGGGGCAGGTCACCTCTCCTCTGAACCTGGTTTTACTGAAACACACGACAGAGGAAGAGACTCATGAATATCAAATCAGAGCCTGTGACAGTAGTCTGTGTGATAAAGCTCCACGTAAATGTCCAGGGCATTGCACCCGCCTATAGGACACGGCTTTGGAGGAGATGGCCCTGTGGGGACGTCAGCCCAGAGTTGTCACTCGGATTCTAATATCAAAGAAGCCTGGGGCCGGCCCCGTGGCTTAGCGGTTAAGTGCTCACACTCGGATGCTGGCAGCCCAGGTTCGGATCCTGGGCGCGCACCGATGCACCGCTTCTCCAGCCATGCTGAGGCGGCGTCCCACATAGAGCAACTAGAAGGATGTACAACTATGACATACAACTATTTACTGGGGCTTTGGGGGGAAAATAAATAAATAAATAAAATTCAAAGAAGCCTGTTCCCTCCTTCCCACACAGCCCTGAGCCTGCACCCCTTGGCTCAAGTGGCCAGAGTGGAGGGTGGGGGAGAGAGATGTGTCAGAAGTCAGCTTCAGGAGCCTCCAGATAGATGGCCTGACCTGCAGGGGCTCCTTCTAGAGCTCCAGGCCACAGGCAGCCTGTGTTATTCATGACCCCTGAGACACAGGTGGCCCTTCAGAGCGTGTCCACATGGGGCCAGGGTGATGTCAGCCCTGCTAGTGCCCGTTGACCCCCAGGGCCACCCTGTCAGGCTGTGTGGTTTGCTGGTGTGGTGCTGGCCTGCCCCAAGGAGGGGATGCCTTTTCTGCACACAAGGTTGCTGCCTGCTGGCGGAGCCTCCCCACAGGGTGCTGAGCCTGCAGGGAGGGGTGCTTTATTCTAATTCACACCAAGGTGTTGGTGTCTAGTGGAGGCCTTGCCTGCCCGGGACACTTTCCGGGGAAGGCCACTGGTGGGCAGCCCAGCCGGGTAGGGTGAGATGCCCCACCACCCTTCTCCACAGTGGGCTTCCCTTATCCTCTCTGCCCATGGCACGAGAGCCACCCCAGGGCAATGGAAAACATTTCAGCATTTCCTCCTAAACACATCATTATAAAAACAATACAGGTTCCCCAATTCTTTGTCCAAAATTCCAAACCCCCCAAAGCTCCGAAAACCTCAAGTTTTTCTCATAACTTTTTTGCAGCAAAACCTGGCCTGATCAGACGTGAGGCTGCCTATAGCCTCTATTTTTCCCACTTGGGGTGAATATTCGTAGGTGCTGATGAGGAAATACCAATGTGTTTGATCATGAGGTGCTGCCCAGAGCTCCTGGATTATATGTGATAATGGAAGAATATTAATATTGCCTTTCTAAAAATCTAAAAACATATAAACTCTGAAACACAAATGGCCAAAGGTTTCAGATAAGAAATTACGGATCAGTAATAACCAGCGCTTAGTGCAGGCCTACGATACCCCAGACACTGTGCTAAGCGCTTCACAGGTATCGACTCATGCAATCCCAACAACTCGACGTATTTCGGTTTTATAGATGAAGAAACTGAAGCCCAAGAGGTTCAGTAACTTTGCCAAAGTTACATCGTTAGCTACGTGGTGGTGCCAGGATTTGAATCCAGGCAGTCTGGCTCCCTGCTATTAACCCCACGCTGGGTAGAGAGGAGACCGAGGCCCAGAAGGAAGAAGGCACTTGCTCAGGGTCATCCTGCGAGGCCAAGGTGGAGCTGGCCCAAGGTCCTGGAGCCCCGAGCCATGCTTGTTCCTGCTGACTGGGGGCAAGCCGGGGGTGGCTAGTGCCCCAACCGCTGACCAGGAGCTCACAGCCTGCTCAGGCTGAGTTTGTCCAGCCCATCCGGGAGGAGCTTAAAATAGAAGAAGTTCCCGTGGAAAGTTTTAAGATTTCACTGGATTAAAACCAGATGACCCTGTGCAAACAGACCCCCACCAGCAGGCACGGGGTCTGGGCGTGCGCTGAGCTCCCTGTGTCTGTTCCCAGTCTGTCCCAGGGAGGGAAACTGCCCTGGGGGTTCAGAGAGGCCAGCGACATGGATACTGAGTGGGACAGACCTTGGCTGAGGGGAAGGGGTGGGAGACCCTCTTCCCTGTGAGGAGAGAAGTGTCCCCAACACTTTCACTGGCTCCATCTGTTTTTCCAGTTTCTGAAGATGGATGGAGAACTCAGGGAGAGCATTGCCCCATTCCCACATGTTCCCAGTCTTTTCTCTACTCCCCCACTGACTTGTTTTCTCACAAATTCACTCCTTTGTTTGCACACCCGCAGTCATGCAGCAAACATACAGAACATCCTTGATGTGGAGGGGTGGCTGTGTGTGAAACACTAGGGACACAGTCTTGCCCCTTGGAAAGCCCCAGATACACTGAACAGTCATCACAGCAGGGCCGGGGTTTATGCTGGAGACACAGGAGCAACCCTGGGCTGGTCAGGCAGGGCTTCACAGAGGAGGTGATGCAGGAGCCTGCGGGGAGGGAGAGGAAGGGGCACTCTGGGCCAGGGGACAGGTTTGGCCACTCCAGCAGGCTGGTGCACAGGGCGCATAGAAAGAGCAAATAGTGAGAAAGGAGCTGGAGATAGGTAAGGCCCCCTGTTAAAGGGCCTCCCAGCCCCATCGAGTTGATGCTGAGGATGCTGGGGAGGCAGGAGAGCATTTCATGTCTTCCTGGATCCAGGCTGATCTAGGAAGACTCCTTGCCTGGCATTGGCCACATGAAAGTGACCCAAGCAATTTCCACATCAGTATCGTCTGGGGCAGGGCCCGTCCCTGTCACCTATGCAGCCCAGCCCCTGGGCAGAGCTGAGCACTTTAGGAAGAGATTGCTGAGCCAAGCTGACCCGAGGGCTGTGATGGGACCTGGTGTGACAATCTCCCCTGTCCTAGAAATCAGTCTGCTGCTCCCAGAAGGACGAGACCATCAGGGAAATCTGAGCCAGAGCTGGGTTTTATATGATATTAAGAAATGATTGTTAACTTCATCAACATTGCTACAACTCGGCAGTGTGGTTATGTAAAACAAACAAACTCAAACTGTTGGAGATAGAAACTAAAGTACTTATGGATAAAGAAATATGATTCTGGGATTGTTTTAAAATACAAAATAAAAGTGGGATGGGAAGTGAAAAAAGATTAGGAAATGTTGATGAGTGTTGAAACTGAGTGGTGGGCTCACGGGGGATTGTGTTACTCCTTTGTTCCTCTCTTGTGTGTGTTTGGACTTTTTATGATTTTAATTGAAAGTAGGGAGAGGAGCATCTGAGTTTCTAGAGCTCCAACCCCGAGGAGCAATTGGAGCGGGGTGGATACAACCTCACTCATCCCACTTTGGAAGTGGACGGGATGGGGATCCTCTGGAGTTGGGAGATGAGAGCATAGGCCAGAGGGGCCTCTGGCTCAGATGATGGCATCCCAAGTTGTCCAAGTGACATCTCCCCACTCTCTCTAATCCCCACATCCAACCAGTCACTGGTCCTATTTATCCTACCTCCAAAATCTCTCTCAAAGCCACCTACGGGCTCCATCCTCTCTGCTCCCCGCATTCAAGCCCCCATCATCTCTCACTCCGCCTACCCTAGCAGCCCCTGAGTGGACTCCCAGGCCACCCTCCTGCCCCATCAGTCCTTTCACTGCCCACTCCACCCTAGTCCATCCCAGGCCTGCACTTAGCAGGAAGGGACAGTTAGGTCAGCAAATAGACACTTAGCCCATCTGTGGGCTTGGTGCTCTAGAGGCTGATGAGGTGGACAGACAAGGTCCCAGCCTCCAGGGCTCCCAGGTTGGGAGATAGGACATTGACACTGAGAGCAGTGCCCAGCGATGGGGATCAGCATGGGCGCCATGCTCTTTGAGAGCAGATCTTGAGCAGCAGTCCTGCCAGGATGCAGAGCGCTGAGTTGGATGGCTTCCAGAGAAGTCAAGGGGCTGGTCGTTGGTGTCTGACCCACACCGTCCTGGCCAACTGGAGAGGTCATTGTGGCCACAGCAGCCAGTGCACAGAAGGCTGCCTGAGGGCCTGCAGTGGCCACATCTCTGGCCCCTGTGTCGCCCAAGCTTGGCCTGTGAGTCGCCCCCGAGCGGGCCTCACCCAGCCCACTGCAGGGATGGCAACTATGTCCTGGGGACCTGCTCCTCCGGGGTTCCTGAGCCAGGGGCTGCCACTGGGCAGCTGGATGGCAGGGCAGTGTGGAAAAAACCTACGCATACCCCAGAGCGGCCCCGATTAATTACAGTGGCAGGAGGGTGTGCAAGGAGCATTCTAAAGGACTGGAGGAGGCAAACTTGCTTCCCCCGGGTCTGGATGATGGAAAAGCCCTCCTGCTGATGCCTTCGGTCTCCACCCAGATGCTTAACGAAGAAAACGGCTCTTCCATGCCTCACGAGCCGCCACACACAGCCTCGGCAGGCCCCACAGGGCCGCGAAGCCCAACAACTTGCCTTTCCCAGGCCCCTCCTCCCCAGAGCAGGGCCCAGGAGGCAGCTTCTCAGTCACGAATCCGCCTGTGAGGCCGGCTCCGAGCCTGGGCCTCCTGCCAGGAGCATGAGCCAGGGGGAGCTGGGCTCAGACGCCGTCCCCAGCGCCTTTGCTCAGGGCTCGCTGCCCTTGGCCCTGCCCCTTCTCCACCTCCGAGTCGCCCTTGGGCCTGGGAGTCTGGCCCAGTGTCCTGCCTGCTTCCACTCTGGGCCCAAAGAACCACTTAGCTGAGGCCCAACTCTTGATGATAGAGAAGCAGAGAGGGTGCCCAGGGCTCTGGCTGTAGAATGAACCCCAGGAGTGCAGGAAAGCTCTCCTGGCCCCCATGGGGAGCCGCAGGCAGGGTGGGCAGGCAGGCAGCTGTGGCCACCTAGGAGTGACTCGTGATGACCAGCAATGACTTTGGGGACAGTGTTGGGGGGTCTGGAGGTCCTGCAGCCAGCCCAGCCTGCAGCACGGACATCATGCCTGTTCCAGCTGAGCTCTGGGAGCCCAGGCCAAGAACAGAGCTGGCCCTGCTGGTTCCCACCCAGGCTTTCCCGGAGACCACCCACATGGGCTCTATCAGCTCCTATTATTCTCCAGATCTCCAACTCAACCCACAAACCTGACAATCTCTGAGCTGCTCAGGCCTTCCTCTCTGGAACTGCTTAGTCCCAACAGCTGACCGGGGAAGGCATCTGGACCACGGGGAGGGAGGCAGGAGGTTGACATAGAGCAGAGCAGGGTGGCACCATGCTGCAGAAGCTCCCACCCGGACTGGCCTTTGACCCTGAGGACACAGCCTTCTGAAAGCAGCCCAGCCTGAACCAGGGCTGGGGGCTGTCACCCAGCCCCTGCTTTGCCCTGCTCTGCCCTTGATCTCTCTTTCCAAAAGCACTGACTTCCCAGGCCCTGGGCTCTGTCCCAGTGGAACTATTTGCGGCTCCTCACGCACGCACCACGAACCTTGGTTCATGCTGGTCCTCTCTTGGGAGGGCCCTTTGCCTTGTCTCTGCCAGTCTAAATCCTGCCCGCCCTTCACGGGGCCCTGGCTCCCCTGCATCCCCTCCTCTGTACACTCAGCACATCTCCCTGGAACTTGAGTCCTTCCTCAGATCTGTGTTATTGGTGTGCTGTGGTCGGGACCATGATCCTACAGTCTGACAGTCCCAGGTTCAAATCCCAGCTCTGCCACTTCCTACCTGGGTGACCTCGGGCAAGGGACCTAAGCTCAGTTGCCTCATCTATAAAATGGGAATAATTGCCACTTCACAGGTTTTTTTTTTTTAACAGGGATTAAATGAGATGTGTGTGACATGCTTTGTGTAGGGCTTGGTACATAGTAATGCTGGGTAAATAAAATGATTATGAACACTGTGGTGGCGGTGGCGGTGGCCATTGTTCTTGTTGTTATCCCTGAAAAGAGTGTAGGTTCCCCAAGGATAGAAACCTTGTCTTTTTGTCTCTGTATTCTCTCCCCTCCCCCCGCCCCCTGCCCCTATGTTCCCTACCGAGCCCAGCAGAGTGAGTGTGATTGGCACAGAGTAGAGGCCCAATAAGAATTTCGATCAAGTGGAAGGAAGTGGGGCCCCACGGGGAAGGCGGAGGGCCATCATGTTCCCCAGCAGTGGATGGACCTGACTGGAGACCGCTCTGTGTTGCTCTGGCCACCCCTAGCTCCAGCCTGATGTCCAGGCTTCTTGTGAGGAGGCCCGGCTCACCCAGGCCCCTCTTGCTGTGAGTGCCACTGTACTCCAAGTGGAAATGGTCTTGTCCTGTGAGCCCTGGAGGCCTCTGCTCTCTGAGGAAAGGTAGCATCTTGGCTCCTTTCCACACAACATTCCTGAACATCAACTGCATGCCAGGCCCATTGCTAACTGGGGCCTCAGGCAAGTCCTAAACCTCTCTGAGCCCTGGGTCTGTCATCTGTCAACTGAGCACTCCATAAATTACCTACTTCAAAGGGTTGTTGGAACATTAAATGAGATAATAAAGCACAGACCCTGGGATGAGGTGGGTATTCAACAGACACAAGCTGCCCCTTCCTCGTCCCCCAGCCCTAGCATACCTCATCCCTGGTCTGGGCAGCAAAGGAGATTGGGGAGGGGGTGTGGCCTGGTCTGAAGAAGGGCAGGTCTCCCCAGGCTCAGGCTGCTGCTGTCTTCCTGCCTTGTGTGGAAGGTGGCTCGGGGACCTCCTGGGGCCCAGGAGGTCCAGCCCTGGAGAGGAGGTCAGGGGCACTCCCTGCCTTTCCTCACCAGCCTCAGGGGCCCCAGCTCCTGCCCTGTGCCTGATTCCTACCTTTAGAGAGCCCTGTCCCAGGATCCACTAACCAAAAGCCTGCTAGAGGGGGTAGAAAACCCCTTCAGCCATCCCAGGTCACCCTGACCCTGGGCCAAGACTGGGGACACTTTCCCCGGCCAGGCCACCACCAAACTGCCCTCTCTGAACCTTCAAACGAGTCAGTGCAGGCACCATTTCCCCCAGGACCAGCCGAAACTTTGAGCAGTAAAGTCTCTTCTGGTTTATCTGGAGGAAGGAAAATGACGTCATGAGGTAAACCGCACAGCCTGAAACCACGATGCTGGGTGCCCCAGTGATATTTGCTTTTCAGCAAAAGTCACTCATATGCATGGGGGTACAGAGAGCCTGGACCATTCTGGTCAGAGGGTAGCCGGGAAGACAGAGGGAGATTTTCAAACATGGAACCACAAGAAAGGAGAGGGCCCCCAGAGAGGACGGATGTCAGAGGCCAGGCAGGGCTGTTTCCTGGAGTGCTGCAGGAAGGTTGCCCGCTGGCTGGGGTGGCTCCACTGGCCACTCACTAGGTCCCAGGCTTGGCATCTGAGGTTCTGAGGATCCTGTGTACTGTGGTAGGCATAATGAGTGACAATAATAATGATAATATCCACAAGAAGTACCATTCATGTGGGTCCATTACCCTGTTAGCTCCTCAACCACACCCCAGGAGATCAGACTCCACGAGGTTGGCATGATCCCCATGCACAGACGAGGGAGAGGAGGCTGGTGGGCCTCTGCTCTGTGCTTTCAACCTCGAAACTATAAAGGTTATTTGCTGACAGGCTGAGTGTCCATCTGCCCTGAGGCCCAGGTTTAAACCCCAACCCCTACCTACTAACTGTGGCCTAGAGGAACCCCCTTACCCTCTGCGAGCCTCAGGGTTTCTTCATCTGTCCAATGTCCTGCCTCATAGGCAAGAGATTTCCTAAGATGAACCCTATTCTTCAATCTCATTCCGTTACTCTGTCAATGCTTCGAACAGGTTACTCTGGGGAAATTGGCTCCCAAGAGTAGGCCTGAGCACTGGTCCTGGTGGCCTGGTGGTGGAGGTGGTGGGGTGTCCGCTGTGTGGTAAAGGCCAGTGGATAGCTTGAATGAGGATGGAGAGCTGCCTGCGGGACCCAGAGGAGCCTCGCTTTCCTCAGGAATCTCGGGGTGGGTGAGATCCCTGATCCTACAGCCTAGACTGTCCATGTGCACTGACCTGGCCCAGGCCCCAGGACCCAGGACCCAGGACCCAGGCCCTCTACCTCAGAGTGGAGCCACAGCTCAGGCCTTGGCCGACTCGGAGGGCCTGCAGACACTGCTGTCTCAGGCAAGGGTGGAGGACTCAGCGCAGGGAGCTGGCCCAACTCCTCCTCTCAAGGGCTCCTGCTGCCAACCTTTCTTCATTGGAGTCACAGCTGTTTGGGCTAAAGCTCACCCTTTTCAGTTCTTTTCCTTTATAATGCAAACACCCTGTGGGAGAGGCAGCACCTCCTATTCCTCAAGTGTCAGAATGCAGAGGGATATATAGACCTTCAGCACAAGGCTCTCATTCTACAGAGGAGAAGACAGACCAGAGAGGGGAAAGGATGTGTCCACAACCATACAGTTAGCTGACGGCAGTGCAGGAGCAAAAACCCGGATGTCCTCTCTCTTGCTATGGGGTTGTCCCTCCCCAGTCACAGCTGCTATCATGCCAATATGAATTACCAATCAGCTCCTTTCCAAGATACCACCAGCCACAAGCAGATGGCAAGCTTCAGGTTGAGGAGCACGTGGGTGGGTGTGGAGCTGAGGGAGGGTCCCGGCGGACCAGGGGCCAGGGGAGGGGCCAAAAAGAGACTTAGCCTCTTTTGCCACTTTCCCAGAGCCAACTCAGCACCTTGTGTGTGAGGATTAGTCATAAGCGCAGCTTGACCCCAGAAGTCATAGTTCACTGTGTTGGTGTCACAATGATGCTTTTCTGACTCATGGCCCAGGACAACACAGAGTCCTGAGGGACCAGCTGGAGATCCCGCTGGCCCAGCCAGATGTTCTGGGGGCACTCTTGCTTGCAAACTTCTTGCCTGGTGGCTAGAACTGTAAGGAAAGAGAGCCGTGGGCAGTCGGAAGAGTGGGCTGAGAGGCAGGCAACCGGGGTCCTGCCCTGCATATGCCCAGGGTTCGTCGTGGGGCCCTGGGAGTTCTCTTCCCTTCCCCAGTGTCAGTTTCCTTGTCCATAAAATGGAAGATCAGATCAGATGGTCTCTGAGTTTCCTCCCAGCTGGGTTCTGGCTCAGCTGTTCTCAGGAAGGACAGGGTGGTCTGGGCCTGAGGCCTGTGCCCTTCTGCTAGCCCTAAGGACTGCTGGAGCTTGGAGCCCTCCAACCCTGATCTCATGGGGCCAGGCTGCCCAACCCTCAGAGCTCACCCTCTGCTTTGGCTCTATTGGAAAGAAGAGCCGAGGCGTGTCCTAAGCCGAAAGGCCTCCCGATCCCTGAATCCTACTGTTTCCCAAATGACTGGAGTGAGGCCAAGAGAGGGAAAGGAACTTCTCCAAGGCCATAAGCAAGCCAGGGACCAGGACCCTTCTCACCGCATCAGCTGCCCCATGGTAGTGCTTGAAGGAACCATCTCATGGGGGAGCGGGAAGCAGCCAGCTGACAAGAACCCCTCAGCGCCCCTGTCTCCATCGCCCCCACCACCATCCTTACCAGCTAGCACCAGCGCCATCGCCTGTCATCCTCCTCCTCCTCAGCGCTTGTGGGCTTTTCTACACACCTATTCTCAGAGGCTGCAGAGTGCCGGGAAGAAGGAGGACACTGAGCCAGGCGGCCCGCGGGACCAGGGTAAGCCTTTATTCTCACTGAGCTTAGTAAAATGACCGTAAAATGGGGATAAAATCTTCTGATAGGGTTGTTGGGAGGCTTAAATAAGTCGATACTGTAAAGTGCTTAGAACAGGGCCTGGCACATAATGAATACTCAGTAAATGCTATCATTCCTTCATTCATTCATTCTATCCTGCCTATTTCCAAATAGATTTGAGAGGACTCACAATGGAAAATACAGATATAATAGGCCCTTAAAATAAGGTTAAAAGAATCCAACGCTAGGGTTGAGGAGGAGCGAGTTGTCCCAGAACCTTGGGCTGAGCATGCTACTGCGTCTGCACGCAGCTTCCTGACAGTCTTGTCCAAAAGGTAAATGCTGTTGGTCTCAAGCTCTCCTTTTCTGATAAAAGGAAGCACATCAGCTTTTCAGGAGAATAGAAGATTTTTCTGGTTCTAACTTTATAAATGACATTAAACAATGCGATGGGCAGGGCCTCCCCCTCGCCTCCCTCTCCGTTTTGAATCAACCTTTGAGAAACTTGCGGTCTCCTCTTCCTCCCATTCCATTCCCCATCTCTAGAACCTGAGGAAACCTGGGAACTAGGGAACCAGAACTGCTGCCCTAAAGCTAAACCCTCAGCTGTCCCAGAACAAGGGGCTCAGGGGAGCCTGAGCTGGCAGCTTCTGGCACCAGTGGGAACTCGGGGAAAAAGCCAAGGCACTGAGACACAAAGGGCCTTCCCTCTGATGCAGAGTGAACCCCCTCCCCAGGGCTGCTTCCCAGCAGCTGGAGCAGTAAGGGCCCCAGGAGGGGGCCTCGGAATGGTCACTGAGAAATCCCAGAGCTGCCCACACACTTCCCCTTCTCGCAAATGCCAGGAGGATTCCTCTGGCAGGCAAGCGGAGAGGTGAGCAAGATGCCCCATGCTGAGTCACTGGAAAGATTAGGGGACCCAGTGGGGAAGGGTCTCATTCTGTCTCTGCCAGGACCCTTGAGGGGAGTGTGGTTTCTAGATGTGGCTTGAGACCACCTCCACAGACTCAGGTAGCTCCAGAGAATGGAGCCTTCGAAGTCTCCCCTCTCCTGCCCACCCCCGCAACCTCCAGAGCACGCATGCACATGAGCATATGCACACACACGTGCACACACACACACACTTCATGAGGGCACTGCTGCCAGTTTGGGGGACAATGGGAATCTCCTTCTTGTCCTGTGAGTCCTCAGAGACTTGTGGAGCTCCCAACTCTCACCCGCCTGTTAGCTCAGGGACTCCACCTGAGTGACGCCCATCCCTCCCCCTGCTAATCCAGGCCCCCAGGCTTTTTTCCCAGCAGCCTGTGGGCTCCCATCCTTCGCTATGGGCCTTTGTGTGGTGGGAGGAATCCCCCCGCTCGTGTTTCTCTCTGCAGAGAGCAGGCAGAGGAGCCCATTGCCTAGTGCACCCACACCTAGGGCCACCATCCACTGGGGCCCTGGGACACAGCTGCCCCCCCATCCCCATTCCCCTATGTTGGCTAGAGGAAGCAGAGAAGCCGGCCCAGCAGCTGGCCTCGTAGCTCTCCCTCTTGGTTGTGGAAATGCCTTTGGTGCCAGAACATAACTGGCCAGGATGTGATGATTCGCCCACTTTGAGGTCTGCGCTTACACCAGTCATGAGAACAGTTGCCCGGAGGGATTTTTGAGGGCTGATGCTAGATATGAGTGTGAGGGAAGTCCCAGCTGGTCCTTGGACCCATCCAATAAAGCTGGTATCACGGGGAGGGGTGGTGATGGAGGGGGTCGGGGGCTGGGCTGGGACAGGGTTGGATTTGGGCTTGGGGCTTGTTGGGTGGGTGGTGGGTGGAGTTGCCAGTCCCTCCTCTCCAGCACCCCTCGGTCCTTATCGCCCCTTACCTGGACTGTGGCTGCAGCCTCCTCACGGGCCTCCCTGCCTAAACCTTGCCCCCGTAATCGATCCTCTCAACTTTGCTGCACTACTTCCGGAAGGATCACTTAGACCAGGCCCTGTGAGCAGATCGAGGGCTGAGTCTCTCCCTGCCTCATAATCTTCAATGGCTCCCCATTGCCCATGGGAAACAGAAGACTCTCAAGGCCTTGCAGTTGGCCTCAGACCATTTCCAGACCTTCCCACCCTGAAGAGAACCCTCTCCCTCAACCAGAAGCCCTGGGCTCTTCCAGCTCCAGGCCTCTCCCTCCCCTGGATGGTTCCTCTCTCCCTCCCCTCAAGACACAGCCCAAGTCCCACCTCCTCCACGAGGCTGTGCCTGACTGTCCCGTCATGAGGGAGAACATTCTCTGAACTCTTGGCATTCATTTGTTGGAGAGAGAGCCCAGTTTTGTAGCCAGATAGGCCTGGGTTAGTCTCAGCTCAGTTCTAATCTCATTAACTAGTTGCAAGTCACTTACCTTTCCTGAGCTTCCATCTCCCACTCAGTAAATGGGAATAAGGCCCACCCTGCAAGGAGCCTTGGAGTGCCAGAGGCTGAGTGGCATTTGTTATTCTGGCCTTCCTAGTGTCAAGTCCTCTTTTGGTGACATTGCCTGGGGTGTCTGTTGGATATGTGGTCCAGGTGAGGCTCACCTCGCTTCCTGGTTCTGGTGTGAGCACATGACCCAGGCCTGGCCGATGAGAATATTCCATTGCCCTGGCCACAGAGAGAGATTCACAGAGATGGACAGGTGACCCAAATCAGGCCAGTGAGAGTCACACTTAGGACTCTAGCCAGAGTCGCTGAAACCTTTCTTTCCATCGGAGTTGCTAGGCTGATAAAGGAAAGCTGGAACCTTCAGCCACTTTTGGGGGTTGAATTATGTCCCCCAAGTCCTAACCCCCTTGAACGTGATCTTATTTGGAAATAGGGCCTTTGCAGATGTAAGCAAGTTAAGACGAAGCCATACTGGATTAGGGTGGGCCCTGATCCAATGACTGGTGTCTGTATAAGAAAAGGGGAATTCGGGCACACAGACACACTGGGAAAAGGGCACATGACAAGAGACAGCGACGGGAGTGATGCATCTCCAAGCCAAGGAATGCCAGGGACTGCCGGTGATCACCAGACGCTAGGAGAGAGGCATGGAACAGTCTCTCCCCCAGAGCCTCCAGAAGGAACTGACTCTATCGACACTGTGATTTCAGACTTCTGGGCTCCACAACCGTGAGAGAATAACTGCCTGTGTGGTAAGCTGCCCGAGTTTGTGGTGATTTGCTACGGCAGCCACAGGAAACTAATGCAGCCAGCCACCAAATGGAGAAACTGTGCCTGAGAGTGAAGCCAGCACTGTGGAAATCAGGGCCGCGGATGCGGACTCCTGGCACTGGGACAACACTCGGATCCAGCAGAGGCTGAAGCAAGGGGTCTACCGGACTTTTCAGTTACACGAGCCAATATATTCTCTATTTTACTTCAGCCATTTCAGCTGAGTTTCTGCCTCTTTCAACTGAGAGAGGCCTGACTAACACAGAAATAATGGACGTAAAATGCGTAGCACGGTGCCCAACCATTAGGAAGCACTGTGCAGTTATTATTATTGCTCCTGTTGTTGTTTCTATTCGCAACTAAACTGAGCACTCTCTAGAGCACGGGCCGCTCTCTTAAGTCTGTGTCGCGGAAAGCAGGCCCTGAGACAGAGTCAGCGGGCAGGCTGTTTCTTAGGGAGTGGCCTTGGGATCAAACCCTGTGGACAGGGGGCAAGGACGCAGGACTGGGCAGAGGCGAGCCGAGCAGGAATGCCCAACAGCCTCAGCGCCCCCATGGGTGTTCTGGAACTAGAACTGCTCTCCAGAGTCACTCCACATTGGGCCTATATACTCTCAAATCCATCCGTCACTGAATCTGCACTGCCCTGGGAAAAGGTGAGATCTTGAGAGAGGCAGCTCTCAGTAGCTAAGGCCATCGCTGAAGGGCAGATGGCTGATCGGCCCTCCCAGCAGCTGGGGCAGTAAGTCCTTCAACAAAGGGGACCTGAGCAGGCCATCACAGTACCCACCACCCTCAGGGCATAACTCAGAGCCTAGCACCCAATAACTATTCATTGCTGAAAACATTCATTCATTCATTCCAAACCTAAGGTTAATGGGGCAAAGCCAGGTGTCCTGGTGGTCTGAATTGACGGAGTCCTTCAGGAGAGGGGTCCTGGTGGTGGTTGGGCACGATGGAAATGCCACGATGGGGCTGAGGGGGATGAAGTCAGATTGGGTGTGATCAGGATGGGTGGTGTGGCCTTGCCTGGCACTGAGTAGGTCCAGGTGCATGCTGAGTGTTCAGGGTGCTGTGGGCAACCATTTCAATTGCTTCTCTAGAACTTTAGGTTCCTGGAGCTATGAAATTTCTCTTCCTTTCTTATATTGGTTTCTTTGCGTGTAGAGTGGAGTCTGGAGGCTGGCTAAGCCTTTAAAGGCTCCTTTCCTGAGTAACTCCTGCCTCCCCAGGCAGCTCTTGCTACAGCTGGGGTGTCCCCCATGTCCCAGTCCCAAATAGGGGGCTCCTGCACCTGCTCCACAGAGCCAGGGCCCAGTCATCTGTGCTGACCAGTACCCTGGTGGGCCCAGCCCCCAGCCTACCCCTCCTGAGAAGCCAGGCACCCCCTCTTATCAGATGAGAAACCAAGCCTGAGAGAGAGGAAGCTAGTTGTTTAAAGTAACAGTCAGTGGTTGAGCCAGGAAGCAGGTCCCACTTCTCCCTCCTGGGCCTCCCTCATGCACAGTGCACACCACAGCTCAGGCCACACTCCTCTGTCCAAGGAGTGTCCAGCCCCTCTGCCTGCAGCTGCTCTGTGCACATGGCTGCCCCTTCACCACAGTGTTCCGAGGGCAGGGGCGGCCTGGCGGCACGTGCCACAGGGGTTAGCCCAGTGCCTTGGCTGAGGGTGAAGTAGGGCTCGTCACCCCTCCCACGGCTTCTCCAGGAAGTGCAAGAGCAGCCAGAAGGGCCTCTGAGGCCACTTTGTCCTGCCCCACCCGCTCCCCCATCACAGGTGACTGGAAAGTCGTCCTGGAGGTAAGACCTTCCTGAGGCCACATGCGGAGTCATCAGCGGGGGTAGAACCCACTGCTTGTCCTGTTTTCCCTAAAACTGCTCCCCTCTCGAGTTTATGCAAAGCCCTTAACTCTTATTTTATCTTATTTCCAAATGGTGTTAACAGAGAACAACACAAGAATCGGTTTTATTACCCCACTAGACCATAAACTTCTGAAGGGTGGTTTGCCAGCAGGGAAGATGATGGGAAAGGCAAATCACTTCCCCTGTGCCTCCCCCACCCCTTTTAACAACCCAGACTGCTGTCTGAAAAGGCGGTTCTGTTGGATAGATGAAGGTTGTTTTGCTCCATGAGCACCTGGCTGACTTGGACGTGCAGAGAAGGGTCTGGAAGGAGTCAGGCAAGAGGAGATGGGGAAGCTGAGTGGGCTTCCTAACAGAGGAAGAAGACTCTGGAGAGAGTACAATCAGGAGGGAATGGGTGGGAGGACATGGTTGGGGAGCCCGTGAGAAGCTGAGGCCTGGAACCTTGGGGCCATGTAGGGTGAAGGGCAGCTGAAAGTCTCCTCACAGTGAAGCGACCCAGGGCATTGGAAGAACCTGAGCGTGCTCTGGTCAGTTGGAAGCTGTTTGCTTCTCTGTCCTCCCTGTCCACCCAGCAGTAAAACCTCCACACACTGCCTCCACACCTCCAGGAGTGGGAGAGGGCTTCTAAGGGAGACAGAAGAAGGGGCAGATGCCATGCCCGGGTCACCACAGGATGGTAAGGAAAAAGAAACACAGAGGCAGGGCCCAGAGGCTGAGGGGCCCCCACAACCTAAGGCCCTGCCTCACCCCGACTCTGAGGGATCTGCAGAAATCCTGGGGAGGGCCCTGGATTCCTTGGAGCCTGGTGTGGGGTTTCACACTGCTCTTGTGTAGACCTCAGGGGGCTAGGAGACCCCAGCTGACTCTGGGTTACATCTCCATTTCTGATTTACTCTTTTCCACATCTCTCTGTGGGAACTGGTATTATCTCCATTTTCCACCAGAGGCACCTAGGGCCCAGAGAGGTTAAGTAACTTGCATGAGATCCCCAACAGTTCGTGGTCAAACTGGGACTGAGAGTCTCATCCGTGCCCCCAGAGTCCAGCCTCTCGGGGCTCAGCTGCGCTACCCTCTGCCAGACCCCACTCCCACCCCAGATGCTCACCAAATATTTGTGTGCTGCATGTGGAGGAGACCAAGGCACAGGCCCTGGGGCTCCACAGATTGGGGGTTGAATCCTGCTCTGACACTTACCCACTCTGTTACTTTGGGCAAGTCAAAATCTCTGAGCTTCAGTTTCCTCATTTGCGAAATGGGGCTTCTGATACAGGCACGTGCTAGATGCTGAATGAGTGTTAACATCGTCATCATTACTACTCGCCAACTGGAGCCCTGGGATGCAACCCATCCCCTGGGAGAGGCTCATCCTGCTGAGGAGGGAGTCACACCCTTCCTGCCCTCCTTTCCTTTCCCTCCATGACTCTGTGATAAGGTGTTTTTAAGCCTCCAAGTTCACCCTGGCTTTTCCCGCATGCCCTGTCCCTTGAGGAGTGAGGGTCCTACCCAGGGGAGGGACAGCCCTGGCAGGGACCTTGGGAAGGGCCAGTGATTACACAAGTCTCCATGAGGGGCCTTTGGGATGAGGACCATGGCCAGAAATAGGCAGGATGGAGGGCTGTGGTAGTGGCTGGTTCTTGGTTCCCAGCTTAAATGGGGAACTACAGGGACCAACCCCCTAACCACAGGCGAAGGACCTGTGCCTTTCTGTGCTCCTCTGCCATGGAGTTCCCAGTGTCTGGATCGTGTTCCTCGATCTAAGGCATGATGGATTACTACCTGTATGGACTGAAAAACCCGCTCTCGACCCCCCTTCCCTTCCGGTTCCTCTGTCTGGGCTGCAGGAATCCAGGCCCTGGCCAGGGCCCCCTCTCTCTTCCCCTTTCTGCCCCAGGATCTGCTCAGCCTCTGAGTGGCCACCAACCCTGCAGTGCTAGGCAGTCCTGGGCTCAGGGTGCTGGCAGGACTCAGTGGCCCATGGTCCCAGCACTGATGCCCTTTTCCGACTCCAGGAGGCATCGTTACCCATTTTACAGATGAGGCCCAAGTTTGCGTAAGTCCATACAGCTTGTCTGTGGGTCCGCTGGAATTTGAGCCCCAGGACTGGCTGATGCCAAAGGCTGCGTAAAGGATCTGGAAATGAGAAAGGGAAAGGGAAGAAGGGGAAAAAGATACCCAGTTCTGCCAGTAGGCAGAATGTGTCAGTCACATTTCTTGGGCAGTGTCTGGAAATATCTTTTAGCATGACTTGAAGAACATTTAATTACTTAATACAAATAATAAGAACAATAGTGCTTCTATTGGGCTTACTTTGTGCCGGGCACATCTATGAACTCATTGAACTGAATTGGTCCTTGGGTTGAGATTCAAAAAGCTGCTCCTTTCTCAGTAGCAGCTCTGGGCATCCTGATCACTGCATTCCCAACCCTTGGCCTCCCAGAGCAGGGCTTTCACCCTCCCGGGCTCTCCCCTCTTCACCCGAGCCCAGGAAAGGACAGGGCAGCACTCCCCCAGCTCCGAACTGCTGGTTCTGTATCGGGCAATGTCATCCTGATTAAAAAGAACAAGAAGTTACCTTCCCCCTTGGGGTCTTCGCAGCCAGCCAGGCCACCATCTCCTTTCCCCACTTTCTCAATCTCCACCAGCTTTCAGGTCATGACCCCACTCACCTTAGCACTGACTCTTTGCCAACTTCTTGGCCGCCACCTGGGAAGATTTCGACACCCAGGCGGGCCGTCCATCCAGATCCTTGCCTCAGAGTTCTTTGACCTCTCCAACCCCATGACTATCAGCTTTCCCTCAGCAAGCCGCCCCTGGCCAAAATCTGAGTCTTGACCCTACCTGGAAGGGCTTCATTCTTAAAAGTCCCGCTTCAGACTGCAACTTGCTGCATATCCACCTCTCTCATGTGCCCTACGGGGACCCCTCCACCTCCCTTTCTCCCACTTCTCCTCCTTCCTCCCCTCCACGGCTCCAGGACCCCTCCTTTCTGCTGCACACTCACTTGCATTTGTTTCCACCCCACCTACACTGCCAGCATCTGACCAACACAACAAAGGGAATGCCAAGCTCTTCTCACTTATGAATATTGATGAACAATTTCTAAATAAAATGTTAGCATATTGAACTGAGCATTATATTATAAAAAGTACATCCTGACCAAATAGAGTTTATTCAGGGAAAGTGATATGGTTTAATACTGTTAAATTAACTCATATTAACATATATCAAAAGAGGAAAAACAACTTGGCCATTTAGATGGATGCCAAAAAATGTATTTTATAAAATTCAATATCCATACCCGCTTTACAAAAATAAACTCTTAGTAAAATTGAAATAGAACAATTCTTCTTTAATGTGGTTTTAAAATATCTATGTCAACCCAATAAACCGAACCACGCGTGATGCTGAAACACCACGGATATTGCCATTAAAGTCAGAAAGAAGAGGAGGGTGCCAGGATTTGCCACTGTTCTTTAAGATTATTCTGGAACTGACAACCAATGCTATTGGTTAGAGGCAATTGCCTAGAGGCAATGATACCCCAGGAACAATAAGCCATCAAGAGGCCAGATCTTAGTTTTAAAATACCATTCTCCACTAAAAGGAACCAGGGCTAATGGCTAGTCCCAAGGCTAGAACAGGGAAAACATAAGATGAAATTAAAACATCTTTTTGTGCCAGAAAGTAAGGAAATAGTCAAAGAATAATGGAGACATGTCAAAATGACACAGGAGTCTGCCCAAAGGCTAAATCTGGGACAATTTGCACATCAACATAAATAGTTTTGGCAACAGATTACAACCCTTTGATTAAGATACAAATCTCTGAGTCCATATTGATATAAATGAAGGAATGAATAAATGATGGAGAAAAGAAAACTCTTCCTTACAGTAGAATGCTAACTAAAAAGTGTAGAACGAGAGATGGAAATAGATATTCAACATTTGGCAACCATTGTAGTTGTGGTGGAATAAGGCTGGAGTCGGCAAAGGTTGGTGGGCAGAGATTTGATGAGGAACAGGATATTGGGGTCATCTTGGAGTGTTTCCCCACCACACACTTATCAAAGACAAAGGAAAAGATGGTGAGTTCATGGTGGAGAAATCTAGCAGGCACCAACTTGACCTGGTGATCGAGGTTAACGTCACTATTGGTGGGACAGGTCAGTAACACATGCCCAGATGTGATGCCCTAAGAAGAGGCACAGCATCATTTCTGTGGTATTCTTGCCAAGAATGCATGGCCTGAGAGTGTACACGAGGAAACAATGGATAGATCCAGGTTGGGGGACATCCTACAGAATGAATGTCTTGTACTCTTTAGGACTGTCAAGGTTGTGAAAGACTGGGAAATGTTGAGGACCTGTTCTAGGTGGAAGGAAACTAATGAGGCATGTCAACCAAATACAACTTGGAATCCTGACTTGGGTCCTGGACCAGAAAAGAGGCATTGTTGGGACAGTTGGGGAAATTGGATGGGGTCCATGGACTGAATGATGGCATTATACTAATTTTGATTTCCTAATTTGGGGGTTGAATGATAGTAATAAGGAGAGGGTGTTGTTTGGGGGAAATATAAAGTGGAGTATTTTGGGGTCATGGGGCATCCTGTCTACAACTTGTGCTCAAATGGTTCAGAAAAAAAAAAAAAGCATATCTATGAATACATATGGAGAGAGACAGAGAAAGACACAAATAGAGAGAGATGGCTCAAAGGTGGTAAAATGTTAATCAGAGAATCTGGGTGAAGGGGATATAGAAGTACTTTGTACTGTTCTTGAAATATTTCTATAAGTTTGGAGTTATTTCAAATCAATTATTAGAGAATAAACCTAACACCCTGGGTTCCCTTGCAGATGGCTTTCACACAGCTCTGCCAACGGCACCACCGCAAAGGTGCGATGCCCAGTGCCCAGGAGTTCTTTGACTTCAGGTTAACTGCCCCTTTCATTCCTGAGACAGAATTTCCAAACTTTTACCACGGGCCTCAGGCTCCCATCGGTCTATCTCTCCCTCCCCTTTTGTCTGATGACCTAACCCCTATTTTTCAGAGAAAATATAGGCCATCATGAGGGTCTCTCCAAATTTCCCTAACTTGTCTGTGTACCCATCCTTAGCATTTATTCTCAACACACTGCAATGTGGTTCATCTAACCCAAACCTTCTGACAGAGGGTAAAACACCCCTCACTGTGGTGCACTGGGTACCGGGTCAGGTCCATGACTTTTTCACCCAGGGAGACGGCTCTCCTGGAGGCCTCCATCCTTTGGCTGCAGTCTGGATAGGTTGCTCTCCGTGACTGCAACACAGCTGTCATCTGAGACTGGTCTTCACCACTCACCTGTTTAGATTCCTGGTTTCCTAGATCTCCCCCTTTTCCCCTTGTTTTGGGAGAAGTACATCCAATAACAGCTTCCAGTGAAAGGATTCATAGGAGATAAACTATTCTGAGATTTTGCATGTCTGAAGATTTTGCATATCTGAAATTTTGTATATATTTTTCTACATACACAGTTATTAGTATGACTGAGTAAAGCTTGAAAATCATTTTCAAGGGGCCGGCCTGGTGGCGCAAGCGGTTAAGTGCGCATGCTCTGCTGCGGCGGCCCGGGGTTCGCTGGTTCGGATCCCAGGCACGCACCGACGCACCGCTTGTCAAGCCATGCTGTGGCGGCGTCCCATATAAAGTAGAGGAAGATGGACACGGATGTTAGCCCAGGGCCAGTCTTCCTCAGCAAAAAGAGGAGGATTGGCATGGATGTTAGTTCAGGGCTGGTCCTCCTTACAAAAAAAAAATCATTTTCCTTCATAGTTTTAAAAACACAGCTCCATTGTCTTCTTGCTTTTAACATTGCTGTTGAGAAGTCTGATTTCATTCTAATTCCTGATCCTTTGCTTGTGACCTGCTTTCTTTCTGCTCTGGAAGTTTTTAGGTTCTTCTCTTTATCTTCCTTCTGAAATTTCACAATGGTGTTCCTCTGCTTAGGTCTTTTTTCATTTATTCTGTTAGGCGCTTAGTGGGTCCCTTCATATTGGTCATCCATGTCACTAGCCCTGGGAAATTTCTCTTGTATTATTTGTTATTTCTTTGATGACTTCTCCTCTCCAATTTCTCCATTGTCTTTTTCTGGAATTATCTTTTTATTTTTCCTTTTATCTAAGTTTTTGCCTTATTATTCTATTTTCTGAGACATTTTCTCAACTTTATCTTCCAACTTTTCTATTTGAGTTTTTTTTTTTGTTTTTCTACCACATTAATTTCAAAGAGCCCTTTATTTTCCAATGGCATCTTTTTTTATATCATCTTGTTCTTATTTCATGGATACAGCAGCTTCTCACATTTCTTGGAATATTACAGGTCATTTTTAAAAAGATTTCTTGAGCTCCATTAATTGTTTTTCCTCTTGTTAGTCGGAGGCAGGGGCAGGCTCAGAATGCCATGCTCAGGCTCCCAGCCAGCGCCTCCTCCTGAGGCTTCTCTTTTTGACAGTTCCTGTACCCCTTATATTCCTTTCCCTTCCTCAAAGTGCACTCATCTTACGGCCATTTCCTTAGCAACCTGCTGCCGCTTCTCAAGGAAACATCTAGGGAAAGAGCCCTACAGATACAGTCCTGGGAGCAGGGACCTCAGCTCTCCTTCTCTCAGTCTATGTCAGGGCTCTATTGGAAACAAGAGTTTCATAGGAATTTCTGGTGACTGAGAAAGGCCAATGAAGGAACTTCTTTGGGTGAGAAGGACCTCCCAGTTCCCTCCCTGTGGTACTAGGTAAGCTCCCTCTCCCCTTGGGGAAAGAGGTCTCAGGGGACAGCAACATGCAGGAGCTGGCTTGAACCGGCTTAAGAGAGCCAACTGTCAGAGTTTTAAGAATTTGGTGAACTGGTTGAAGTCAGCCATGGTAAGAGTATTTACACCATGGAAATTGGCAAACACTATTCATCAGGGTTTTTGTTTTGTTTTGTTTGGTAGAGAGCTTGTTATTAAACATTTACCAGCACACTGCTGAACACCAGTGTCCCTCATCCAGTGCTCTGGTTCCTAGGGAGTGGAGTTGAGGAGCAGGATAAGTGCCTGGAGTTGTGCAGCACAGCAGCCCTGATGGGGATTCGTGGTCTGAGGCCGGGTTGCTGTTGTATACCTCTGCAGCTTGCTGCATTAATGCATTGATTCTACTTTATGTACTTGGGATCACGGCTTATTATGCAAACAAGTGCAACCTCTCTTCAAATTACTAGTTCTGGGACACTTTTTTTTTTTTTTTAAATAATCACCGTTTCCACATAGCAGGGTACCAGGGAGCCAACCACAAGCACCAAGTGCTCCTGATTGTCTCCAGGAAGCAAATGGACCTCCTCCAGTACAGGCAGACCGAAGACTCTCTTGTCCACCGAGCCCTCAATGGGGGCTTGGCAGCCTGGCCCCACCCACCTCATCAGTCTTGGAGCCTTTGCTTCTTCCGTCTCTTGAACGCCCTGGAGAGATAGCTAGGAACGTTAGGCTGGCCTTGGTTCACCAAAGCCTGAAAGTGATCCCACGCTAATGTGACAAGAGAAATTGGGGGCTAAAAGAGAAAGGGAGAGCGTGTGCCCAGAGCCCCAGAGCAATGGGCTGCTCTGGGTCTTGACTCCCCCTGCCTTTTCATGCCCTTTGCTTCCATCTCCTGCTGCTGCCCTCCTTCCGGTTCCCTCAGTGCCAGCTTCTGCTGCCCAGCCAACGGGAGATGGGCTGCCCCTGGCCACACCCCCTGGGGACAGCGCAATGGAGAGGGAAAAATCAGGGGAACAGGTAATGAGGCGCTGGTTCTGAGCCCTTCACCAGCCCCTGTGGACCCTGGCTGACTGGTCCAAAAGAAGATGCCTGTGTGTACCCTGTGGGCCAGAGATACAAGGGCCAGGGCGGCAACAGATTCTACAAATACTGGGCTGGCTCGTACCCCTTCTGCCCTGCTCTGACTTAACTCCTCTCTGTGCCTTGGTTTTCCCATATGTGAAACGGGACTAATCACCCTGAAAATACCCCTGCAAGGTACTAATTACTGTCTGTAAGAGACTTCGAGATCTTTGGATGGAAATAACAGTACTAATAATGGATAATAATACTCTGTCCTTCTCCAGAGCCTTTCATCCATGGGTCTCAAAGCCTTTTACAAACCTTAATTAATTCTCACAACACCCCAGTCAGGAGGCTGATGGTCATTAGCTCTGTTTTACTGGTGGGGAAACTGAGAGAAGCCAGGAGATTGGCCTGAGGCCACACAATAAGTTGGTAGCCCCTTGAGGGTTAGAACTCACAGCCCCCGGCCCCCAGGAGAGGCTCAGACTACGTGGGCTTCCATCCAGTCCGGCAGTGGGCAAGGAGGCTGATGGGGCAGCACAGAGCCTCCCAGTTCACTGGGCTCCAGAGTGTCTGCCAAGGGGAGTCTGGGCCCCTGAGCTCAGAGAGACTTGGGAGAATAGGCAGAGGCCCATAGGCATGGGTTTTGCTGGCTTGGTCTAGTGATCTGGAAGAGAAGTAACACCTATAGGGTACCCTGTGTGTGCCAAGACCCTGCACAAGGCACTTTTGTTATTTGGTCTCATCCCACCTGTGAGGTAGAGCATAATGTTCCCATTTCACAGATGAGGAAACTGGCTTATAGAAGCAGCCACCATTTATTCTTACCTACAGTGGACCAAGCAACTTGCTTGTGCTTCATTGTCACTAACACAGCACAAGTCATCAAGTAGCATTAGGTGTTATTTACCATCATTTTAGAGATGGGGAAACTGAGGTACCAGAGGAAAACTGACTTGCTCAAGGGTATGACCTTGGACAAGCCATGTTCTTCAACAACCTCTCCCTTCCTCCACCACACCCCCAAGTCCTCAGAGTCCCCCTATCCCCCAAGTCCCTCCCAACCACAGCCAGTGAGGCTGAATGAGATCATGTCAGGAATGGCTTTGAAGTGCTCAGAGGCAACAACTCAGGTCCTCCCAGGGGAAGATGAAAAGCTTCCTGTCCTGGGCTCTGTGTCACCCCACAGGGAAGTTCTCAGAAGAATGAAAACAGCAGGATCACCTGGGATGACCGGGATCACTCGGGGACAGTGGCCCCATGGGCTTTCCTCCTGGCCTCTGGGGCAGCCTCCCATGTCCTGCCTGGAGGCCTCTCTGGGGAGCACCGTGCTTCTGGGGACAGAGGGCCGAGCGGTATCCCTCCCCTCCAGCACAGGGCAGGGAGAGTTAGAGGCCAGTGTGTGTGACTGGGCAGCTACTGCCCCTCTCTGGGGCCCATTTCTCCAGGGGGGTTGACCTAGAAGACCTCTGAGGTCCCTTTCAGCTCTGACAGTCCCCAGTACCCTGACTCAGAGCCACACTTTCCAGAATCTTGTCTGTCTTTAATGATTGCCCCTGCATGTGCTCAAAGAATTCATTAGAAAGCAGATTCATCCCAATGACAGCGGCAGGAACTTTGGGACTGAGCAAGGTATTGGCAGACCTGGAGCCAGCCCCGCCACAAACATGCTGTGTGGTCTGGACAAGGGGCTTCCTGCTCCTTGACTCAGCTTCCCTGTTGGTAAAAACAGCTGGGGAACAGCAATGGAGAAACTCCTCGGGGGGCTTTTGAAGCCCCAGGAGAGAAACGCAGGGGATGGAAGATCAGCCTCTGTCTTGGTGAGGGGGAGAGAGCAGGCAGAGGACTCAGTGCTCACAGAACAGAGCCGTGGGGTGTGGAGAGAAGGGTGGAGGGATCTTTGGGGGACAATGCTAAAAGCACCATTAGTGGTTTTGCCTACAACCTGCTTAATCCTGATAGAAATACTCTCTAATATTTGTTTAGCCTTTTACCTAAGTCAGCAAAATGCTTTCTGTCTATGTTCTTTCAGTCCCCCTCCACACCTGTGGGAGAGGTATATTAGCACTCCCAATTTACAGGTGAGGAAACTGAGGCTCAGAAAGATGAAATAATCTGCTCAAGGACACATAGGTAGTAAGGAGCAGGCCCAGGCCTCCAACCCAGGTCTCTCTGAGACACACTTCTCTAGAAAGTTCCACACCACAGAGTCCCTCCTGGAACCCGTGCAAGGCAGGCCTATCCCAGGGGCTGAGGGCCTGGGACACAGAGCCCACTTGCTGGGCCCTTTTTCCTTCTCCGGATGCCCCTTGGGGTGGGGACCTGGCCCTGCAGGAAGAATCTCAGATCATGAGTCCAGGGTGCAGCCAGCAGTGGGTGGGAGGTGCTGGAGGCTGCTGCTGGCTGGGCAGGGTGGGGCAGGGCAGGCACCAGGAACAGTGTGCCTGTGATAATTGAGTGTGGCACGCAGTGGCAGCAGTGGCAGGGAGGCCCCTCCGTGCTGAGGGTGGCCTTGCCGAGGCTGGGGCCTCCCTGCCTCCCACCCTGCTGGTTCCCCTTTGGCCACCCCTCAGCAGCTTGCAGGAGGCAATGTTCTTTCTGCCTCCCAGCAGACCTTCCCTGGAGAGCCTGCTCAGACCTGCCCTCCTCACAAAGCTCGGTAGCAACTCCCTGGGGCAGAAAATGTGTATTCTGAAAGCAAGACAAGAGTTTAATTAAGCCCTAAACATGCACAGTTGAGCCTGAAATTAGGGTGGTGAAGGGAGGGGAAGAAGGCAATCGAGGACAGAGGGGCTTCAGCCTAACCCTGCCCCAGCTGAGCGAAACAGCCCTGTGAGCAAACGTTTGTAGAGCCCGTGAGCTTGGTTACAAAACGTCTCTGACCCAGAAAGGGGAGAATGTCGTGTTCCCTTCCCCCTGAACTTGTGTGTTGGGTGGGTATTGGGGTCCGTTGAGACTTTGGAAAGTGGACAGAGGGAATGGGGAAGTAAAGAGAGGCCACCTCTGAGACTTTTCAGGGTCTCTGGGGGGCTGGTGGGGGTCCTCCCCACCCCTGAGGGCCAGCCGGCCTCTGGGTGAGCTGGTCTGACAGGTGTGCCAAGCACAGCACACACAGGTGTGCCAGGGTTGGGGCTCCTGCCCAGCACCAGCTTGGCTCACCCAGGTGGGCAAAGCTCATTTTGCTCCCCAAGGGGGAAGAGAGCAGCCAGCCCCGATGTGGCCGACCGGCTGGGCTCCTGGCTTTAGGGACAAAGCAGCAGAGACTCGCTTTATGGATGGCTGCAGGCATTTGGGCAATTGGTAGCTTTGGGGGGGCTCTGGCTTCAGCCCCTCTCTCCTGTTCCCAGGTCTCCCAGATTGCTGCTGAGACAGTCAAACCACAGCCGCCTCCTTTCCCTGGCAATTGATCCTCCTTTGCCCTACAACTTGGGTTTGGTCTTACTGTGCCAGGGACCAAAGGCAAGAAGAGACGGGCAGGCGGGCGTGTTATTGCTTGTCTTGGGGCAGAGAGGCGGTTGCAACAGAGCACTTGAGTGCGTGTAAAAGTGCACGCGTATGGAAGAGTGAGGGAACAGGCTGTATGCAGGGGTGAGGGCCTGCTCTCCTGCCCCGTGTGTGTGTGGGGTGGGGGGGGCATCGGGCTGATTTCTGTCCCTCAGGCAGGGGACCCAAGGACAGAAGGTGGACCCGGCTTGGTTGACACGGAAGCTGCTCTCGTGGCCCTGCCTGGCAGGCCATCTGATCACTCAGTGGAGATGGTCTGACCCGCTGGGAGCCGGAAGCTGCTTGTGCGTTTTTTGACTTTAAGGGACACTCTGCTAAAGAGGCAAAGTGAGTGCCTTTGCTAGCAGCTACGGGAAGCCCCAGCCAGGGTTCGGCCACTAAGCTGTTCCATTTGCTTTTCCTAACTTGGTCTCATATCCTGATGGCTTCCCCTTGCTGGGACAGATGGGAAACCCCTGCACAGCTTCCCAATACTGAATCAAAGGTGTCATCGAGGGGTGATGGCCAGTGGGCAGAGGGTCAGGAGAGACCCGAAGGTCTTTCAGTGAAGCCTCCCTCACCTGTCTGTGCCCATCTCCCCTTGGCAGCATCCCCACCTCTTTCAGTCTTCTGTAGCTGCCATAACAAATTACACGAACTTGGTGGTCTAAAGCAACAGAAATTTATTCTCTCACAGTTCTGGAGACCTGAAGTCCAAAATCAAGGTGTTGGCAGCTTCTGGTGGCTGTGGCATTCCTTAGCTTTGGCAGCATCTGTCTCTGCTCCATCTTTTTTTTTTTTTTTTTGGTGAGGAAGATTGGCCCTGAGCTAACATCTGTTGCCAACCTTCCTCTTTTTGCTGAAGAAGAGTGGCCCTGAGCTAACATCTGTGCCCATCTTCCTCTTTTTTGTATGTGAGATGCCACCACAGCATGGCCTGATGAGCGGTGTGTAGGTCTGCATCCGTGATCCAAACCTGCAAACCCCTGGCCACCGAAGTAGAGTGGGCAAACTTAACCACTACACCACTGGGCCGGCATCTGTCTCTTCCATCTTTACAAGGCTTCTCTTTGTGTATGATCTCCCTGTCTCACTCTTACAAGGACATCTGTCATTGGATTCGGGGTGCACCCAGATGATCTGGGATGACCTCCTCACGTTGAGAGCCTTAACTTCATTATATCTGCAAAGACTGTTTTTCCAAATAAGACCACATTCACAGGTTCTGGGGATTCAGATGTGGACATACTTTTCCAGGGGCCATTCAACCCACTACACCACCCAGTGGTCAGTCAGCTGTGGCTGGGACACCTCCAGTAGTGAGAAGCTCACTGCCTCATGAGTTGGCTCAGTTCACGTCCAGACAGGTCTAATTATTTTAAAGTTCTTACTTGGGTGGAGTTGAAATTCTACTCAGCAGGAACCTCTACCCATTGGCCCTAGTTCTGGCCTTCAGAACACATAAAATACATCTAAATTAAAAAACCTCTCTATTCCCACTACCCCCGCCCCTAATTATAATGCAAAAACAAAATCAGAAAAAGTGTGAGCCAGCTTAGTCCTGATGTCAGAGACAGTGCACAGACCCTGGGGTCAGGAGACCTTGACTCACTGGTGGCTCTGTCCCTAGGACTTTGTGCCTCAGTTTCTTCACCATAATGCCAGAGGGCTGGCTGAATCACTGTTTCCATGGGATGCTTTTGGGAAATGCATCCTGAATATTCACAGTTCACACTGCTATATTAAAAGCTCTGAGAAGTCCTGAGTAGAGAAATCCATTTAAGTCAATATTTTCCAGACTTATTTGAAACTAGAGTCTTTTTATCAAATACCACCTTCTTTTATCACCCTGCAGAATTTCTGTGCTGCTTTGGGAAACAATGTCTCTGTGATGCCTGGGGGTCTTTTCCAGGCATCTGTTGAGGTCAAACCAAATGGTTGAATTCAAGTTCATTCTCTTTGGCTCCCATCCCCAGAGTTGTTGCTAAGCATTTTGCTGGAGGTAACAAGTGATCCATTACAGGATGAGAGTCAAGAATCTGGAAATTGAGTAGCCCCTCCCTCAAGCCGCAGACAACCAGTGTAAGATTGTGGGATGCTCTCCTCCCGGGAGCCCCGGGCCTCTCTGGCCTCTGCCTGGCACCAACCAACCGGCGTCTGTGGGAGGAAACCAGAGGAGGAAGGAGCATTTCCGCTGCTCTGCTCTGAAGGACCGGCTTGCCCCTGAGATCCAGACCTCACCTCGACCTCAGACTCCCCCTGCTCAGCCCTCCCTCAGCCTTCCCTTGTCAGGTAACACCACCTCTGATCCCGACTCTTCACGAAGCTTTTGCTGAAGGTCCCAACTAAATCCCTTCTACCTTTGCTGGGGGAAAAGAATCTCAAAGAAGTTGAGTCTTATGAAATGGGAGCAAGAAGACTAGCTGGACCTTCTGCGGGAAAGACAGAGCTGGCAGGGAAAGAGAAGGGCCTGAAGGGAGTGTCCCAAGGGGAACGAGGAGAGATCCTGAGGATGGAATGGGTAGGGGTGGGGGGGCTCCAACCCTGGGCCCAAGAGAAAACCAGAAACGTTGAAATGAAAGCCAAATAAGGAGAATGGAGTGGGCTGAGAAGGCCACTAAGTTTATTCCCCTGCCCCCAAGTGAGATTCCCCCAGGGCTACTATCCTCTCCTGTCTTTAAGACCCCCCGAAGGGGCAACCCAGCTCAAATTCACCTTGTCCGGAGTCCCCGTTACCTGACAGTTCATCTGCAGATAACGGGCTCACTGTGCTCGCAGATACAGCTGTTTATAATAATAAACAGGGGCTGTTTATTACAGAGTGCTCAGGTATTGGTACCGTGCTGCTCTCACACTTACAGTGTTTAATCCTCACAACCTCTAAAATTTTACAGGTGAAGACACGGAGGCTCGGGGAGGTTGAGTATCTTGCCAAAAGTCAAGAGGCAAAGTGAGGAACAGGACCAGCTCTGTCTGGTTTTCAGTCCCACCCCACAGCTTTCGACATTATTTAGTAACGCACACAGCCTCTGGATATTGATGGTGTGGGCAGTTCTCGCTCAGGTCTGACCTGAGTCTCTCCTACCCTTGCCTGAGTTGGATCCAATGGAAGGACCATGTCAGTAGGTTGGATCTGCTGCCAATCCAGCCTCGAGAGACATCACCCATCCTCTGGTACAGGTAGTAGCCTTCCAGTTACTGGGGTGGAGAATGTTTGCCTTCTGTTAATGAAAAGAAATAGATGTGATAATAAATAAATGCCCAACCCTTGTGCAGTAATCGGTGTCCCTAACAATAAGGCTCTGTGTTTGCTCTCAGCTGTGGGTTATATTCACTGGCTGTAGTCACTGCTCAGGAGCCCCTGGGCACGTCATCCAGGGTGGGGCCCCAGGCACACTTACCAGGGGAGGGGAGCAAGGCTTCCTGCCTTAAGCTCCCAGAATTCACCCTGGGAAGTGAGGCTCCTGCAGACCTGCTTCAGGGTGCCCCAGATCAGAGTGAGGGAAACACCCTAGGCTCCAGGGTTCATGGGGAAATGGTGCCCTGCACTTGACATCAGGAAACTGAAGTCTGGCCCCAGCTCTGCCTCTGCCACTCTGGGTGACCTGAGGCAAGCCTGTTTCTCTCTCTGGGCCTCAGTTTCCACATCTGTATAATGGTGGGGAGGTTGCACCAAATGATCTCTCATGTTTCTTCCAGCTCTGACATTACAGGACCCTGTGGCCACGGCTCCTCCCAGAGCTGCTTCATGCTTTTAGCATATGGGCCCCTAGCTGGTGGGCGGAAGACCTCAGAGCTCCAAGAAACCAAGCCCTTCCTCTGTGAGGTGGCTGGACATGCATTCCTGCCTCAGCTTCCCCAAACCCTTCCTTTCTTTCCCACTTTCTCTAACTCTCATGTGTATGGAATTTCCCAGTTTTGAGACATTTTCAGAAACATTATCCCATTTGAACCTCACCACGACCCTGCGAGAGAGGCAGAGAAAGGAATGCAATGCTTTCAGCATTAACCACGTGCCAGGCCCTCCCCATGTTGTTTCGTTACTCTTCCCCATAACTACAGAAATCCTTTTGGGAAGAAGGCAGAATATAAATAAATAGACAGTGGATGGGTATGTAGATAAATGCACACATGATAATCCTCACCGTGGCCCTGAGATCTTGGTGCTATTACTGTCACCACATCACAAGGGAGGAAAGTGAGGCTCAGAGGGATTCAGTGACTGCCCAAGTCCCTTGGTTCTCAGGCAGCAGAACCAGGACTGGGGGGAGCCCAGGCCTCTTTGATCTAAGCCCATGGCCCTTTCTGCACATTGAGCTATGCACAAATCAGCATTCTTGACTCCACTTTGCAAATGAATGAATGAAGTGTATAGAGATGAAGTGACTTTGTCAAGGTTTTGCAGCTCTGAGTGGCAGAGCCAAGAATCAAACCCTGTCTTTTGCCTACAAACCTAGGGCTGCTTCTGGAAACATCACAAGTGCCTCTAAAGAAAAACCAGTGGAGTCCCTTCCTTTCTCCCTCCCTCCCTTCCTTCCTTGCTTCCTTCTTTCCAGGAACGTCCCCTCCCCTCTCAAGTGCTTCTGTGTCCCAGGCAGGAAATCGCATGATGTGCTCACTTGTGCAGATAACAGAGCCATCCCTCCCCCACTCCGTGTGTCTCTAGAGGCGTGGGGGGTGCAGGTCCCATGCGGCAGCCCATGTGCCTAGTGACCCACAGCAACTGATCCACGGGGTGCCAGGGTGGGGTGTGCTGACACCAGGGGGGCGCTCAGTAGGGGTGCTGGCAGACCTAGCCCCACTCTGTGGGTGCTGTACTTGGGGTGTGTGGCTGAGTCTGTGCAGGTCTGCCTTCTCCATCTGAGCACACCCAGACAGCTGGAGTGGCGGGAACTGCCCAGGTGGGAGCACTGAACTTTGACTCTTCCCATCCCCTGGTCCACTGCAGTCCCTCCCTCTCTCTTTCCTTTCAGTCTCCACTCTGGGCTCTTCCCACTCTCTTCCATCCTCTACCCTACCACCAGGGTGATCCGCTTAAAGCGAGGTTTTTCAAATTCAGGCTGCAGCCCATTATATGTGTCCCTTGAGTTGCAAAAAAAAAAATCTCCCCCCTGAGGGTAGCATTCAAAATTGTTTGGAAAACAGGCTTACAAGCATAGTTCAGATCATGTCTTCTCTCTCTTCTCAAGAAATTATCAGGGGAGGAGTCTTTTTTGCTTCAGAATGCTTTTCCTCTACATATATATCACAATTCAGATCTCTCTCCCTCTCATACACACACACACACACACACACACACACACACACACACACACACGTCCCCTCCAGTCTGCCTGACCCTGCAAGGGCAACCACTATCTTGGCTTCTAACATCATAGATTCGTTTTGACTTTTTAAAAATAATTTATACAATGGAACAATACCATAAGTGTCATTTTGTGTCTGGCTTCTTTTGTTCAACATTATATTTGGTAACTACGTATATGTGTGTAGTATACATACATACATGTATACACATTTATATATGTATGTGTTTACACATATACGTGTGTATATATACACATACACGTGTGTGAAAAAATATATATATAATTTGTCCCTCCTTTTCTTGCTAAAATATTTTAAGTCAAACTCCAAACATTATGTCATTTCACCCCTATGTTCTTTAGTACACATCTAAAAAATATGGATATTACCTTACATGAGCACAATGAATGCTATCATCCTACCTGACAAAATTAAAAACAATTCCTGGGCATCATCAAATATCCAGTCCATATTTAAAATTCTCAAACCATGTCTTTATAAAAGAAATTCAGAGCTACAGGTGAAGCTCTGACCCCATCACTGCGTCCTTTCCTCACTCCACAAGTTGGTGCATATGAGCGTTGCCTTTGGAATGACACCCAGGCCACAGGAGATTCCCAAGTCTGGTGCAGAACGCACAGAATTGTCAGGTCAGCTGATTCAGACTCCCATCTGATTTCCGAATCTCCTTTACAACACCTACCAAATCCCAGCGTCCACGTGAACATCTCCCCCAAAGTCCCCGTGATATTTTCAGGCAGGACTACCTTCCTTAGCTAAGGTCAACTCTGCCTCCCCCAACACCAGCGTCCACCATTAGCCCCAGCCTTGTCCTCTGGGGCCAGACCAAATAAGCCCAGCTCTTTTTCCACAGGAAATACCTTCAGGTATATGGAGACAGCTCAGGACCAGTTTTTCCTCAACCCCCATCCACCCAGACTACAAATTTTAGACCATTCCCCCAGTCTCAGTCAATCTCATCAATTTATTCTTGCCCCTGCATATGCACTTTCCTGAACCTGGACCTTCCTAATGCTGTCTGCTCTGCAATCTCCCCCACCTTCACCTGTCAACATCCCATCAGACTCCTCAGGCCAATGTCACTGCCACCATCTTTGAGAGGCCTTTTCTGATGGGTTCCATCTGATGTGTTCTCACCCTCTGCAGGAACCAGAGAACCCTGGTAGCTGCCTTGTGGCATTTATTGTGTTCTGACTTGTTTTAAAGTTATTTGAGAATCTTTCTCATCCTTCACTAGATTTCAAAGTCTTTGAAGACAGCCACTTCACTTATCTTTGTTTTTCTTAAAATGTCAAGCAAACAGTAAGTGCTAACAGTAGGTGCTCTTTATGTGCTCACTGCTGTGTTAGTCAGGACTCCGGGTTGCAGGTGACAGATACCCAACTCAAACTGGCTTAAACCAAAAAAGGAATTTCTTGCCATATAATGGAAAGTCCAGGAGTACAACCACTTTAGGCACAACAGGGTTCAGGTGATCAAATAATGTCATTGGAAACTTGTTCTCCATCGCTTGGCCCTGCTTCCCTCTGGATTGGCTTTATTCCAACCTCTCCCCAAATAGTAGTAAAGAGCTAGTGTAGGCTCCCAGTTGAAAAAAGACTGCTGCTTTTCCAAGGGTTTCAGCCAAAGCCTCAGATCTGACTCTTAGAGGCCAGTCTGGGTCATCTGTACAATCCTGAACCAATCAGTAACTGCAGCCGGGGAACTGGGGTGTTCTGTGTGGCCAGCACTGGATCATGGGTTCTTATGTCTACCCCTAGAGCTCAAGGGTAGGGTCAACCCATGCATGGCACATGGAATGGGGAAGCAGAGGTTCCGCAAAGGAAAATCAGGGTACTCTTACCAGAAAACGGAGGGGTGGGTGCTGGGCCAGCCAAATGACAGAGATTCAACAGAGCTGGAAGGAGCCCTGGAACAAGCAACTGGCCTTTCTGTGGGCTCCTCTGTGGGCCCACTGTGTGGAGGAGAAAAGCAGAAGGCCTGGCGCATGGGAGTCAGGAGGCCTGGGTCTACCCCTGCTCTGCGTGCAAGGTTGGTGTGACCTTGAACCCATGACTTAACTTACCTGAACCTCAGTTCCTTTATCTGGAAAAGAGGGCCAGTAATGTGGGCCCTGTCTACTGCATAGGATACTGAGAGGATCAGATGAAACCCTGGTGGGTGATGTCTCTGTGTGTGTAGAGGATGGTTCATAATGGTTCAGAGCCATGCTCATGGGAAGATTCATTAACACCTTTACCAGGAGTCTGGGGCCTGAATGTGTGTGCTCAAATCCCCGCTCTGTTTCTCTTTTGCTCTGGAAACTTGGGTGAGTTCACCTTTCTTGACTTCAGTTTTCCTCATCTGTTGGCTGGCGATAATAATTGTAACTACCTCATAGGGCTGTTATGAGTATTACCTAAGTTAATATATATGACTCAATTGAAACACTGTCTGATGCAAGGTAAGCCCTATAAAAGGCTTTTATATGTGTCACCATTGTCGTTGCTTCATGACCCCACTATTTTGTGTGTTACTCTTTATTCTTCTCAGCTGGATTGTAAGTTGCCTGAGGGAAGGGCCCATCCAGGCTTCAGGCCTCTCATGCTCCCCACCTCCCCAGTACATGCTCGGCAAACCCCGGGGCCAGGCCAATGGATGGCTTGAGAGCCTCGCAGGGTCCCCAGCTCTGACTAGATTAGAAGTGATGAAGCCCACCTGGAGTCTCTGGCCTAGACTTGGGGCAGGAGGGGGAAAGCTCACGCTGGGGTCTGGAGACCCCCTTCCCCCTTTGCTTCCAGATCCTCAGAACAGGAGGGTGGGAGAGATGTGTTTCCAAGTGGGACTTGAAGATGCTGACAGGAGACTCATCCTTGACGGAGGAGTAGTGGGGAAATAGTTTCCCTCTTTAGGACTCTGTGCCTCCGTTTCCCTACAACAGACCCTACGTTCAGTCCAGCTATGTGGCAGATAAGGAAGCAGAGGCCTGGAGATGTCAAGGGACTTGGCCCGGGTCCCACAGCCCGCCACAGCAGGGCCGTCCTTGGACCTCCCTTTCCCAACTTAAAACCCAACCCCGAGCCTCCTCTCCTTGTGCAGATCTTAAACCCAGATGAAGCGAGGGAAGTTGTCCCGTTCCTCCTCTCCCGACTAGACAAACATTCCTACCAGGGATAACTTTTGTTCTGACTCATGAAGATATTTCTGAATAATAGCACTGGTCACTTTATCTCTGGAATGTATCCGGCTTTAAAAAAAAAAAAGAGAGAAAACTGGGGAAGTACTCTCTTCCTGCAGTCTTTCTAGGGCAGTGACTACTTAGAGTCTCCCAGGGGCCATGAGCGGGTGGCCAGAAAGGCCTCATTTGCATATGCTGTCTGAGAAGTCCTGGACAAACTTCAATATAACTTTAAATGTGGCCTAAGGCAACAAAAAGATTTGGCTGTTGTTGTTTGCTTTTTTTAAATTAAAGGTAACATACAGTAAAGTAAATAGAGTACCCTAATCTTAGGGTAGAGCTTGATGAATTTTTTACTTACTTAGAGGTGTAACCATCACCCAGATGCAAAACATTCAGTTTTAATATTACTATTACAATTGCCTCTAGAGCTGGAGTTTCCTGACTTCCTTGTTTTCATTTCTTCTCATTGGTGTATATCCCATACATGAAATGGGAATCATGGTGGGCAAAGGTACCAGTCACAGCTCAGAACACTTAGGCTGGGAGGGTTCCCCCTGGAATTTAAAGGAGGTCATGTAAGGCTACAGGGGAGGGAGTCAGCTTTGCTTATTCACCTAGCTCTTTCCCCCAGATACTGATCTTTTGTGATCAGTGGTTCCCAACCTTTTTTCTGCCCCCACACCCAAGGGATACAACACATTTCCTCCAGATGAGTGGCTCAGCGTATCAGTGAAGTTGAAAGGGAGGGGAGGTGCATTTTGAAAAAGCTGTGCAGGTTATTCTGACGTTCATCCCCACTCGGGGTGAGGTGTGAGACTCACTGATTGACTGTATTTCCCCCATCCTGAAATGCCACCATGAGCTGAGACGTCTGGGTTTAATAGCATCTACACTGGTTATTCCCCATTGCTGAGTGCGCCTTGCCCACCCCCACCAGGTCCACTGTCCACCCTTCCTTGCCCTTCTCTGGGCCCCGGGAGGCCAACCTCTGTGGACTGCCTTTGGCCAGAAGTAGGGGGAGGAGATGGGAGAAATGGGTCTGGTATCCCTTCCCCCCGCCCCTTCAGCACTCTCTGGGCAGTGGCTGCTTCTCTCCATCCTGCGGCATGGTCCTCTTCCATGGCCCCAGTGCGCACTAGGCTCTAATAACATATTTCCTCCCCTTTTCAACTCTAGTGGTGGTCACAGTTTCCAGCTGTTACTAAGCTCTGGGTATCACAAGATTTCTTGCAGTTCTCTTAGCCCTGCCCACACCTCTCTACAGAGAATCTCCATTAAACTCTCTTCCTTTGAACCCTCGGGGTTGAAGTCTGTTTCCTGATGGATTCCTGACTGATCCAGAGATTCTCAAACAGGAACGCTTCCACGTTAAATAGTCATTGATTATAAGACGCACTGGACTTTCAGAAATGTGAAAATGTCATCAAAATGTATGGCTTACTATAGAGAAATGATGGCAGATTTGCTAAGGCATGATGGAGAGAGGGCTGTTTATCACTGAGAAATGGAGTTTGCTTCTGACCTGTCAAGCTGGGAGCATGGGTCATGTGCAGAGCGCTGGGGTAAAGTCAGGTGAGAGAAGCTTGAGTTCAGGCTGTGACAACCACAGGCTGGGGAGTCTTGAGGAGGCTGCCTTGCCTTTCTGTTCCTCAGCCTTCTCTTCGGCAATCCAGAGTCACCTCTACTGCTGTCACATCCCTGGCAGGGATGCTGTGTGAGGACAAGTGCATGTATGTGAAAGGGCTTCATGAACTGTCCAGCTCTCAGACCGGGGCGTGGGGGCGGGGGGGGCGGCAGTGCAGCCCAGAGTGGGCGGTCGTTCTGGGATTTAAGTCAGGGCCCAAACATTGGACTGGAGGGACACAGGAGGAAATTGGCAAATGCAGGGCAGGGAGGTCCCAGAGACCCAGAGAGACAATGAGAAGACAGCCCAAGATACCCTTTTCTTCCCACTCCAGCTCACCTCCTCCTCTTCCCTCACTTGACTTGACCTTTCTTTAGCTGAGTAGTTCAGCAGAGAATTAAGGAGCACCTCTAAATATAGGACAAAGCCATGCACCAGATAAAGTCCATGCTTTCTGGAGACCAATAAGAGAGAAACAAAGACACTTCCAGTAGGAGGCCAGTCATGCAGTGTCCCGGGTAAGAGGAACCGCCTGGTGTCATATAGGCCCAGCTGCACTTCCAACTGGGTCACTAACCCACTAATCAGTTCTCCTGGACAAGTTCCTTAATCTCACTTTCTTCATCTGCAACCAGGGAATAATACTCACCTCAAACATTTGTTGGGAGGATTGCATGAGACAATCCCTGCAAAGGATTCAGCGTGGTGCCTGACTCTCGGTAAGCGCTCAATAAAAGTTGGCTCTATTCTTAGATGTTAGTCTGCGGAGCCAGAGGACCCTTTCTAACTGGGTGATACTGGAATGATTCCCCACGGAGGCGGCAGTGAACCGGGCTTGGAGGCTGAACTCTCGGTCTGGCAGCCACAGTTCAGCCAAGGCACCAGTTGGACCAGCCGATCAGTCCCCGAAGCACCAGGGCGCAGCTCTGTGTGTCTGGCGCTTCGTGGACTGAAAGGTGAGGACAGACTGCGAAAAGGCAGGCATCCCGCCGGACAGAGGGAGCCAGCACAAATTCTGGAGCAGGGGAAGGCCAAGATCAAAGCGCTCCAAGGCAGGCCGGGGCGCACCAAGGGGAGGCTATCGACTTGCATCAGCACAGATTCCGTGATGCTCTGCAGACGTCTCGGGGCTGCTGGGCTTTACGGGAACCCACAAGAAAGGAAAGGGCCGGGGAGCAGGCTGGGCGGGGGCTGACGAGAGAGAGAGAGGGTGCGCTCGCCCTCCCGCGCGCTCCCGGCGCCGCCTGCCCGGGTCTGGGCGCGCCCGGGACGGCGGAGGCCGCGGAGGAAGCTCCCGCTCCCTTTCCCCCTCCTCCTTTCCCCCCGCATTACTGGAAGGACTGTGTGGGAGAGACCCAGAAGCACCCAGATTTTCGAGGCGGGGTGGGGGAGGGTCAGGCAGCCGCTGCTGCTCAAAGGAAAACCAAAAGCGCGTCTGTTCGCGCCGCTTCGACACGCGGCTGCTCCCAGGAGGGCCCTGGACGCCCCGGCCATGCCAACCTTTGCATCCCCCCACCACCACCCCCGAGACCTGGCTAAGTCGGCGGGGGCCTGGGTGGCGCAGGAGGAGACGGAGAGGCGAGTGAGAAAGTGTCACGATTTCTTCTCCTGTGCTCCCCGCCCCACACAGTCCCCACCCCCAGTTTTCTGGGTTTTGCCGCTGCCGCTGGGGAAAGGGCTGATCGGTTTTGCGTCAAACGACTGCATTTACTCAGTCCTGCTGGGAGAGGCGCGTAAACACGCAGGCAGTCAGGACGCAGGGATGAAAAAAAAAAGAACCCAAGCACCGCGGCGGGTGTGCGCATCCGCCCGCCCCGCACCCCTCGCCTGGGTCTGCAGAGTTGGAGACTGCCCGGAGGGCGGCGGCGGAGGTTCGAGCAGTCTGGCCAGCCTCGCCTCGCCGCGTGCGTCCTTGGGGATGGAGCTCAGGACAGAATGTGTTTTATAGCTGTAAACAATGACCCCGAGTATTGTTTGGGATTACCGTATTTTAGGGCCATTGGGGCGGCCAGATGCCGCCAGCCGTCCCGGAAACGCCAGCGCTTTATATAGAGCCCAGGGAAAGCTTTGAGTTCCCGGCTCTATTTTTCTTGCCTAGCAACACCCCCACTTTACAGATAAGGAAACTGAGGACTAGAACTGTGATGTGTTACAGCGCATAGCTCTTCACAGTCTTCACTCATCTTGCCGTTGTGTCCTCACAAGGACCTTGTGGGGGTGCAGATGACGCTACTTTAGAGTTGGGTAAACCGAGCCTAAGGCAGAGCCTGGACCAGAACCCAAGATTTGACTCCTGGTACAGTGTTCCTCCGGATCATCTCTGCAGAAAGACTGAAGTTCCAGAACTGATAAGGGCCTTAGAGCGTCATCTGTCCGAACCCCTTCATTTTATAGGAAGAAACTGAGGCCCAGAGAGGTTAAGGGACTCACCCAAAGTCTCACAGCTCGAATAGCACAACCTGGCGTTCGTACTCCAAGGCCTGTGCTCTTTACCCCGCACCTCGCCCCGCCCCGCCCAGCGAGGCGGGAAGACCCAGGAGCCCGGACTACCTGCTCCCTGAACTTCGCTCCAAAACAGCTGAAAACAACATTGGGGCACACCCTCTCCCTGGCCTCACCCCCCGCCCTTTCTAAAATACATAACAGTCTGGAGTTTGCCTATGATGTCCGATTACTCTTATTAGATGCGACCTAAACGCCCGGCATAGAGGGCGGCCGGAATGTCTTGACTGGTTAACTTCGTCTTCAAGTCTACTCCTAACAAATTAATTGTAGGGCCAAAAAAAAGGGGGGGGGGGGAGTGTGGGCAGCCAGCCACCGAAGGGAAAATAGACAGGCCCGCCTCGCCCGGCGGCGTCGCGCCCCGCCAGGACCCGGCCGCAGGGCGGCGCGGGAACTCTCCGCGCCCGGGGCGGCCGCTGCACCGGCCGGCGCCGCGGAGGGCGCCGACGACCGCGCGCGGCCGCGCCCTCCCTGCGAGCGGCTCTGCGCGCCCGGCTCCCGGCCTGGCGGTGGCGCCGCACTGAACCGCCTGTCTCGTTCTTCAAGACTGTGATTATTTTCTAAAACCCGGCGCCGAGGCCCGCGCGGCCGCTCTCGGGGGCCCCGCCCCGCGCCCCTTCCCAGGGCGGTGCAGGGGGGTTGGGGAGGCCGCGGCGCGCTCGGGAGCCGGCGAGGGAATCCCTCTCCCTCCACGTCACCCGAAAGCAAGGGAACCCGCACTCGCATCCTCTAACGCAAATGACCATCTTTGGCAACGTGCGCCAATGGAACAGACCAAGGGCGCTGGGCCCGGGGGGTGGGCGGGGGTGTGGAAGGGCCAGGGCTGCCTTGGCTCCCCCAAACCGCGCCAGCGGTCGGCTCCCACCCCCGCCACCGCCTTCCTTCCTCGCGCGGAGTGTGCGGCTGGCGTCAGCGCGGCCAGGAGCCGGGGCAGGGAGAGGAGCTCTATGCCCGCCTCCTCCCGCGCCTCTTTCTCCTCCTCCTCCTCCCCCCGCCTCCCCGCGCGCTCCTCCCTGCAAGGTGGAGTCTTGGGGTTGACGTGAGTGAATCCACATGGTGGGGGCTGGAGAATAAAGAGTGTGGAGTTGAACTCGTGCCATTGTAGTGACTCATCTCGGGCTGAGCGCAGGGGCTCCGAGCGAAGCAGCGAGCAAGCGAGCGGCGCTCGGCGGGGACAGAGAGAGGGGGAGAGAGGCGCGGACGGGCGAGACTGGCCCGTCCGGGAGCGGGCGCCGGGGAAGGGGTGCAGGTCCGGGCGCCGGAGCCACGGCACGGGGAGCGGGGCCGCGTCCCTCTCAGCGCCGGCTCAGCTTGAACCCCACGGGCCGCGGGACGGGCGCAGGCTGCCTTCTTCTCTTAGACAAGTGTCCGAGCCGCTCCGAAACTCCGGCGGCGAGTCGGCCACAGGAAGTTTATTCTCAGCTCCTTTTCTAAAAGGAGGAAATAGAAGTTTCTCCAACCGGGCAGCCTTTCTTTTCGCCTTTTTTGTCCTGACTGAAATCGAGGGCCCCCAGATCTGGCAGGGAAAATTGCCAGGGTCCTATTCTTTTTTTAATTTCCAGCTTTTGCCTGGGCCGGAGGTCCCGGCTGGGCTCCTGCTGCGCGCGGGGGCGGGAGGGCGCGCGCAGGGGAGGGACTGAGGGACGCGCCGACTTTTTAGAGGGAGGGACTGGGTGGACAACTGGTCCCGCGGCGCTCGTAGAGCAGGAAAGAAGTGCAGTGCGAGGCACTCGGGGGGCACTGTTCCCGGGGTGTCGTCGCCTCCCGGTCCGTCCGCGGTCGCCGCCGAGGGGAAAGAGCCCCGGAGCAAAGACTAGAGCCCGAGGCGCGGCCGGCAGGGAGCGAGCGCGCAGCAGCCGGTGCGCGGCCGCGGCGAGGGCGGGGGAAGAAAAACACCCTGTTTCCTCTCGGGCCCCCACCGCGGATCATGTACCAGGATTATCCCGGGAACTTTGACACCTCTTCCCGTGGCAGCAGCGGTTCTCCTGCGCACGCCGAGTCCTACTCCAGCGGCGGCGGCGGCCAGCAGGTAGGTTCGGGGCCCGAATGCACCTGGCGGCGCGGGCGGACCCCCGCCCTCTTCTCGCCGCCACTGCCTCTTTTGCTTTCTTTTCCCTTTCTTGATTTGGCGAGAAAATTCCTACGTGCCACTGTTGTAAAGTCTGGATTTTCGTCTTGTCCTGCCTACCCCTCTTACCCCCACGCCACCACTTTTTTTTTTTTTAAACTGGAGCGGGGAGTGGGCTCGAAGAGCCAACAAACCCTTTCCTTCACACTACATCTCATCCAGACAAGCTCCAGGAATTACAGGCCACCTTCCCAGGAGCCTGTTACCTTCTCTCCCGGGAATCCCGCCCCCCTTCCCCTCTCTCTCCCTGGTAGGCAAAAAAATCTTTGCACCCACTGGCCCTTCCCGACATCCAGGGACCCTATTCCTGTGGGAAAGCTCTCTCCTTCTCTTCCCCCATTCTCCGTCAGTCTTAGTTAATTTCTGAAAGAGGCTGAGGACTCGGAAACATGGTTGGGCTCCTTCAAGTAATCCGGAGTGAGGGCGAGGGTTGCCGCTCTGGGAATCAGGTGCGAAGGTCAGGAAGGAGGAGGTCAGCCTTGATTGGCTCGGGCGGCGCCTGTGTGCCCTGCGCCCATACATCTCCTGTGAGGGTCGGACCAGGAGCCTGCACTAACACCAGAAGGGGCGCCTTCAGTGTACAGGGTACCTGAAGCAAGGACGCCTGCAGAAAGAAGTGGGGGAAAGGGACCTCCTGGGCGGTTCTGGAAGCAGAAAAACAACTTGTTTCTAAAGCAGCCGAACTGGTTTGCACTGGAGGGGTTGTGCATGCGATCTGTGTGTCTATAAATTCCAGAAAAGTGCTGGTGGGGTGGTGGTGCTGGTGGGGTGGTGGTGCTGGTGGGGTGGTGGTGCTGGTGGGGTGTCTGCCCTCTGCAGCAGGTCCCCCCCAGGTCTGTGAGGGAGCTGGCTTAACACACAGGGCCACTACAATCTGAAGCCCTCCTCAGTCAGGATCTGCTGAGTGTCCAGCCAAGTTGGCTGCAGCACGAATGGCTCTGGTAAGGCCGTGGCCTTGGCCTCTAGAAACCAGCCAGCCAGGAAGGGCTGGGGTGGGCTTCCAGGGAGGTATGGACTCTGCTGGAGCATAAAATGGAAACACAGCTCTCTTTGGGATTTGAAGAGGGATACCTTGTTCCAAAGTAATTCCCCATACCTGGTGAGTCCCCTAAATGGCTTCTCTGTGTCTTTCCTCTACTTCCTCTGGTGTCCCCATAAGCACGCACTCTAGAGAGCCTCGTGTGTGCATTGAGGGTGCAGTCAGTGCACCCCGTAATGAGCACCAACGTGATGAGTTTCAAATCTTGTCCCTAAAAGTGTTTGGTTTTGTTTGCTTTCCAGCCCCATTGGTGGTTTGTATTGAATCCAAATACCATTAGGCAAAGGGTTGGAGTCATTTATACCCATTCCCTCACTCTCCAATTCAACAACCCCCAAATGTCCCTCCCTTCCTCCCGGAATCAGGAAGGGATCGTTTGATTTCTTGTCTGTTCCTTTCGTTGCCATTTCTGTGGCAGTCATCATTGAAATATTACAGTCTTGCGGCCTGGCTTTGCTCAGACCCGGGGGCCTGGATGGGAAGTCAGACCGGACATCAGTGCCCCGATTGAATAATCTGTGTCACTAGGGCTTTGAGCCCAGGATGTGAGCAGAGGCAATTCCCTGTTTTGGAAGAAAATCAGACAGGAAACCAGTGCTAGGAAGAAGGAAGAGAACTTGAGTCCAGCAGAGTGTAATGGGGCCTCTTTACCGAAGCAAAAAGCAGCTGTTGGCTAATTCCTAGCATGCTGTAACACATGAAGATTTTGCAATTAGTAATAACCAGTGCACGGGGTTCTCGCATATACGCCTGCCCGTTCAGCCAGGCAGCTTCCAAACCAGAGGGATTGGCAAAGTCACGCCACTTTAGACAAGTTTCTCAGCCTGTCCACTCCTGGCGGGGGTGGGGTGGGGTGGGGTGGGGTGGTTTTTTCCATCATCTCTCCAACTTTGAGCAAAGCTGGTCTGCGGTCCTAAGCACCAACTTGAGAGGCTTTTGTTACTTCACAAGTCTTTGCTGTGACCCCACCCGATCCTGGGCTCAAGGTAACTTTATTACATATGAGATAAAACCCGTAATCACTTTATTTCTCTCAGCTTCCTTCACGGGGCGACTTTCTGGGCAGTTAGCGATGGGCCTTCGTCCTTTGTGGCGTCTCAATGGACCAATCAGTGGAAGAGAATTCACTGGTTTTTCCTTGGGCAAGTGGATATGATTTTTTCCTGATCTCTTTGTTTATAGGGTCCAATATTCCTGATAAGTTTGTTGCTATTTACTCAACCCAGTACTTTCCTCCCCTCTCTCGCTTCATAAAGCTTGATCCTCACACATGGCCATGAGTTCCAGTGACTTGGGGTGAGGAGGAGCAGATAATTCTTTGTGAAAACCTCTGTTCTTGTGTACGGCAGGAACTTGAAGCATGAGAAATATTTCCTGTTCCAGTTATAGTTTTAATCTCAAAGGTTGGTCTTTGGTGATTCTGTTTTGTCAGTAATCGTTGCACACGCTTCCCCCTCCTGGCTGTTTCTTGTTGTTGTTGTTGTTGTTTTCTCTGTCTCCTAACTTTCCTAGGAAAATACCTCCCAGATAGATGCCCTGCCTGGCTGCTCGACTATTACGGTTTCAGGCCCTGAGCATTACGCAATCCAGCCAGTTACACAAACACAGGTCATTTCATAACTTGTTTTCATCAGCTGGGCCCTCTTTTAATGAAAAAACAAAACAAAAACAAGACCCAGAACTTTTCCAAGGCTGCCATTTGTTCCTCAGATAACTTGTGAAAATAAATCAATGGGGACAGTTCCTTTTTGGAATCAAGGAATTCCAAACTAGCCCTCCTCTTCAGCAACCACCCTTTCCCAAGACGCGCGTGCGCGCACACACACACACACACACACACACACACAGAGAAAATTCCCCAGAGTGAACTTTTGCCAACTGTACCAGGCTGGGACATTCCTCACATCAAAGAACTTTTACCAGAAATGACTGTGATTCCCAAGTCAGCCCCAATCATATCTCTCTAGTGCCCCCTATGGGACATTCTTAGAAGAACTATCTGGGAAATGTATTTTTCCAGCCCCAAAGACTGTTAACTTGGTGAGTTTTCGGAATTCTTGGGATTTTTTCTTTTTAATTCAGGACAAATAACTGCCATATATTTAACAGTGGTTAGCTAGGAACTGCTTGACTATAAAATGCAGTTTCTTTTAAAATTTTGTTTTGTTCTAAATAAAACCTGCTTGAAAAAGGAGTGCTTTTTTTCCTTTCCCTATTATGATGTCCGTCTGTTCATTAGGCTGCCAGCACAATGTCTTCAAATTCTCAAGGCTTGTTTTCTTGATGTGTTTGTATTAGGACACTGGGAATTGTATGTGTGCCGGAGTGGGGTGGTGGTCTTCAGAATTGGTGGGAAGGTGGGAGGTTATATTCAAGGGTCTGGTGCTTTTTTTTTTTTTTGCTTTTGCTTTGATCTTACAGATGTTGTAGATTAGGATCGAACAGAAGGTTATCCCAGGAATTTGTTCCACTGATTCTTGATGGTGGAAGTCAGCATCACTGTTTCATCATAGTGAAAGGGATGAAATAGCCATCATGTATTGTCTGAGTAGCAGTTGAATTTTCCTGTCCAAATCCCTGAGTGCATTTCCATTACTTTATTTCTGCCCACCTTATTATTCAAGGTGACTGTCAAGTTAGTGGCCTCATTGTTTTTCTTTTCTATCTTAATCCAAACCCCCCCAGAAATCATACATCCAAATCACTGTTGTCTCCTTCATAATTGTTCCTCGAGGAGACTAAATACTTATTTGAATGCTGTGGCTATTAGTCAGACTCAGAAAGGTTTTACAACACCCGTCTTTTGGAATTGCCTTCAGCAAATTCCTTTGAAATCCTCCCTGCTAACAAATCTTTGTCCTTTGAAGGTGAATTTGATATTTGGAAATTGTCAAAAGATCAGCACATAAGGAGCCACGTCTGACACATAAGGTCTGGGTGATCCGACTGGGTCCAAAGCAGAGTGTGACCCCAAGTCCTGTTAGTCTCAGTCTCAGGGGTCGGCCTGGGAGGGCAGTCACCAAGATGAGGCTCAGCAAAGCAGGCAGCTTTGCCATCTATACTTTAGATTTTTTTCCTCTGTTAAACAGGAATAAAGATACTGCTTTTGAGAATTCAGGAAGCTAACTTCTGGTCTATTTGTGGAAAGAAAGAAAAAAAAATAGTGTCATTACTTTGTGGGTCTGTCTCATCCATGTTGTATGTGGTATCTTTTGGTGGCCACATTTCAGGATGACGGCAGCTGCCCTGATTGAGGCAGATCTATCTGTTCCAAACCCCACTTGGTAACTCCAACCCTCTTGGACTCACTGGGCCGGAGAGGGAAGATGTAAGAGTTCTCCGGCCCAGCACCGTCTGAGCCCTGACTTGGCCACACTCCCCTGCTGTAGTTGTAGGGAAGATGAGATGGCATGCCCTTCCCATCAAGTGCAGAGCTGTCTGATGGTTGGTGGGGTACAGAAGTGGTCCACAGAATGGTGGAGTGAGTTCCCTAATGCTTTGGAGTGGAGTTTCTGGCTAAAAGGGCCCTGGGAGGAAACTCCACATCTGCCACTTTCTTCTTTTCCTTGCTTTTTCTTTTCTTCCCTGCTGTTCTTCACCCTGGCAGTTATGTGACGGAGGATAGTGTGGTTCTTTCAAATGAACCTGGGAAAGAGAAGAAGGTAATAGGAGGCAAGTCACCAGAGGCAGTGTTTGTATCCTGTAAAATTTGGAGAAATCATGTCTTATTAGCAACCATTTCCATTGTGGCATAAGTGGCTTTCCTCAGATGGGAATGAAAGGTCAGAGGTCAAAGTGATGTCCAGTGCAGAATCTGTGAGGACTGGTTGAAATCCATGTAGAAGACTTTGGAGAATATCCTGAGTTTGGTATAAATATAGAGCATTTGAGTCAAACTCGACCTCAGCAGGGGTATTTTGGGGCATAGGAGGCAACATTTGCCCTTACCCTCTTCTCTTTCCCTGAGCCAGTATCCTGGGATGTTGGGATTTCCCTTTTTCCATGATGGGCATCTAAAAGGGGGATTCTTAAGAGAAAGAACGGAGTCCCTTCCCAGACATGCACAATGAGACCTACCTGCCTGCTGAGGCCTGTCACGGGTATTCATGGGGTTCATGGCTTGAGTGCTTGGCGGCCCAGTGGAGAATCAATCTCTTGGAGAAATGCCTAGCCAAGGGGATGGGCCAAGAAGATGAACCCTGACTTCCATCTCAAATGCCATCTCTGCCCAGCTCAGCAGTTTCTGGGATAAGCCCTGCCCCATCCATGTCTGCAGGAAATGGGAACCCAACCCTACTTTCTATAAAAGGCCATGGTTGTGAGCCTCATTTATGAATCCAAGGCCCTGCTGCAGAGTTCAGAATGGTCATCTTCCCAAATCAGCAACTGCTAGGCTGCAGGGCCCTCTCTGACCTGATAAAGTTGGGTGGCCCTAGGGTCCTGTTCTGAGCTGTCTTTGGGAGGAGGCAGTGGGAGGAGGCCGCACACACAGGGTGCTGCAGGATAAAGGAGGTTCTGAGGCTCAAAGACCCACTGCAAGGCTTGTAGGGGCTCGAACTTCGGCTTTCGGGTCTGGAGATTCAAGTGATGCGCCAGAGTCCCTCCCTTGACCCCTGGGTTAGAGGAACAGTTCTGATTTTTGCTTTCTCGTTTCCTATCTTTATTCTTTTTCCCCCAACCTGAGCATAGGAGATGAGAGTGATCCTCTAGGACAAGAGTTGCCAAACTATGGCCCAAGTATTTTTGTAAATAAGGTTTAATGAGACACAGGCACGCCTATTTATTTATACATTGTCTGTGGCTGCTTTCATGCCACAATGGCAGAGTTGAGTGGTTGCGACAGAGACTGTATGGCCCACAAAACCTAAAATATTTACTATCTTGCCTTTTACAGCAAAAGTTTGCCAAACTCTGCTCTAGGAGGTCGGTGGGGGCCGGTTTGTCCTTTTATAGGCATTCTTGCCCACCCAGAAGTCAACAGGATGACACAGTTAAATAAAGTATTTGGAGGCTCTGCCAGGCTGGAATCCCACACAGCCATCCAACATCTTCGATACTGTCCCTGGAGGAGGAGCTTCCACGGGGGCTGGAGAGCCCTGGGGAGTCAAGTGAGGTCCTGGGTTACCTCCTCTGTCCCCTGCTTGCAGCACACACCTGGGCTGCAGCAGGCATCCAACTCCCCTAATGCCCGCGGCTGGGAAACCCTCTCTTGGTTCTGTTCTGTGTTGATCCATCTGTAGAGGATCATGATTTATCCCCAACATGACATTTGACTGATTCTTGGGTCTGTTGGCATAGAAGAATGCCAGGCTAACTTCTGGGACCACAAACTCCTAAGCTCACCTCCTCTCCTACCCAGTGTCACTTTCTGAATAATACCTTCTGAGTTGAGACAACACACATCTGCCAGATCGCACTTAAACTTTTGTGTGTGTCTCAGGCTCCTCTGGGAGACAAAAGCCTCCTTTATCAGAGCCCCAGTTCCCTCTGGTGATGGGACATTGTTTTCCTTGCAGTTTAGAGCCAGAGTGTTACCCAGATGGCTTTACCTCCCTCTGAAACAAGTTGTACATGCATTTAGAGGCAGTCATTACCTACTGCCTTGTTTTTATTGCTGTCTTGTTTTGTCTAGACCCAGCCATTGCTGCGAGGAATCTGGCTGGTGGCCGGGGAGCACATTCTGTAGACCTGCCATCACAGAGCCAGTGGACTGGAGGGCCCCAGAAGGGATGAGAGTCATCTGCTTGTTCCTAAGGGGTCTTAATCTCCAGACTTTGCTTCAGGTTTTTTGCTGGCTTCCCCTAGCCTGAAATGGATGCCTTTTTGTTTGTGGGAATGAGGAGTGAATTTCTTGGGTGCTTTCCTGAAGGGAAAGCTGACAGTTCCCCACAGAGGTGGAGGGTCACATTAAACCATCACACAGAATGCCTCGCCTGCTTTTCAAATCCAGAACCTGACTTGGGGAGAGAAACAGAATAAAAATGTTGGGTGCTTCCCAGGAGTGGGAAGCTGCCAGTTCTCCCCAGAGCCACCCCGTGCAGAGTGCGCAGACACAATAATGATGTGTGATAATGGTGGTGATGGTGATGATAACGATGCCACCTTCCACTGGTTTGGAGCAGCGTGTCTCAACCCTGGCTGCGTGCGCATTAGAGTCTCCTCAGGCGTTTTTTAAAAACACCTTATCAGAACCCCACCCCAAACCAGTTATTTTAGAACTCTAATGGTGAGGCTAGCTCCGACGTTGGTGTTTTTAAAAAGCTCTTCAGCATATTCTGATGTGCAGCCAGGGTTGAGAACCACGTGTGTGCTTCTATAGCCTATGATTACAAGTAGCTACTTAGTTAATCCTCAGGACAATGCATTGAGTTTGGTGTTAGTATTCCCCTTTATGGATGGGGAAACCGAGTCTCCAGTGATTTGTCAAGGGCAAAGCACTTAGTGGCTGAGCCAGGCCTCAAATCCAGGTCCCCCACTCCTCCCATCCAGCAGCCCAAGAGAATAAGCCGTCTGGGCCTTAGTGCTTCTGCAGGTACCCAGCCGCACCCACGTGTTCTCAGTACTCTGCCTCCTCACAACCCATCCCTGGTTGTCTGTTTTTTCTCCCTGAAGATCATTTCTCACTTGGATCTTTCCTTGTTCACTGCACCCTTCCCTCCTTCACACAGGCACACCTATGCACACCTGCTGCTTTTCTGTCAGCTCCTGATAAAAAGTCCAGTTGTCTTTGCCTTCAGAGGTGCAACTCAGAATCCATCGCGCTGGGTAGCTCTCCTCATGGAATCCCAGAATCCACTGCACTGGCTAGCATTCCTTATGGAATCCCAGAATCCATTGCTCTGGGTCATTCTCTTCACTGAATGCCCTTGGCCTGGGGCCCTGGGCAGTCGGGAGGTGAGGCAGCCACATTCCACCACCCAGACTGGAGGCAGACAGCTGGCAGGGGAGGGAGCAAGGAAGGGTCCCCAGCTCCCTAAGTCAGCTTCACTTTATTTACACACAGGAACCCAGCTGCTGTCATGGGGGCAAAGACAGTGGTGGTGGCAGCTGCCATTGCCACTGATACTTCAAATCCTGGTTGGTCTGATTGAGCCAGAAGAGGGGGGATGCTGCGGCATCCATGCTAATGACAGCAGGATTTCATTTGGAGTCAAACAGACCGATGGGGCCTACTGGGCGAGAGGGAAGGTCTGTAGGGACCCTTGGCAGGGATGACCTGATGCTCTGTCTGGGGAAGTAGGTGTGAATACCAGCACTCGGGGGGCTGGATTTTGGGGAAGAAAGAAGCAATGCTCCAGAAGGTTGTGTAGCACGGTGCTTGAAAGCTCCGGCCTCTTTGTCAGGCTGAACTGGATTTGAATCCTGACCCCACTGCTTATTAGCAGTGTGGGCTTGGATAAGTTACTTAATCTCTCTAAGCCTAAATTTCTGTCTCTGAAGTGCTGATAATGGTGGTTCTTAGCTCAGAGGGAGAACTGATGAGATCATCCGGGTGAAGCACTGGTACGGGGCCTGTCATTAGTCAGTGCTCAGTAGCGTGAGTTACGATGGTTGTCATCGCTTCACCTGCCAGGTTAGGGGAGAAAGGATTTGCAGAACTTTTCTGTGGAAATGGGAATCGTCTGAGGAGGAGGATTCCGTTAGGGGAGCTTTCCCCTGCAAAGCTGGAAGCGGAGGGTCCTTCCTGTCTCCCTCCTCCTCTCGCTTTCTAGTAGCTTCCCTGAAGAAGGGTCCAGCTCAGCTGCTGAGGAGCACAGCACGTTTTAGCTTTTGTCCTCTGTCATCATCCCATATTTTAAATAGAATGCTTCCTGTGGCATGTTCCAGAGAGCTCTGCAATGTGGTCTGGGCGTAAATGAAGAGACGGAGGGAAAACTCTGAGCCAGCAGCACCAAAGCTTCCCACAGACACATCTGTGAACACGGAGAGATAGCTATGCAGAGCGGTAGAGAGAGAGGCGGGGTGTCCGCCCCCGGCAAGATGGGGGTGAAGGGCGAGGAGGAGGGGCAAGGACGGCAAGGGGAAGTCTAGCCGCAAACACTACCGCTTTCCAGACTCATGGGTTGGAGGACACCTTTTCACGGACCTGGTCTCACCCTGACAGGGTCACAGCCCCATCCTGAACCTGTTTGGAATATGACAAAAGTGGGCATAATAAGCTTCCTGGTGATCTTTGTTGCTCCAAAGCTGTTGGCGTGCAGATCTCCTCAAGGTGTCCTGAGCTGGTTCCTGGGGAATAATTGGCAGGTGACTCAGAGGCTCGGGATGCCTAGGTGGATGCCCTCCTGCAGATGTGGGCGTAGCTGGCCTGGAGGGCTGCAGAGAGGGCCTGCTGAGTGTGAACAGCTAGGGACCACATCTGTCCTAGAAGTCACTGGGATATGACCGCATCCTCCTGAGCCACCTGGGGCTCCCAGGACCCCATTCAGGAAGTGGATCCGACCTGAGGCCCCAGAAACAGTTAAGATCCCCCTCATTCTCGGATGTGCAGGACCTGTCTGGAACTTGTCCAGGGAAGCCCACCCGGTGTCCTGAGCTTGCCCCCCAAGCACTGATCCTACTTTCTGCTGGTTTTTACCTCCTGGCTCTGCTTATCCTGTTCCGCTCAGTATTTATTGGCTCAATCGCATTTTTCTCCTCATTTCAGAAATTCCGGGTAGATATGCCTGGCTCAGGCAGCGCCTTCATCCCCACCATTAACGCCATCACGACCAGCCAAGACCTGCAGTGGATGGTGCAGCCCACGGTGATCACCTCTATGTCCAACCCGTATCCTCGCTCGCACCCCTACAGCCCCCTGCCAGGCCTGGCTTCTGTCCCTGGGCACATGGCCCTCCCGAGACCTGGCGTGATCAAGACCATTGGCACCACCGTGGGCCGCAGGAGGAGAGATGAACAGGTATGGCTCAGACCAGCGTAAAGGAGCCACGTTGGTGGCTTTCAGGGCCTCATAACATAGAGCGTTTTTCTGCACACTGGTGGGGAGCAGGGTTGATGTTCTGGGAGCCCTGGGGAGAAGAGGGAGCCAGGGACGAGGAGCACATGACCCTCATCATTGGGGGCAGAGCTGGAGACCCGAGAGTCAAGCCTGGATCTCACCCATGTCCCTTGATCTGAGTCTCAGTTTCCTTGGTTGCACAATGGGGATAATGGGATGCCAGCCAGGACTTGTTGCTGCTCGAAAGAGATCACGTATTGGAGAGCACGTTGTAAGTGGTAGGGTGTCAATGGGAAGGACTGTCAGGACCTGCCGATAGTGGTATCCTCTCACCCTTGGCAGAAAGGCCATGGAACAAGCAGCCGCGAGCCCTGGCTGGGAGCTCTTAGCCCTTAACTCTCTCCTGGTATCTGGTGTAGACAACGCACCCAGCAGACCTAGAGGGTCATGCTCAAGGCTGGTACTGCCCACAGTCCTTGCCCTTCTGCCTTGGTGTCCCAGGCCTCCAACTCAAAGCAGAAGCCCATCTCAAGTGCCTGGAATGCACGTTCCAGAAGCTCAGTGACTCTGGGGTCTGAGGAGTCTGCTTAGCTACTTTAGCTGACTGGGGGTGAGGGTGGGAGGCCAAACATCAGCCTTTTTTTCCCTCAAGGGGCTCAGCTTTGAGAAGGAGTCAGCCTGGCAGGGAGGGATGCCAGAAAGTGGTGGGGCCTCTGTTCTTTAGGCAGCATCTACCCAATATTCAAAAGGCCCATTGTCTGTATCAACAGTGAGCCAGGGCAGCGGTGGGCCACCCGGTGCCAAACAGAGAAATCGGAATCACGCGTAATTCCAGAAAGGAGGGAATGAGCCTTCAAAGAGCCCCACCTGTCCCCCTTCACAGATAACACAACCAAGGCCCAGACACACCTACCTGGGGCCACTCAGCAAGTGAATAGGGAAGTCTGGACTAGAATGCAGTGCCCTGGACTCCCTGTACAGTGCTCTTTCTACAGCTCCATGCCACCATGAGCCAGAGAAGGGGAAATACTTTAGCAAAGGAATCCGTTTCTCAGATGGAGGAGTGCTCCAGTTATTGCGTTGGAACCCTCCCCATTTTACCCACAGTCAATCTCCACTCTGGGATCCCCTGACCCACAATGTTCCAGCGCAAGGACCTTTCAAACATGGTCCCAGTGGGTAATCGTGGGTCCAGTGCCAGTAGTCCCCAGGATACCTAGAATCACAAGGATTGCTGCTCCGAGGAGCTGGAAGTTTTCGTGGGAGCCCTATTCCTCTGAGAACAAAGCTGGGCCTTGTATCCACTCTGTGCTGGTTGTGTTAACAGCAGGCCCCAGTGCAGGGCGACATGGGGAAGTGTGTGTAACAGACACTGTCGCAGATACAGCAAGCGGCCAGTATTCCCCTCACCGTTGCTGAGCATAATTGTAGTTGTAATGATTGCAGTAGCAGTGACCATCATGTCCTTTATAAATAGGCCTCCTTCACAGAGTCCAAGGTGCCTAACTTTATGGTCACTGGTGGGCTGCATTCTCCCTGTGTGTAGGTGACCCCTGAGTGAGAGCCAGGCTTGTGAGGGACTCTTTTGGGATAGCGGGACAACAAAGCAAGATGTGCTGAACACTCTTCCTTCTTTTCTGGGCCTAACTTACACCAAATTTAGAAGTCTGTATCTGGAAGAGATACAGTGTAGATAGAGCAAGCAAAGATAGAGCAGCAAAGATAGAGCTTTTCTAATTTTCCGTCTGCACCCGTTTTACAGACGAGCAAACTGAGGCCCAGCAAGAAGAGGGCCCTGTCCAGGTCACACAGCGAGTTAGTAGCAGAGCCAGGGCTTGAGTCCGCCTTACTGACCTTGACCCTGTGGGTTTCCCACCACAACACCTAGGTGTGCCCTAAGACAATCTGTCTGGAGAATTTCCTTCCTTTTTTTGAGACGGAGGGAGAGAACCAGGAGCATTTTGTCCCACGTCAGTTAGGAGTTCAGACGATCATCCGGCAGCTTGGAGGAAGCCTGGGCGGAACATCCTAGAACCTTGGCTCTTTGGGTCCTAAGGCCTCCGGTCTTTTCTCTGAAGCTCACTTCCGCCTTCCTGACCTCCCCCAGGGGGAGGAGCCTGTTACCAGGAGCCAGCCTGCTGCCTCACTGCCCTCCTCCTGCTGGAGGCTCCCTCTGAGGCCAGTGCCGGTGACTGAGAAGGCAAGGAGGGGAGGGTGTGTGTGGCTTGTGGGTGGGTACGTGGTGGTGCTGACACACTCAAGCTGTAACCATGTGGATGTCACTGCCCCTGAATACTTCCTATACTGACAGCTCCCACAAGTTGCCCGACACCTCACCAAATAGGAGAAAGACTTCTAGGCCAATTGGGAGGCCAAAAGTTGTCCAGAAGCTGCCAAGGGGTAAGGGGAGGCCAAGATAGACCACAACCACCTCTCTGTCTTTTCTGCCTCTCATCAGTGGGAGGTGAGAGGGGCTAGCTGGGCCTCAAGTCCTGAAGCCAGGACTGCAGCAGGGCCATCAGGCTCTCCTGGTAATTATGTTGGGCTCAGGTTGACAGGTTTAGGAGCAGCAGGTATTCAGGGCCTCGGCCAAGTGGCCTCATGACCTCAGTCGGGCAGCTGATCCCCACACAGAGCAGGGTGCCTGAGTCTGTGGACTCTGGGGCTCCAGTCAACGTGGACTCTTTCAGAAAAAGCATCAGAGAGGAGTCCTCTGAACTGCATCGTCTTCTTTCTAGCACTTTCTAGTTTAGAGAAGGCTCTCATACTGTGTCTTACCTGATCATCACAGAAACTTTGTAGAAGGCAGGGCAGGTCCTATTAATCCATTTTACAAATGGAGAATCTGAGGTTCAGTGACTTGTCCAAGGCCACAGACATGCTGTATCTGACTGTTGCTCCCAGTCTGCCTGGTATCTCTCAGAAGAGAGGATGTGGAGCCTTTGGCCCTCCCAGGGAGACGGAGGATTTCAGAGGCTGGGACTCAGGACGGGCTTGAGGAGGAACGGGGAGCTAGGACTCAAAATTTGGGACTCTACGACCAGGTCTTTGGAAGGAACCTGAAGACTAACAGGGATGTCACAAGCTGGATGGGGTCGGTGCACCCCACCTGGAGGCCGCTGCAGGGGTGAGAGACACAGTGAGGGAGGAGCTGTTAAGAGAGGGAAACTGGGCCTTGTCCTTCATGATGAGGACGTCCTTGGAGTAAAGGAGGTCCCCAAGGAGTAAAGGAGGTCCCCAAGGCAGACGCAGATGGGCAGGAGTACAGCTCAGCTGAAGCCCTGGGGGGCAAAGCCCTGAGGTACCAGGAGGCCCTGGAGGTCTCCCCAGCTTGCCAGCTTCCTGCCTCCTTCTGGGCCACACGCCTTGACTATTGGAGGAGGATTTGAAAATCTAGAAGGCATGATGAGCTTCTTTGTACTCAAATGGTCTGACGCCTTGGAGAGACTTCAAGTCTGAGCAGTCAGTGGGCACGTTTTTCATGCCAGTGTTTGGAGAATTAGATGTGGGCTCTGGCACCTTGGGGCCATGGGGTCACATCACTGTGGACAGGGATGGGATTGCCATCTTGGATGCTCTGCCCTGCTTTGCTGTTCAGGACATCACAGCAACAGGGCTACAGGGAGTGTCCTGGGGACTCTGATCTGGGTCCAGCCAGGGAAGTGGCTCCCGCCCTCACAGGGTGGCCTGCAGTCAAGGCAGCTTCTCTCGATGGGGCAGCTTCTCTCGCCCTCTCCAAAAGTGGCTTTGGCTTTTTTCCTGTGTGTCCATTGAGGGCAGGACCCAGGTCTTATTCCCCTTGAATCTTCTAAGCCCCCAGCACAGCACTTGGCACAAAGGAGGTGCACTGTTAATGTCTGATAACTGAATGGGATGGTCTTTCCTTTTGAATTTGAATTCCTTTCTGTCTTGGCCCACAGCCATCTCCTCATGTCTCCTCCACCTGCGAGGAGCGTTGGGGTCCCAGCTCTGGTGGGCTCTATGTAAACAGAATGTCCGCCCTGCTTAGTGGAGCAGTCACAGGCCCCTAACCGGCCTCAGTGTAAGGAGCTGGATTGTAAGCTCACGGAGCATTTTTGTTTGGTTTGTTGACAAATCTCAAACCCCTCTGGCGGTGCCTTGTACATAGAAGTGCTCCATTGTTGAGTGAAGGGATGTGGTGGGCAGCAGGGTTTAACGTGCCCGAGGGCACCTCCTCCTCTTGCCATCCTGTCCAGCCCAGCGCTGTGCCAGACACACTGGTGAGGGCTCAGGTTGAACTGTGAGTGGCTAGCACTCAAGGGCTGGCAGAGGAAATCAGTGGTGGGGTGGCATCCTTGGCTCTCCCTCTGGCAACGGAACATTCCCCCCTGGCTGGTTCTTACTCTGGGCCCAGTTACTTAACCACATGGGGATAATGAGGCTTGCAGAGCAGGCAGGGCAATGGGGAGGAGTAATTAGCCAGGGTTTGGAAGAAGCTGCTTAAGTGGGTGGGGCCAGGCCTGGCTGACACAAGAGGACTTTGGGGGAAGCAGTCCCAGCTCCTCCTCTCTGGCCTTGGCACTGAATCAGGGCTGACATCTGCCATCATGCTTGGGCTGGTGAGTCCCTGACCCCTTTTTGCCCTGTTCTCCCTTCAGACACGGGATATCTCCTTCCGGGGTGGGTTCAGCTCCCAGTGCTCTCCCAGGCAGCCAGACAGCGGTGAGCTGCATGTTCTGGGACCTCTGTGCCCCACCACACTCCTCTTGCCTTCCTGCTTTCCTCCCCAGTCCCACAAGGTCTTCTTGCCCTACTTAAAATGCAGTTAAAAAAACAAAAAGCCAGTGAACCATTTACCTGAACCTAATCAGGATGCTCGACCTTGGCCTCTAGCTGTCCCCTGAAGAGGAGGAGAAGCGTCGAATCCGGAGGGAGAGGAACAAGCTGGCTGCAGCCAAGTGCCGGAACCGCCGCCGGGAGCTGACGGAGAAGCTGCAGGCGGTGAGGAGCTCTGTGTGGGGTGGGAGCACTTGGGTGGGCCGGAGCAGGAGCTCCTGGCCCTCCCACCCCTCTCCTGGCCCACTAGTGGCCTACAGATGAGTCAGTGGAGACAGAAACATTCCTTCCTTTGAGTACATGGGTTAGCAATGCCCTGATTAAAGCAAAGGAGAGAGGGAGGGAGCTGGCCTTTGGCCCCAATCTGGGCCCAGAGAGAGAATGGGACAATTTCCTCAGGCCTAACACCATTTCTCACTCAGGGCCTGAGTGTTTCCTGCCCTCAGACCTGCTGGGGCTCCTGGGTGAGGAGTGGCAGAGAGTGTTGGCATCACCAGGCCCCAGGAGCCAGGGCAGGCCCAGAAGTGTCTGCTCCAGGGCTACTTCCCACGGTTCCAGCCCCCCCCATGCCTACTGCCAGCAGGAGTGACCCAGCCTAGCTTAAGCAGTCTAGTTTGGGCAGGGGGAAGGCTGACTGTCTGGGCTCCTTCACCTCTGCAGGGGTCTCGATTCTCTCTGGGTCTCGTGGAGATGGGTCATGTGCCAGCTGAGCGGTATTGTCTTGGGGTTTTCTCACATCCTTCATGGGCAGGAGAGTTCCCCACTTCTGCTATGAGCCTGAAGCTGTGGCCTCGGTACCTCATTCTGCCCTTGTGAGTCACTCTCCCCTGCTGCCTAATTGCCCTCACCTGGGGGCCCTTGGCCCTGCCCTTCCCTCTCGAAAGCTTGACATGACCAACGTCACGTAACTCCCTCCAGAGCCTACGTTACAGGATGGGCCGTATGCCATGTGGAGGAGGCCTAAAGCCAGGACTGACTCTCCTGGGTGGAATGTTTTCAGAGTGAGCAGATGAGGGAGACTCTGTCGGTGGGCCTTACAATGACCAGCCAGGATGGGGCTTTGGAAATCACAAATTGCACATCCTATCACTTTATTTAATCCTCCCGGGTACCATCCACCTGCTTCAGCTTCCCTTTGTCCACCCTGGAGCCCTCGCTCTTGGGTGTTGGATGTGTACTGCGTGAATTCCATGAAGCCTATGGTAATGTCCAGCGGAGGTGTTAGTTAGAGATGGCAGGATGAGTGGGGTTTCTCCGATGCCGGTGAGGCTGATCCATCAGTGATCAGCACTCCACGGGGAGACTCCCCCAGGAGAGCCCTCCTCACTGCTAACCTTTCAAGGAGCCAGGCCGTCTGGGTCTACGCTGGGCGCTTCTTACCACCAGGCCCAGAATAGCCCCGCCCTCTGAGGCCCCTCTGCTTTCCTCCCTCCCTCCTCCAGAAGCCTCACACCCTACTCCCCCGCCTCCCCACCCCCGACCCAGCCACCCAGGCCCCTGAGCCACATCCTCCACAGGAAACCTCTCATAAGCTCATGACGTTCATCAGACCCTTGAGACAGATGGAAACTTTTTTTCACTCCGGAATATGCTATACTGTGCTTAGTGAAGCTCGGGCCCATATCATCTCGTTCTTGAACAGGAATCTGTGTTAGGGAAAAAGTTGGGGGGGAGGCTGGTGACACACACCTTTTCATCCATATCTAGTCCCTCCATGTGCATTCACTGCTTCTCTGACTTTGTATAAAGGGAAGGGGCTGAGGTCCTTGCAGCGGGACCCTGCCATCCTCACATGCCCGCTCAGGCTGCCAGCTTCCTCGTCTGTTAAGCACAGATGAACTGAATGTTCTCCCAGGTTCTGTGAGTCCTGAAACACGTGCTTCAGAAATTAGTGCAAAAGAGGGAAGAGGGGCTGGGATGATCCAACCGGGAGTGACGGAGCACTTCCTACAAGCCAGGCACCGTCCCAGGCGTATGTGTAGACAGCTCCACTGTCGTGCAGCTTCGAGTTGAGTGTGTATCCACAGGCAGGCTGCTTGCTGTGCTCCCTCCCCCTCCAAATCTCACTGTTACTCACCCCCTCAGGGGTGCCCAGGGGGCGTCCTGGCATCAACGCATATGGACTCTGAAGTCAGATACACTGGGGTCAAATCTAGGCTACCCCACCTGCTTGCTCTGTGACTTTGGGCCGATTATTAAACCTTTCTGAACCTGTTTCCTCATCTGCAAAAAGGGTTAATGATAATGCCTGCTTCAAAAAACTGCTAGAGGATTGAATGAGATCATGCCCTGGAATGCTGAACACAGTGCCTGGCACAAAGTAAGCACTCAATCATAGCAGCTACAATGGTTATTTCACCCTGCTCCAAGCTGACTTTCCTCCTTTCTCAATCTAGAGCTTTAGAAATAAAGGAATCTTGAGCCTCCAGGTGACTCGGAACAAGTGGGGGTCTGTGGCCAGGTGTGTGAGCTGGCTGCTTTCACGGTCAGTCTCTGAGGACATTGCTGGTTTTCTCTTTCTTGCCTGGATTTCAGCTGCCCCCCTGCCCTCCCTCCAGCAGGTCCCTGGCAGGTCGCTGTCCCTTACTCATCTGTCTTTCCCCCATAGGAGACGGAGGAGCTGGAGGAGGAGAAGTCGGGCCTGCAGAAAGAGATTGCCGAGCTGCAGAAGGAGAAGGAGAAGCTGGAGTTCATGCTGGTGGCCCATGGGCCCGTGTGCAAGATCAGCCCCGAAGAGCGTCGATCGCCTCCGGCCTCCGGGCTGCAGCCCCTGCGCAGTGTAGCTGGCGGAGTAGGTGCCGTGGTAGTGAAACAGGAGCCCCTGGAAGAGGACAGCCCCTCGTCCTCATCGGCGGGGCTGGACAAGGCCCAGCGCTCCGTCATCAAGCCCATCAGCATCGCTGGGGGCTTCTACGGGGAGGAGCCCCTGCACACCCCCATCGTGGTGACCTCCACGCCTGCCATCACTCCGGGCACCTCGAACCTCGTCTTCACCTACCCCAGCGTCCTGGAGCAGGAGTCGCCCGCGTCACCCTCCGAGTCGTGTTCCAAGGCTCACCGAAGAAGCAGTAGCAGTGGGGACCAGTCATCAGACTCCTTGAACTCCCCCACTCTGCTGGCTCTGTAACCCAGCTCCCAGTGGGTCCTCGTCACTGCCTCCTTCCCAGGGACCAGCACCTTCAAGCGCTCCAGGACCATGAGGGCAAGAGGGGGACCCTGCCAGAGAGCTTCCTGGCTCTGGGGAGACCCAGGTGGGATTTGGCAGTGAGGCGTTGGAGGACTTGGATGATCTCTTGGAAGTCATGGGACCTCTTCCCTCGTTCATCTTGCAAAGCAAATCCTGTTTCTTGAAAAGCCTTGGAGAACTTGGTTTGGTGGACTCAGGCATCTCTCTGGCTTCTGAAGAGCCTGAAGCTGGCGTGGACCGTTCCTGTCCCTTTGTTACGCTGTGTCTCTGGAGTGATGGTGTCCTTCCCCACCCCACCAAGCATGCTCAGTGCCTTTTGGTTTCACCTTCCCTCTATTTGCCCCTTCCTTCCCCCAGTGTCAATTACACTGCGTCTTGGTTTTTATCAAATTTGCCATGACATTTCATCTGGGTGGTCTGAATATTAAAGCTCTTCATTTCTGGAGATAGGGCAGCAGGTGACTCTTCTACTGGGGCTGACTTGTCCAGAAGGGGACAGTCAATGTGCAATACAGAACCTTCCCTCCCCTGACACTCCCCGGTTCACCACCATCTCCAGAACCACCAGCAGGGCTCCCTGAGCTCTCAAGGAGATGCCACCATCGCCGGGAGGCTTGGAGGACCCTTCCTCCCCATCCTTGGAGACGGCTCTTGGAGGAGCGGCTTGGTCAGAAGACAGGGTGTGAGTGAGACAGCCGGGGCACAGGTTGGGTTTGCCAAATGCCTAATTACCAGGCCAGGAATAGTGCCAACAAGCCACACGAGTGTTCTAGCCAGCTTCCCTCACCCAGTGTCTTGAGCAGACGTCTGCTGTAATTACTGCCTCGCCATTCTGCCCCTGGACCCTTCTCTCCAGACCAGGGAGACGTCCCTCCCTAGGAACCACACATCACTCCAAGTCCCCACCAGCTCTGCCTTCCCCTGCCTGGCTCTCAGGGTGACGCCACCCATGGAGATTTAATGAGCGTGGGCCTGGACCCTCCCCAGATTGCTGCCAGGTGGCCCCTCCCCAAGCCTCAAAGGAGCCTTTGCTGTGGATGAAGAGGCAGAGGAGGGAGGAGGGAGGCACTGGAGGGAGATTCGCCTCACAGCAGCCCCGGCTCCTGGCTTGCTCTGCCCTGGCTGCTGCAGGGCCTTTTCTACCCTCGTGGGCATCTGCTGCCTGATGGATCAAGTGCTTTCTCTTTTATACTGCCCGCCTCATCCCAGTGTGCTCCTCAGGTCCAGTCAGCCAGCTGTGAACAGCTGGCTGGGAGCTGTTGCTATGGCTTTGGGCTTATGCGCCGCTCCTGGGAGCTGCTGAAATCGGAGATAAGATGTGTTGCCTCCCACTGCAAAAGAGCTGCCCCCTTCCCATGGGGTGGGGGTGGGGTGGGGCCGGGGTCCTCCTGCCTCCCTCCAGAGCTCAGCATAGCTCAGCGAGATCCCTGCCTCCCACTCTCTGAGCCTTTTTCTCCTCAGGGCATAGCTCCTGCTGATCTTCCAGAACTGGCCTCTGTTGGGCTAGCGCTCTGAGGGAGACCTCACTGTTGTGATTGAGCTCTAGAGATCATTGTATGATAACTTAAAACTATATAAATATTATTTAAATCAAACCCAGTGGGGCTTAAATTGCAAAGTTAGACTCGGGGAGAACGGTGACACCTTCACTCACCTGTTCCCTTCACACACCGAGGCCTCCTGTGCTGGACCTTGTTAATGTCCGTCACCCGCTTACCGTGCGCCAGACACACAGAATGGAATGACATGCGCTTAAATACACAGCCTGCCATGACAGGGAGTGACGTGGGGAAAGACAGGCCACACAGAGAGAGCAGATTAAAAGAAGAAGGATTTTGTCCAGAAATACTTAAAAAATGTTATTTCCCACATTCCTCCTGGTTTCCAAGAGGTTCTGGGAGGGGCATGCCTAATCAGACTGGGTAATCGGGTTTCTGGCTGCAGATTAATCAAAGAAGCAGAAGTCAGCCAGGAGTAGCAGGAGATGGGCAGAGAAAACTGGGGCGCACTCAGCGCTGAAAGGCTTAGTCATCTCAAGAGGTATTTGTGGCCGATTGGGAGCAATTTGCTTCTTTGTGCATATATATATATATATATATTTCTTAAATGAAGCTGCTTTCTGGTGTTTTATTTCTAAAAGTCCCTTATGCCCCACTGTGCACAGCACTGATCTTAAGGCAGATCACAATCTGTGACTTGGGGCCAGGCTGGACATTTCCTGAGACCGAGTTTGGCTTTAGTTCAGGTTTCAAGCTGCCGGCTTTGGGACTGGCAGAAGGCAAAACTCAGCCACCCCACAGGGCTTGGGAGGCCTCCAGGCTGTGTTCCCATTCAGGACCCTCTGGCTTTGTTCTAGGCAGTGGTCTGGCTTCCCCAAAGCCAGAGGTTATTTGGGGAAGGCTGAATATCCACACCTAAGTCATGAGCATATCCTCAGTTACTTCCTTCTGGCTTGTTCTCCAAGCTCATGCACACACACCCCCTTGCTCCAGAATCACCAGATGCCAGGCCTGCTGCTTCCGTCTCCGTGGCCCCAGCTAAGGAAGCAGCTGCAGTGGGGGTGCCTCCGTGCCTGGGCTGGGAGCTGCTGTGCTTCCCCTGTGTCCCCAGCCGTGAGGCAGCTGGTGCACACTCCAGCTGGGCTGCAGGCAGCTCTGGGATGGCATAGGGTAGGCGCTCCTTGACGGGCTAGTGTGAAACAGGCAGTCCTCTTGGCCACCTGGCTGGCCCTTCTGGGAACAGTCCTCTTCTTGGCTGGGCGGATGGGGACAGCTGCTGGCACAGGAAAGAGAGGGGACCCAGGTGAAGCTTGGGAAATTGCTGGAGCCAGCTCTAAGCAGGGAATTCACTGGGGAGGTTTTCAGGAAGAAATCGTTGTTCTGCCTTTGGGAAAGGCCAGGTGTGTCCACAGTGGCCAGTCACACAAGCTTCTCAAAGCCAAGAGCCATCAGAGGCTGCTGCTTCTCTTTCTCAGGCTTTGGGGAAAGGAGTCTCCTCTCTGCTACCACTTGGCTCCGAGCGTCAGAGTGGGTGGAACTCTATAAGCATTGGGACTTTTCTCCCCTTTCCTTGATGGACCAACAGTGCCCCTTGCAATCTCACCCTTTAACTTTCGGATTGATTTCCTTTCCTGATCAGACATATGTGTGGCCCCTTTAAGAAGGAAAAGAATAAGCACCTACTATGTGCCAGGCACTGTGTTAGGCACTTTTATATATATACCCTCTTTAGGATGAGACTTAGAGATGAGGGCAACCCTTATGAAAGGCCCCCAAGTAATGGGTAAACAAAAACACTTGGAGGTGAGAAGGTCTTTCTTCAAAGATCCAAGGCAACATTGCCTTCAGTCCGAGGTTTGTTTCAAAGACTCATCCCCTGCAATTTCCTCTCACCTCTGAACTTCTTTCCCCTCTACCTTGTGATGTGCTCCTTTGCGCTCCTTTGATGGTTGGAGGGGTAACCACAGTCCTTATAGAATTTGTGGACCAATAGGATGTGGTGTGTGTAACTTTCTTTTAAAAGCTTAAGGGGTCTTGCTGCTTTCTGCTCATTGAGTCTTCTTGGCGTTCATCTGAAAAGCCAGCATCTCACTATTTATTGACAGGTTGGGGTGTGTGTGTGTGTGTGTGTGTGTGTGTGTGTACATTTCCAGGTGTGCCCATGTCCTCCTGCTGCTTTTAAAAAGGAAGCCCAGTCATCCCCCTACTAATTTGGCATCTTCCCATGCTTCTAGTGTTTTGGCCATCCATCACTAAAGGGTTGTAATTTTCCAGTGCTGACATGTTCAGGAGGGGCTGGGTCAAATTTTGAGCGGGGTATGGGAAGGGGAGAGGGAGAAGAAATTGACATTTATTTTATTATTTATTTTAAATGTTTACATCTTCGTGTTGTACCAAGACCGAATAGAAACAGATAGCATTAAAATACTCAGTTCTTCTCTCCCTCTCTTTCTTCCTTATTTTTTTTTTTTAAATTTAGGCTAATGATGCTTTTTTGTTTCTAAAAGGATTTGTGACTTGTGCTGTGTAAACTGTATAAAAAGATTCTGTTTTTAAAGATGGATTGTCATTCCTCTGGGGACGGTGGTCACCGAGAAGTCTACATTGTAAGAGAATGCAACGAAAGATCCTGCCATGTTCCTCAAAAATTTTTTTCTCTGTATGATTAAAAGTTTATTCCATTGATTTTAGTTTGTGGTTACTTGATGTCAAGGAAGAAAATAGTCACCTTTGTATAAAGAATAGGTATCAGGGTGTCTTTTCTGCAGTGGGAGATGTATATAAAGTATTTTGGTATATAGTGGAAAATCATAAGCTTTGTGCTTCTGTATTTGAGATATGTCAATGGTGTGGAGTCAAGTCTGCTATGATATCCTGGAGGCAAACAAGTAGTGCAAGATTCCCATAGCTCTATGGGGAATTTAATTACCTTTCCGAGCACCTTTTTTCTTTTTTTTAAGTATTGGTGAAATGGTCTTGTTGGAAAGGCTTCTAAATAGGCCTCTCCAGGCAGGACCATGAGCTCAAAAATCTTTGTACATTTTTGAAAATTGAGGAGTAGCTCTGCTCTGAAGCATCTCTGATGGTGTTTGTTGTTGTTGTTTCATTATTTTACTGTAATACAAGCCTACAGTATTTGCACTAAAGAAAGCTTGTTAGAAAAAGCTTGCTGCTATGGAAGAAAGAACATATTAAAACGTTTTTTTCCTTTGCGATTTTTTTTTTTTTTTTTGGTTAGCTTTTCCACCTTCAATTGAGTAGCATTTTGTAGAATAAAATGAATTCAGATCGAAGAGCTTCTGATGGTTGGTTTGTTCCATCTTTTCTTCCCATCTCTCCTGTCGCTTCTCCTTTTCTTCTAGTCTTTTCCACCTTTGGCTTGGTGGGCAGAGCTGGTCTTTCTGGTGGGTGGGGGGAAGCAGGGAACGGCTCACCTGAACCTCTTTCTGCAAAGCTCTGAGTGGGCTGCTGGGAGGAACTGAGAGCTTCCCCATCTGCCGTCTCACGCTTCTTCCTCCTTTAGACCCTCTCCTACTCCTCCCAATCCTGTTTCCCACTTCTCAGGGCCTGATTCTCATCCTGGTGCTAGCTACTGCCAAGGTGTGAGCCAATAAAAGTTCAAGGTGCTGGCCCTTCCCTGGGGTATTTTATTTGAACAGATTGACTCCGGAAACGCAAGAATCTTCAAAGGACCAATTAAACATATCTCTCAGATTGTCCAGGTGGTCAAATGAGATCATGCGCAGGAAAGGGTTCTGAGAACAACCAAGGTGTGCGTGAATGGGATGATGTCATCTCCGGATTTCCTTTTGGAATAGACACAGGTTGTTATGTATGGAACACTCAGAAGTGTCAGCCCAGGCCCCGTTGTCCTGTAGACCAGGAACCTGGAGTAGGAGGGGAATATCTGTTCTGGGGTGCTCTTTGCTTGCAGTATAAGTGGTAGGGAGGCACACCTGTCATTAGTTAATGCTCGTGGTAGTTGGAAGCTATGAGAGTTAGTCCCTGAAATTACACCACTCACTCTAAATCTGCTTTAGACAAGCCTAGTGTGCAGGCGTCATTCTCTGGAGGACCCAAGAGTACTGGACTTTGAGTCAGAGAGGCCCTGAATCCTAGGCCTGCCCCACCCTGGTCATTGGCTGTTGAGATTTGGAGCAAGTCCATTTAACCTCTCTGAGCTTTAGTTTCCTCGTCTGCGAAGGAGGAGGGTAAGGAAGGTATTATAAGAGCCCCTACATTGGAAGGATTATGATATCTCCTACTTTCCCTTTTGAGAGGCCCCAGGGTATTAGGGACCGTGACACTCAGAAGTCTTAGCACCAGGGCTTCTAGTGACCTCTTCTGCCTGAGTGGACAACACAAGAAGAGTCTGGGGTGTCTCAGTAGTACCTGCATTTTCCTGAGCAACTGATTGTCTCCTTGTGGTGCGAGTGTCAAGGAGGCAGATGCTCAGAATGTTCCCATCAGCTTCGGTAGGCTTTGGGGATTATGTTGTCCAGAGAGAAGCATGTGCTCATGTATCTCTGCTTGCCTCTCATGCCTAGGTGCTTCCATAACATTCTTCCTCTTCCAGTAACACTTCAAAATCTATTTCATTGGTTTAAATTTCCACCTCTTCACCTACCTGGCAATTAGAGAGGTTGATGATTGCCAGGCACTTATTAGATGGAGTCATAAGCAGTTCTGCTTCTTTGGGCAGCTATAAATGCCTTAAAAGCATCCAGGCAGCTTTTCAGTCTTTTCTTGAGAAAAACAATAAGTGGACCCCTCCCTTGGGTTCCCAAACCTAACAGGGTCTGTCCGGGAATTTTGCAGTCACCACTAAGTCTAGGCTATCTTGGTACAAACCTGTTCAGTGACCTGGGTTGATGATAAACTCTGCTGATTACATTTCCAACAAAGTTGGAGTTTCAAGGATTAAGCAGAGTTCTCTCCCTCGGGAAAGATGCCTTGGTGAGGGATTCCTGGGATTATCCCCTTTTGCTGGACCTAGAGTTCCCCAACTGAACACAACTTTGTCACCAGGATTTTTTGTTCGTTGGACTGCCACTGCATAAGGGAAAAAGAATTTCTCTTGGAGCCAGTATTTTCCAAGATGTCCAGCAACATTTGTTTCTTGGGCTCCTGAATGGGACCGTGTATGTGAAAGCATATGAAAAGGTATGAGTGCTAAAATAAGGAAGAAACTTAAGTAGTTAAAACCCACAGACCTTGATCATAAAGTTGACAGATGCAACTTGATTATAGTATAGCCACCGGGCTCTGGGCTCCAGTGCCATGTTTGAACGGAAGGGTGTGATTTCCCTTTGGGCCCTATGTGTTTAAAGGATGGATGGGATGCCTGTACGTGGGCAGCCCAGGGCCCTGCCAGGTTCATATGCAGCAGGCCCCAGCGAGGAGGGCTGATGACCTCTCTGCCCAGCCAGCCACACACCTAATCCGAAATGCTACTCTTGCACCTGCCTTTGCTCTTGCTGACAGAGTCTATTCCTCCTCTGACAAGACAACAGAAGGACTATTTCCCAAGAAGCTGTGAGCTGTTAAGACAAGTCCAGCCTTTACCTTTCCAGAACTTGCCTGCAGTGGAGAGAAACTGTAGCCATGACTCTGCCCTTTGGCAGGATCCTCCTTTTTCCTCTCCACTGAGCCCTTGTGGACAGACAGCCCCAGTGAAGCGTATGGGGCTCTATCCACAGTCTGTAAGTTGTCTCTGTAAAGTTCCACTGGTTTAAAGAAAAAAAATAAAACCCACTGCAGGCTCCACCTCTGGAACTAGAAAGTCTTTTATCAAACTAAACACCTTTGCAAGTCCTTATGTCAGCCAAAAGGAAAACAACCCAAAATCCAAGTACTCAGCAGTGTTTGGCCTGGTTTGTCATTGTGCTGAGCTGAGTGTCTCTGGGGACACTTGGAGGACAAAGCCCTGCTTATACATGGGGGACCCCATTCCTTATCCAAAGGCAAAGTTTACAGGGTGCTGTGGGACCTTAGATGGGGCTGTTCTGGAATGTAGCACTGCCTTGTCCTGTAGGACATTTAGAAAGTATTCAGTATTATTTAGGTGATATGTAATTTTTTTTTATTGAGGTGAAATTCACATAACATAAAAGTAACCATTTTAAAGTGAACAATTCAGTGGTGTTTAGAATCTTCACAATGTTGTGCAACTACCACTTCTAACTAGTTCCAAAACATTTTCATCACCCCAAAAGGAAACCCTGACCCATTAAGCAGTCACTCTCCATTCCGCCCTCTCCCCAGTCCCTGGCAACCACCAATCTGCTTTCTGTCTCTCTGGATTTATATTTAGGTAGTATTTTTGAGAATCCCAATGACTCTGTTTTCTGAACTAAAAACAATCATGAAATATTAGCATGGAAAATAAACTATTAGCTATGAATAGCAATATAGTTTCCTCCTAATCTTAGTGCTTCACTGATTTCATATGCCTTCACATACGTAGTCTTGTTCAGAAACCCAAGAGACAAACATTGCTGAATGTGGTGGAAATTATCAGCTCCAGGAGAAATTCCTTTTCCCTTACGCAGTGGCGTGTCTGGTACTCTAGCAAATACAGTCACTACCTTGATCTGCTGCATAAGGCATGCATTTGTTTCTCAAGTAAAGATGGAATAAACCTGAAAAGACAGACTTTGTTCACTGATGAAAACAGACACGTTTTTCATGTGGTAGCCATGGGAGAACTTCATTTAAATTAATTTTAAAAATTAACGTGTAAACGGAGATTGCCACTGTCATATTCTTATGGGTATGAGGGAGAAATATCTCATTCATTCAAAAATATTTTTGTGTCCCTAGTAAGTGCATGACTCCATGAAAGTCACCATTGGGGACACAGTTGTATCAGACACTATTTATGCAAGCATTACATAAGGCATCTCTTTGCTTCACAGTCAAATGTTTTCATTTGAAATATTGATTAACTACAGACTAGAAGCTTCCCTCAAGGAGGTACAATCTGGTAGGAGTGGAAGGACAGGGAAGACAGATAGTTACCGTAGGAGATGTTACATGGTTTGGCCTGTGGCGGGTGGGGGGTTTCAGAGAAGATTCTGTGGTGGATGTGGTCGTGAGCTGGAAGGAGGAGTGGACGTCTGTGCAAGATGGAGTAGAGGACAAGCATGCCCAGTGGAGGGAACAGCCTGAGCAAAGACCCAGTGTGGGAGGATAGTGTGGGCAGCTTTGGGGACCAGAAAGGAGTCCCCAGTATCTGGAGTATGGGCTGATTTAGGGGATGATGGAACTTTAACCTGATATCTTGAGGGCCTTAATGACAGGCTTGAATCTTTTTGTCAGCCCAGTGTGGTGCCTATTTGTGCCAGGCAGTGTCTTCCGAGCTGGGGAGGTGGAGGTGCACACACACCCTGCCATTGTCTAATGAGGGAGGATCAAGTAATTACAAGTTCACTGAGTATCTCACAGAAGATGTGTAAGGTGTCATGGGTGCAGGTACCACTGGGATTTTCCCCAACCTGGACGAGGAGCTTCCCAGAACTAGTGGCATTTAAGCTGATGCCCCAAAAGTAAGCAGAAATGAGAGCTTTATTTTGAGGTATTGGGAGCTGCAAAGGGTTATGAATGGGAGGATGACACAGCCTCAGTCACATTCCAGGAAGATTAATTCAGCAGCAGATGTGCAGGACGGGGGTGGGCTGGGGCTGGGGCGGGGGGTGGGCGGGGGTGAGGTCAGGGGCAGGGAGTCTGTGAGGAGGACCTGCCGACAGCCTAGGAGAGAGCCAGAGCTGGCAGTGGAGTCGGGAGGGCAAGGAAGCGCTCCCGGGGAGTCCAAGATGTCTGGATCCAGGAATAAAACCTAGGGGGCAAGAGGAGGAGCTGGGTGGGGGTGGGGAGGCCCAGGTTCTGACTTCAGTTTTCGGTATATTAATGTGAGGAGCTTGCAGGATTTGCAGGGGACCGCATTCCCCTGCAGCACAAGGGCGGGTCTGGAGCTTGGAGCACGGGCAGGATGGGAGACCCAGGTTAGGCATTTCCTTCTGGAGAAAATCACTCAACATTGCAGATTGGTGCCACCATCAGTTCATGTCTCCACCCTGACCTGGGCCTCGGCCCTTGTGTTTTCCTGGCCGGTTCTCTCTCTGATTCCCCAGAAAGGGTGTTCAAACTGGTTCCTCTCCCTCAAACCTTCCCTGAACCCCCTCACTTTCCACAGATGACGTCACCTCCCACTTCACAGGAAACGGAGGCTGTCAGAAGGAGATCTCCTCATCCTGCCGTAGCTAAATCTACAAACCTATCAGCTTGTCTCCCGCCTTGCTTCCTTCACTGCTTTACAGAGAAGGGTCCCTTCTACTCCTCAAGGCTCCTTCCTCCACCCAGCTCTGGGTCCCACCACACTGCTTCTTCTCAGGGACCCACATCAATCAGATGCCTCCTCTTCTTACTCTGTCATTGACCTTTACCTCTCCAAGGGCCCCTTCCCATCGGCATTAAATGAGGCCAAGTCTCACTCATCTTAAAAATGACAAGAACCCTTCCTCAACCTCACCTCCTATTTCAGCTTCCCAGCTGAGAGCCTCAGAGGAATTATCTTTTCTTGCTGTGCCACTTCCTCACCTCCCACTCTTCCCTCAACCCACTGAAGTCTGCTTCCACCCCCGCTGCCCTGAGACTACTTCCTTGTGACCAAATCCTACAGACACGTCTCAGCCTGCATCTTCCTTGACTGCTGCACATCAGCTGGCACTGCTGACTGCTCCTTCTTTGAAATGCCATTTTCTCTGGCTTCCCTCTTCCTGCCCTTGACTCTCTTCTCTCCCTCGCTACCACCAAGCCTCGTCTCACCTCCTAAATATGCTTCATCTGAATGTTCTATCCAGCTCCACCGCCACTATCCTCTTACAAGCCCCTGTCATCCCTCTTCTGGACAACTATAGTCACGTCCAATCCCCACTCTGCAGCCAAAACACTAAGCTGATTTTGTGTGGTCACAGTCTATTTCCTGCTGCTGCAGGTTCTGGGGCCCTATCACCAAACTGATTATGTAAATCTGCTGAAAGCCTGTCATGGAGGTATATCAATTAGGATTACTTTCAGCTGCCTGTGACAGAAAACCCAAATAAACAGAACCTCGAACACTCAAGGTTTTATTCTCTCTTACAAAAGTCTAGAGCCAGAGGTTGAGGGCTGGCCTGATGGTTTCATAAAGTTGTCAGGGACCAGGTAGTTTCATGAAGTTGTCCTCCAGCTTTTCTTTCTTGTCCATTCCCAAAATGTGGCCCTAATTTCCATGGCTCAAGTTCTAGAAACTGTAGCCATCATATTTGCTTTCCAAGAAGCAGTATGGAGGAATGGGAGAGGGGCTTCCCCTCCCCCTGTTTATTTTGACTTCTTTTCTTTTATGGAGACTTCCCTGAAAAACCTTATGATATTTCTATTTATTTGTTAGCTAAAACTTACTCAGAAGGCCAGAGCTAGCTGCAAGAGAATCTGAGAAAGTAATCTTAAATACAGCCTTAGTAATATACAGCCTTAGTAATAAACCTGGGAGTTGTATTATTAAAGAAGAATGGATACTGTGGTAAGCAGCTAGCAGTTTCTGCCATAGTCTGCCCTTTGGCTACCCAAAAATTCATATGCTCCTTTCTTCCCATACATTGAATAATCTCCTTCCATCCCCAGGGGAGACAACCCCAAAGCCTCATGCAGATCAAGACCCAGGATCATCAGGCAATGTGCAGTCCTCTCCTTGGGCTTCAGATGTAGCTCCATATGGTTGTAGACATAAAAACTGAAAGACTTCACCCCATACCCAATATACCAGGTGAAATAGGAACAGGATAACTGCAATAAAGACTCCCATTCAGAAGAGGGAAGCATGGGAAACATATCAGCCACCAGTACACAGCTACAATCAAATGCCAATGGGCTGGAGGACTGAAGACCCTGTTCCAGGCAGTGGAGTAAATTTCTTGGTTAGCCCGTCTGGCACCCCTATTCAGCTCTCTGAGAAGAATTCTTTTGTTAGTGTCTGTGTCTCTGAGCTTTTCCTTTTGGGAGGTTCTTCCTGGTTTATTATTCCCCCTGGTCACCCTTGAAATGGGCATTGGCGAGTGGGCCCCCCTGGGAGCTTCAGAATGTTAGCTCCCTGGGACTTCAACTAGAAGATGGATGATTAGGATGCACCTGCTTCCTCTCTACCTCCTCCCCAATATCCTCCTGACCAGAGATCAGGGCTTTCTCCTCTGGTGTCTCCTTTAGGTAAAACTCTACGACCAATTCTGTCAGGCTTGCTTCTTGATATCTAAGAGGAAGTTAAAAGTATCCAGAATATCCTTAACAAAGACTGTCTTTCAAGACTATTGTCCGGCTGGAAAATCTTATTTTGGATGTCATAAGCTAAATATTACTCGTCTCTTTCTCTGCATTTTTTTCTTCGATAATCCTAATTCCACTTCCAAGGCAAGCAGATGATGGTACTGAAGAGGAAGAAGATCACAGGCACAGAGATGCAAAAGAGAAATGCAAGTAATCCCATTTTTCAAAACAGGATCCTACTTACATCATTAAAGACTTCCTATTTTGCTTAGGGTAAGTCCAAAATGTGTAAGAGAGTTCTTTGGGGTTTGACTCCTGCTTATCTCCCCAGCCTCATCTGATCAAACTCCCAGCCTCACACTTGTCACAATGACCACACCAGACTTTTCTCAGTTCCTTCAACACATTTTGCTCAGGACCTTCCTAAAAGCTTTAGTGTAAAAGCACTAAAAATGTCTGGAAAGCTCTTTACCTCTTTCTTTAGTTGATCAACTCCTATTCATTTCTCAGGTTTTGAATTAAAGGTCACTGTCTTGGGGAGGATTTCCCTGCCCCATGGCCTCCCTCAGAGCACCTGGCATGCCTGTGACTATTAACTATTTTAATGATGTAATAAGTACATCTGTTCCCCATTGGAACATCAGCTGCAGGAGGGCAAGAAAGATGTATGTTCTGTCAGCCTGCCACATCCTTAGGTCATCAAAATCTCTGATCTAGATTAGAAGGATGAGTTTCTAAAATGCAGATCTGCTTGAAACCCTTCAGTGGTTCCTGTTTCCACTCAGGTTAAAGTCAAGCTCCTTTATGGAGCTCCCAAGACCCTGCGTGCTCTGGCCCCATCTCCTCCCACCTGCCTCTCCTCCCCTTCAACGTTCTTCTAGACTGAAACGTCTTTCAGCGTATTAAAGGGGCTGACCCTCTTGCCTACAAGTCTGCAGATGTGCTATGCCCAATTTCCCATGTAGATGACTCTTATTCATTCTTTGGCTCTTAGCCAAGACCTACATTGATTGACTAGTTCATTCATCCTGTTCTAGGTGCCAGGATCTGTGCTAAGTGCTGAGGACACAGGGTGAACAAGACAGACCGAGCCCCTAGTCTCCATGTTATCTTCTCTGACTACCTTCACCCTGAGGCTGGGTTACGTGTCTCTCTTCTGGGTTCTCCTGCTCTCTGAAAAACCCCTAGCAGTGCCTTATCACACTGTTGTAATGAATGTTTACCTGTCCATCTCCTCGCTGGCTCATGAGCTATTTGTTGAATGAATCTATGAACCATCCAAGTCCTCTGCTCGGGTAGTTAAAGGAGATGGGAAATAGCATAGAATGGATGAGCTGGGCCACAGACACTGTGGGCAGGAGGCACAGGACAACGTGGGCCAGAGGGTGGGGACATAGGCACAGGCAGCAGAAGAGGCCCCTGCTCCTCCTCTTCCTCAGGATTTACAGAAGTGTGGTGCGAGAAATGTGCTTGGAGCCAGACAGAAAAGGTCACAATTGTACGATTCCATTTATTCCATTACCAGAATAGTTAAACCCAAAGAGACTGAATGCAAGTTGCTGGCTGCCAGGGGCTGGGAGGAGGGAGGAAGGGGGAGTGATAGCTTAATGGGTATGGGGTTTTCTTTTGGGGTGATGAAAATGTTTTAGAACTAGGTAGACATGGTGGTAGCACAACATTGTGAATGTACTGAATGTCACTGAATTGTACACTTTTAAAATGGTTCATTTTGTTATGTGAATTTCACCTCAATAAGAAAGAGAGAGGAAGAAAAGGAAGGAGAAAGGGAGGGAGGGAAGGAATGAAGGAAGGGAGGAAGGAAAGAAGGGAGGGAGGGACGAAGGAAGAACTTGGAGTTGGAGTGAGGGGTGGGTTTGGGGTTGTTTCTCGCCCTCTGCCAGTCCCTAATGAAGTCGTAGTGCCTCCTCGGACTCTGGGGCTGGCTGCGTCTGCTCTGACAGGAGAAAGGGCCTCCCAGAACCACTTGATTCTTCTCCAGGCACAGAGAAGCTTGCAGCACCTGGACACTGGCCCCCATATGCACCCGGTCACCATGCAAAAGCATCACAAGCTTCTCAGACACAGGGACTAGACGGCTGGCTTTCCTGGATGGGGCAGAAGAGGGATGCTTTGGGACACACCTGCGCCAAGAACTAGGTCTCCAAAGCAATGGTAAGTGTGAGTGTGTTTGTGAGGGCATGAGATTGGCTTGAAGGGCAGTGCGGTCAAAGGGGAACCCCCCCAAAGTGTGGAACCAGAGGGGTGGCTTTCGGGTCCCTGCTCTGCCAACCAATGGCTGTGTCATCTTAAGCAAGTCACTTTTCATTTCTGAATAAAAGTAAAAGCCACAGTCATTGCTGGTGGGAATGCAAAATGGTACAGCCACTTTGGAAGACAGTTTGACAGTTTCTTGCAAAACTAAACATATTCTTTATGAACCTGCAATGGTGGTCCTAGGTATTTACCCAAATGAGGTGAAAATTTATGTCTGCACAAAACTCTGCACACAGAGGTTTATAGCAGCTTTATTCATAATTGCCAAAATTTGGAAGCAACAAAGATATCCTTAAGTAGGTGAATGGATACATAAACTGTGGCACATCCAGACAATGGAATATAATTTAGTGGAATTAGTGGCATTTAATGGAATATAATATTATTTAATGGAATATAATATTCAGCACTAAAAAGACATGAGCTATCAAGCAGTGAAAAGACATGGAGGAACCTTAAGTGCATATTGCTAATTGAAAGAAGCCAATCTGTAAAGGCTACGTACTGTATGATTCCAACTATATGACATTCTGGAAAAGGCAAAACTATGTAGACGGTAACAAGATCAGTGGTTGCCGGGGGTTGAGGCAGGGAGGGGTGAATAGGTGGAGCATGGGGCATTTTTAGGGCAGTGAAGTTACTCGTGTGATTCTATAGTGGTGGATACGTGTTATCATACATTTGTCAAAACTCATCGAATGTGAACCCTCATGGAAACTGTGGACTTTGGGTGATCGTGATGTATTATTGATTGAATGCGGGTTCATCCATTGTATCAAAGGTACCACTCTGGCAGGGGATGTTTATAGTGGGGGAGGCTGTGCATGTGTGGGAGCAGGGGGTATACGGGAACTCTCTGTACGTTCCTCTCAATTTTACTGTGAACCTAAAACTGCTCTAAAAAATAAAGTGTATTAAAAAAAATGGGACCTGAAAAAATAAATAAATAAAAGCGATCGCTGTTGAGTGCATACTCTGCACCAGCACAGCGCTGGCCGAGCATTGCACAGCCACTCTGCATCTAGTCCTCACAACCATCCCCAGGTTACAGACGAGGAAGCTAAGTTCTGACAGATCAGTGACTTGTCTAAGGCCCCCCATTTGGTCATTGAAGAGCCTCAAGCGACTCCGCCGCGAGCTCTTGGCCACTTTTCTGCCTCAGTTGACCGTCAGAATGATGACGATGATAATAACGTCCCTTTCCTGGGTGGTTGTGAGCATTAAATGAGCCCTGGGTGGGGCCGGCCCACGTGGCTTGGTGGTTAAGTGCGCGTACTCCGCTGCTGGTGGCCCGGGTTCGGATCCCAGGCGTGCACTGACATACCGCTTCTCTGGCCATGCTGAGGTCGCGTCCCAAGTACAGCAACTAGAAGGATGTGCATCTATGACATACAACTATCTACTGGGGCTTTGGGGGGAAAAAATAAATAAAAAATAAAAAAAAGAAAACTGCAGGTCCTTCCGAAACACATAAAAAAAAAAAAAATGATCCCTGGGTAAAAAGTCCCTTGTAGAGGTTTTCATAGAAGTTGTTATTGTATTGAGTGGAAGATTAGGAAGTTACTGTGTAAAGTTTATGTGTAATGAGCTCTCGGAAAGAGTTCAGTTTATACTCAAAGCAGTCGCCTTTCTCAGGCCTGAGAGCGGGAGATGGTGTGTGGTTTATGGGGGTACCAGAGCTGTCACCTCCTCTCCACATGCTCCAGGGTCCTGGTGGCCGGCCGGGGCATCCCCACCCATTCCCTGAGCCCGTAGCCCAAAGCCTGGCTCTCAATCAGCAGTGAGATGGAGTGAAAAGGAGCCCGGGTGGCTCCTCCCAATTTTTCATGCTGAAGATGGAACGCAGAGCTGACCCCAAGGGATCCCAGTGTGGGGTTAGCAGCCCAGACACTTTGGAACTGACCGTTCAAGGTTTTAAATCCCCTCTGGGTCACTCGGTAGCTGAGAGACCTTGGACAAGTTACTTAACCTCCTTGAACTTCTATTTTCTCATCTGCAATGTGAGGATTCAAACACCTACTTCATAGAGTTATTGTAAGGATTATGTGAGATAATGACTTAAAGTGACTCAGACGTAGTAAGCCCTGCATAATGATTAATGCTGCCATTATGCAGCCATCCTTCCTTATTACAACACGAGGGAGGTGGAACCCAGAGAGTGGAAGCAGCTCACTCAAGGCCACACAGCCAGCTCGCAGCAGGCCTGAGCTTCCTTGGGGCAACCATTTCCACCCCTGCCTTGATCAGGCCTTTTCTGAGAATCCCTAACTGATCAGATGAATTGATAACCTGCATTTCACCCCCTAATCGGCTGCTCCCCACCCCCATTCAGCAATGGAATCGGAAAACCACAGGATGCTACTATTTCCCAACTCTGTCACTCATTTGCCACAAACTGGGCTGGTTTTTTTGAGCTTCCTGCACGGACGCTCCACCCCTCTTCATGGGAGATGGGTCTCCCTGTGGGAGACAGCTGGGCTCGGAATGATGAATGAATGAATGAATGGCATCAGCACACCTCTCCTTCTCCAGGAGCGATTTGAGCATTCCAAAGCCTCTGGCCTGCTGGACCTGCAGCCAGAACCAGTATCCAGACGCACCCTCCTATCCACCCGCCCCGTCCTGAGTGGAACCTGGCCCATCAGTATTCCCCTGACTGTGATACCTATCCCCTCCTTCTCCAAAAGTGCTGCCTGGCATACAGATCTTTTGTACAATTGATGTGAAGTGAACGTAATTCTGTTTGGAGAATTTCACAACAGCCCCAAAGATAATGCCAGACACTTGGGCACTGTGACACAGAGCTGGGAGCACTGGCTCACGAGAACTGTCTCCAACACCCAAAGCCAGCACAGGGGCCTGGCAGTCCTCACCTGGGCGTATCTCCCCCATGATGTCTCTGCTACTCTGGAACCTCTGCTTTCTTCTGTCCCCTCCTACCACCCAGCGGCCACAGCTACTGCCATTTCAGAGCCCCCACTCCCATAACCACACCCCCATGGACATCACTCCTTCCCCTTCCCTGTGCTAGAGGCCCTGCTGCTGGAGCTGCCCCCATGGGCCTGGGAGCGGGTGTGAGCAGGTGACTGGTGGAGGGTAGGGATATAGTGGTTCTTCTTATAAGGACACCAGTCAGATTGGATTAGGGCCCCACCCTACTGGCCTCATTTAATTTAATCACCTCTTTAAAGGGCCTATCTCCAAATTCAGTCACATTCTGAGGTACCGTGGTTTAGGGCTTCAAAACATGAATTTGAGAGGGACATAATTCCACCCATGACATGTGGATTATCTCACTCAATCTCCATAGTAACCCAGTGAATTAGAACCATTATTATCATAATTTTACAGATAAGGAAACAGGCACAGAGTGGTTAAGTTACTTGCCCAAGTTTACTCAGCAAGTAAGTGGCTGAGCCAGGTCTGAGAACTGCCTGTTCATATCCTTTGCCCATTTTTCTATGAGGTTGTTGTCTGTTCTTTTTGGTTTGCAGGATTCGTGGGTGCTCAGTAAGCACTGATTGATTGAAGGAATGAGTGGGATCAGCTCCCAGGACTCCTAGAATAACATGGGCCAGGCTAAGCCAAGCCTGAAGTCGGGTCATGCCCTCCCCCTACCCCCCCGCCCCCCTGCCCAGGCTGGCAGTGAATGTCTCCAAGGGAAAACCAAAAACCAAGCAGGAGGTGGGTGGCTAGGAGGGCTGGTGGTGGAAGCAAGGTGCCACCCACTATTCGCCAACTGAGCACAATCCTGGGAGACTTCCTGGAGGAGGATGACCTGGTTTCTCCTAACCCTCAGGGAACTATGGCAGACAATTTTGTAGCTTAGAGTATCCCATGGACAGCGCTGAGATGCTGGTGTCAAATCCTTTCACCTGCAATTCCAGACTCCGAATTCCAGGTACTCAGATGTCCCAAGAGAGCCCTTCCTCACTATGAAAGATCCAAGCCAGCTGCAAAGGAGGGATAGCCAGTGACTCGGCCAGCTGTCTCCTGGATGCAGGTGTCTCTCCAATACCCATGGCCGAGGCGGGGCTTGCCTTGACCCAGCCTTACAACTCATTTTGATCACTGTGGCAAAGGGGACAGCTGCCCATAAGGCCCAGGCAGATCTCTGGCTGGCTGCCCAAATTAATAGGAATGTTACCTCTCAGGGAAGGCAGATAATGATGGCCTCGAAGCACTCAGCCCTCAGAGCATGGAGCTCCAGAAGAACTTTCTTGTGTCAGACCCTCAGCATGCTATGGTCCAGGGGTTACCACACACCCCCATCCCTGCTTCTTCACCCCATCCCCCAACTCCATCCCAGTCTGTTACAGCAGGAGGTAGAGACATTGAACAACTCTATCTTGATCCAATATCACTTGTAAAAAGGGGAATCCAGGGTCCCAATAGAAGCTGAAATAGTTCCCATTTCAGATCATAGGCTTTTGGTGTAAAGAAGTGTGAATATCATGTAGTCCATTCTTCCCACTCAGCAATCCAGTGGTTGAATTTCCTCTACAACATTCCCAGGGAAGAACGGTTACCGAGTCTTTGCTTGAACTCCTCCAGTGGCGGGGAGCTTATCACCTTACAAAGCAGCCAGTAATAACCTCAGGCAGTTCTCACGGCTGGAGAGTTCATAAGGATGGTCCTTCCTTACACAGTGTCCCATCTGCTTCCTGGTCCTTCCATCTGTGGTCCCCACAGAAGATGACCATTCCCTGTTCCCCATGGCTTTTCAGAGATTGGAAGGCAGCTAATGAGTCTCCTTCTAAGACAGAACATTGAGCGGTTTAGCAGAGGAAAGAAATCCAACCCTTTCAATCCTCAGGGAAGGTTTGCCCTGAGTTTCAGTCTTGCTACAGAGAGGCATTGCTTTACCGTCCTCCTCCGTGGGCCCACACATGGGCCCAGGGCAACAGTATGGTGCGTCTCTAGGCCCTTTGGACTGCAGACTCATAGCCTTGCTAGCAAGGAGGGCCTTAGCCCACTGTCTGAGTCCCAGTGGAGCATTTCCGGGTCCCTAGGGCCTGGAGAGAAGGATGCGGTGTCCTATAGACAGCAGTGTCCTTGGAATTTGACCACCAGGCTCCCTGTCCTGGTTTTACCACTTCCTGGTTGGGATTGTTTAAGCAAGTTGGTTAAACTCTCTGACCTTTAGTTTTCTCCTCAATAAAATGGGGAAATACCTTATTGTATTGTTATGAGGGTCGAATGACATCACATATGGAAAAATGCCTTGTTAACCAAAACACACTCTCCGAATGATTAGCCAAGGCAAGTGGTAAGTAATGGGGCTTGTGGAGCTCGGGGCTTCTTGGGTCTGGGATTTCCTAGTGGGTGAATGTCTGGAGCAGATCCGGCTTTAAGGACTTTGGACTTCTCCTCAAGCTCTGTGGCTGGTCCCTGGCACCTTGAGTGGCTCCCCATGGCAGGGTTCACAGTCCCCCATCCTGCATGACGCCCGCAGGGCCTCTGTGCCCACGTCTCCAGGAGAGGACTCTGGCTCAAGTGCCCTAGCCCTGTCTTTGGAGACCTGGAGAGAGTGGGTAAGCCTCACCAGGTTGGGGCTTGGGGTGGGGGCCAGGCAGGAGGTGCAAGGCAGGGCCCTCTGGCTTTCAGCCAGTTTCTGTCCTCTCAGGAGGCCCCAGGGCTGCCCACCCAGAGCTGCACCTACACAGCCTCTGCCCATCACAGCCACCATCACTCTCTGCCCAGCCTTTAATTTAGACAGAGGTTAATTCTAATCCCCCAATTAGAATGGATTTTATTGAGAGAAGCAATGGAGGGATTGAGAGTCGGGGAACTCAGCCTAATGACAGTGGAGGAATTATGAAGTGACAGGATCTCATCTAATCCAATCCCCTCGTTGGACAGACGACGCCCCAGGTGGGGAAGGCTGTCCCAGCCAGGTAGTGGCTGGGCTGGGTCTGCTGCATCGGGGCCTCCGAAGTCCCAGTCAGGGCTCTTTCCTGGCAGCTTCCTTGGCTCTCTGCAGACTCTGGGCCTCCAGTCTGTGGCCCGTGACTCCATCTTGGCTCTCTGGGCAGGCCCAAGTCCCATGACTGGGCAGAGATGGGTGCCGCCCTCACCCTCCTGGTGTCCTGGGATCAGAATGGCCAGGAGCCTCCACAAATAGTAGCATGTCGCCACCTGCCTAACCCCAATCCGGTTTATCCTGAGTTAGCAGAAACACCTGTGAGATGTACTTCCCAGGTGGGGCAGGGCTGGGCAGCCCCATCCTTCCTCATGCCATATGATGCCCCAAGGGTGGCAGCGCTGCAAAGGAGGGGGGACCCTGGAGGAAGGGGAGTGAGGTCTGGATTATCTTGTGGGGGGAGTGTGAGCTGAGGTGGGGCTAGGGGGCAGGCAGCCTTTTTCAGTTGGGGGTGCATCACCACCACGAGGTGGCAGCACCCATCCCAGGGGGCAGCAGCACAGGACAGCAGGGGCATTTGCCCAGCTGTGGCCAGATACAAGGCAGGTGCTGGGCTGTGCTGGCAGCCTCCTCTCTCTGCCCTCCCCATCGTCTCTGCTTGGGCTCCCCAGCTATAAAGCAGGAACAAGTCCCATCCCTTACCTGCCCGGGGGGACATTGAGCAGGAGTGAGATAATGTCTGCATGGCTCAGCCCTCCACTGAGGGAGGCAGCCACTAAACACGTCTATTTTTACTGTCTAGAGCTCTGCCTGGCTCCCTCTGGGGGCCCCTGCTGCTCTCTGGCCCCCAGGAAGACACGGGGGGCGGGCCAGTGTGCAGGCCCCACAGGCCTGTCCTAGGCACAGCTGAGGGAGCTCCTGAGGCCCAGCACCCAGCTCTCTGGGGCCTGAGGCCCTGGGCCTGGATTAACTCCTCACAGCCCATTGTTCAGGGTTCAAGGAGCCTCGCCCGCTCCTGGCATTCTGGTTCAGCTAGGAGTCTGGGCGGCTGGGCGTGGCTGGGGCCTAATGAGCAGGGTGTACCCTGAGGAGTTGTTAGGAGCAGGGTGACAGCTGTGGGCAGGTCCCCGCCCACAGCGGTGGGCAGGCCGGCTTGCACAACAGTCACCTGTGCCAGGGGCATGGCATGCTTGCCAAGTGTTTATTTTCAAAAAACAAATACTCAACTTTGGTGGTGGTGGTGGGGAATATTTCTAAATATTTAAAAGACATCATGCTAACACTTTTTTAATCCCCAAATCTATTGTATTAGGAAAGCTGATGCAGGTTTGTAGGATTTCCACCAATTACAAAGAAGGTAGAATGTCAAAACCGTCACTGAGTTCTTGTCCCCCTCAGCAAACCCCTTCCCCATGATTTTCAAAAGGAAGACACTTCTACAATTGCAGGGAATTGTGGGTAGGTGGCCTCACACCATGGCCATTCTCCACGCCTCTGTCAGGAGGAGCTTCCTGCTCTCTGGCTCTCTGCGGGCAGATATTAACTGTAGCTCAGCTGCCTGTTGTCCTGTCCTGGGTTGAAAACTGTTCCCAGGAGGGGGAGGTTCCTGGGGTTCCTAGTTTTCATGCATAGGGCTGTCACCTAAGATCTCTGGCAGCTCATGGAGTTTTGGGCCAAATCAGTCCTCCAACTAACGGCCAGAGGACTCAATGTGCTGTCCACTTACCATCGTGTGTCTTCAGGGGACCATTTCTCTGTTTTCAAGAAGCCAGTCTCCTGCCTTTCAGCAGAGGTGAGTTTGGCTGGTGTGTGGGTGTGGGTCAGTCAAGAGCCATTGCTGAAGTACCTGTGTCTGGCATTCCAGGTCCTGCTGTGGGCTGGGAAGCTTCCAGTTTAGAAACTGGATTGTGGAATCAGAGGCCTCGATGGGAAAGCTCTGGAGAAGACAAGGGCAGGTGGACCTGAGAAGAAAACTTCAATGGTAAAAATGTGTTTCTGATGGATGCTACTGGGTCTAGCAATGTAGTGAGAATCTGGAAACATCAGACTTCCCAGTGGGGTAGGGCCTGGAATAGAGGTTGTTCCTCTAGAATCTTTCTAAATATCATAAGCACCCACGCCACAGTGTGGACATCTGATAAATTTAGTCATTCAGCCATTTTCTTCATCAAACAGTTTTGCAGTTCACTGTGGCAAGGCTCTGAGGATCCCATGGATCTCTCCACGGGAGATCTCTTGTCAGCACAACTTCTGGTCTAGCTGCAGCCCAGTTCTCTCTTTGAGCCCCAGACCCTATCGAGCTGCCCACCTGACACCACTCATCCAGTCTTTGCAGGGCAGCAGGTGGATACCATCGCCTCCGCTTAAAATGCCCTTGGAATAAAATGCAAACCTCTTCTCTGCCCCCCCATCTCCCCATCCCCATCAGTCCCTGTGCTCCAGACCCAATGGCCCCTTCAGGCTCTAAGACTTGCTAAACTCATTCTTCTATCTATCTCTGCAACACACTCTAATTGCTATTCTTACCTCTATTTTTCCAATTTATTTCGGAAAAATTAAAATCCCATCTTCCCTCTTCTGGGGAACGTTCTTAGAAGAGCCAAGCCCTTAAAATCTGTCTCAGTTGGGGGATAGCTCCTTGGCCTAATGGTTAAAGTTTGGCACACTCCACTTCAGCGGCCTTGGTTCATGGGTTCAAATCCCAGGCACGGACATACACCACTCGTCAGCCGTGCTGTGGCACAACTCACAGATAAAATAGAGGAAGATTGGTACAGATGTTAGCTTAGGGCGAATCTTCCTCAAGCAAAAAAGAGGAAGATTGGCAACAGATGTTAGCTCAAGGAGAATCTTCCTCAGCCAAAAAAAAAAAAAAAAGTCTGTCTCAGTGGAGGGAGTTTCGATCTTTAGCAAGGGAAGTGGGTTGTGGGAAGGACCTGGAGGTTAATTGTTAGGGCAGGTGACAGTCATGAGTGAGGGTAGAAAGTCTAGAGTAAAATCAGAAAATCAGCATAAAAAATCTGGAAAGTATCTTCAGTCTTACAAGTGAGACAGTTACATATTGTGATGAAGGAGTGACGTAAGGGAGGCAGAGGTTATGCCTAATTCAGCAAGAGACCTTGGGCAGATCCACTCCCCATGCTGAGCCTCAATTTCCCATCTACAAAATGGGAATGTTGAATCCCTGCTCTCAGGGTTTTGTGAGGACCAAATGATATAACCCTACGAAAGCTTTTAACACAGACCTGATATGTAGGAGATGCTTAGTAAATGCCAGCTTTCTTTCCCTTTCTCACAAGGCAGCAGTCTACTCCAAAGGCCAGGAGAGTCTGTGAGTGCCCCGGAAGCATTTACTTCCCCCAAGACACTCTTAGGATCGATGAGGAGGTAGAGGGCCTAATCAGCTGGGGTGACAGGGGACTGTGAAAATCGGGTGTTAACAATTCGCCCAGCACCATGGCCATTATGCTTGTCTATAAATTAGCCTGAGTTCACGAACAGCATGATTCATGATTCACTTCCCAATGATGCCCTGTCTGTTTGCCTTCCTCCCACCTGGGCCTGACAGCCGCTGCCACCCCCATTCCGCCGTCCACATCACCCGTCAGCCACGCAGCAGGCCTAGACGTCAGCCACGTTGGAGGTTGGCTCTTGGCCTCCTGGGTCCTCAGCCCTGCCCCAGTCTGGATCCTGGACTGGCAGAGCCAGAAGTGAGGAACTCGGTGTAGAAAGCCCTGAGCTAGAGTCCCCCCCACATACTTCTTTTTCTAACAGATGACAGACTTGGCAAAGGCCATATAGGGTATTATTGGTGGAGTCCAGGTTCAGGGGCTTATCACATTCTCCTCACCTACTTCCTTCCTTTGGCCTCGATGTACACAACACACACCTGAGGCAGGGCCTTCTCCTTGTATGTACAAACCTCTAGGGGACTGACTGGGCTTGTGGATCCAGGTCCTCAGAAAATAGGTTCATGGGAGAGGTCTCCTGAACCTTCTAGCTCCATCCCTCTCTGTCCTCTGGGGAACCAAGGTGGGCAGAGACCAAAGTTTAAAGGGTCCACGATGTTCCTCAACCCTAGAGCTAGGCAGCCCTACAGAGAGGCCTTCATGTCCACACTGGCACTCACCAACTTCTTCACTGCCACCAGCACCACCTTCCATGTCCACTGCTCAATAAGGCACCACCATGACGCTGGGCTGGGGTGGATGGAGAAGCTGCAGGCTGAGTGCACAGGTATAGCAATGACGGAAGCAGAAAGCAAGGTCAACCTCTGGAAAATTCAAGGTTCCCTTCCCCAAATCCACTTTCTCTTGAATGTCTGCGAACTAAGCAAGATCTTGGGCATTGTAGCCAGACATGCAGAATGACCTTGTCCTCTGCCTGGGACAGAAAGGAGGATGGGCCAGACCCGGCATCCTTGTCAGGGAGACTCATATGGTGAGCGTGGACCAAAAGGCTTCAGGGCTCAGGATCCCCACAGGTCAGCCCCTTCGCTGAGCCAGGTCTGCAGGGCCCAGAGATGTGGGAGGGGCCCAGTTACCTTGACCAACACTCGTGGACTCTAAGGTGGTGTCTGGGTCCAGGGAGTGGTGTGGGAATGGGGGAGAAGCATGGTAAAAAAGACCCAACACAGAGACACAAGAAACCAGGCTCTCCAGGGTGGAATTCATCAGGAAGTTGTTCTGGAACTTCTTTGTCCCAGTAGCACAAGCCATATCAATGTATGAGAACTTCTCCCCTTCAAAACCCATCACAGTGCAGTATGGAAAGTTGTGACACTGCTGGGAGACCCTAATTCCTGACGCTCAGAGAGCCAGGGCTTTGGTGCCCTTAGAGCAGGCTTACGGCAATGCTTGAGTGTTTTAGTTTCTTTTATATTGTATTATATTGTGGTAAAATATACATAACATACAATTTACCTTGCTTTTTCTAGTTGAAGAGACCACATAAATATTGTATTAAGAAATCAAGTTGTTTGTGTTTGAATTCTCATGAATAAGGTTTGTTAGATTGTATATGGTACCATATTTTGTTTTTTTAAATTGTGATAAAATACGCATAACACAAAATTTACCATCTTAACCATTTTTAAGTGTATAGTTCAGTAGTGTTAAGTACATTCACATTATGCAACCAATCTTCAGAACTTTTTCATCTTGTAAAACTGAAACTCTATACCCATTAAACACAGTTCCCCATTTCCCCCTCTCCCCACCCCTGGCCACTGCTTTCGTTTTTTATTGAGGTATACTCTGCATACGGTGAGATGCATAGATCTTAAGTGTAAGATTCAGTGAGTTTTGACAGATGCATACACCCGTGTAACCACAAAACCAGTTAAGATATAGTATATTTCCATCACCCTACAAAGTTGCCTTATTCCCCTCTTTCTTTCTACAGCATTATTAACTATAATCACCATGCTATACGTTAGATTCCCAGAACCTTTCTGTCGATCCCCATCCCCTGCTCCAAGGCAACCAATGTTCTGATTTCTATCACCATAGATTAGTTTTGCCTGTTCTAGAACTTCATATAAATGGAATCATACCGTATGTACTCTTTTGTGCTGGCTACTTTCTTTCAACATAATGTTGTTGAGATTCAGCCGTGTAGCCACTATCAGCCACGTAGTTTGTTTATTTCTATTGCTGAGTAGCATTCCTTTGTATGAAGATACCACAATTTATTTATTTACTCACCTATGAGTGGACATTTGGGTTGTTTCCAGCTTTTGCTATTATGAATAAAACTGCTGTGAATATTTTTGGGAAAGTTTTTTTGTGAATACGTGTTTTTATTTCTCTTTGGTAAATACTTGGGAATGGAATTGGTGAATCATGGGGTAGGTATATGTTTAACTTTATAAGAAATTGCCAAACAGTTTTCCAAAATGATTGTACTATTTTATGCCCCCACCAAAAATGTCTGAGTTCCAGTCATGCCATGTCCTCGCCGACATTTGGTATTGTTGGTCTTTTTAAGTTGAGCCTTTCTAGTGGCTGTGAAATGCTATTGCACAGTGGTTTTAATTTGCATCTCCTGATTAACACAGTGACATTGAGCAATTTTCATTTGTTTATTGGCCATTCGTAATCTTCTTTTGTGACATGTCTGGTCAAATTGTTTTCTCTCTTTTACTTATTGTTTAGTTTTTGTTTCTTTTTTGTCTTTTGTTATTGATTTGTTGGTATTCTTTACATATTCTGGATACCAGAACTTTGTCAGATATATGTTTTGTGAATATTTCTTTGTAGGCTGGCTTGCCTATTTTTTTAACAATGTCTTTTGATTTTTAAGAAAATTTTGATGAAGTCCAGTTTATCAATATGTATTTTTTAATGGTTTGTGCTTTTTGTGACCTATTTAAGAAAGTTTAAGAAAACTTTGCATTCTGCAAGGTCATGAAAATTTTCTCCCCTGTTCTCTTTTAGAAGCTTTATAGTTTTAGGTTGTGTGTTTAGGTCTATAATCCATCTCAAAATAATTTTTGAGTTTGAGGTGAGGTAAAGGTCAATGCTCATTTTTTTATATATGAATATCCAGTTATTCTAACACCGTGTAAAATTAAAAAGACTTTCCTTTCCCCATTGAATTACCTTGGTGCCTTTGTTGATAATCAGTTGACCATGTGTGTGTGAGATACTTCTGGACTCTGTTTCCTTGATCCTAGTGTCTATTCTTATGCTAATACCACACTGTCTTGATTACTGTAGCTTTACAGCAAGTCCTATATCAGGTCGTGAAAATCTTTTATGAGGCAGCATGTTTTTGAAATACTAACCCATTCCCTCCAGTATTAATCCTTTGCCCTTCTCACCACTCAAGCAGTTCTGTGCTGATTGCCAAGGAGAAGAGAGAACAATCCCAAGATGCAGGGCAGCAAAAAAAGGCGGCCTTCCTGGCTTAGATTTTGAAAGCCCAAGTCCTTGGCGGAATAGAGACAAAAAGTTTGGGGAAAACAGCATGATAGAGAATGCCCCCCCCCCCCCCCACTTCCAGTCAACAACCTTCTAAGACTAGAGAAAAATCCACTAGGCTGGGTGGAAGGAATTAGAGAGAGGGACTATGCACCCCTACTTCTGGGGTTAGGATCTCAGGAGCCATTGAGACCTCAGAGAAGCATGGGGTAGCCTTGCAGAGCCTCCCCAGTCTCCAGTGGCCCAGGAGCAGCAGAATGAATCCTGGACCCTCACTGTGGCCCAGGGAGAGCTGTGCGCTAACAGAGCTGTGGGTTGGAACAATGGCCATCCTGGCAGATGAACAGGTGGCCCTGAGAAAGTCACTCGAAGGCCTTGGCTCTCTGTGAACCTCCCAGAAAATCAGTCCTGACCCTAAGACCAGGGGAAGGAGGTCATAAGTTGACTGTGATGAATGTTTTGTCACTCTGGTGGCAAGGCGTCTCAGCTGAGTTATAGGGAAGGAAAGAAAGTAATAACTCTTTAACATCTGAATTTATTGCTTAAGGTTTATTCTGGCTTTATATGGAATTTCTAACATGTTAATAAAGAGTGATGATGGGGGAGAGGACCCATCCTTTCTGACGGAGAGTAGCTGGCAGGGCAGAATCAGGGGCCCTTGCCAATTGGTTTGCCTGCCTCACTTATGTTCTGGCCCCTTCGTTTAGGATCTCAAAATGCCACCAAACAATTCATCCTCATAATATGTTCTTCTGAGTTCTAGTTCTTCTGTCCTGAAATGCCTTAATAAAGTCCTTCCATTTAATGCATCACTCTTGTCTTGAGCAATTCAAAGGACAGCCTGGTGGGTCCCCAGCAATACCTCAAGATGCTTGTGGAGCACAGCTTGGAGGTGAGCTCCACCTCCCACATGGGAGTGACCGTCTGGCAAGCTGAGGCGCAGAGTGAGGACAGCGTCTTGTCCTGGTTGCAGAGAACATTGAGGCGGGGCTGCCTCGTGCTTCACGGTGCTGGTGTTATTTTCCATGCCATCCGTGTCCTGACTACACCCGTTGTCGGTATGGGGAAACTGATGCTTCAGCCCTATTTATTAAGTGCCAGGGCATTAAGTCTCCTTGGCATGTTGTTTTGCTTATATTAGCATGTTCACCTTGTACCTTAACTCCAGGAATGTAAAATAGACATTTCAAAACGCCTTGAATTAATACATCCCTTTGCTGTGATCCCATTTCCACCAAGTGTTCAGAAATGGGACATATGGAAAATGGAAAACAGACCAAAAATATTTGCTTGACTGGCACCATGGATTAGGGTGTACAGGAGAGTGTAAACACACACACCCACTGCACACACGCACCCTGCAGGTTGGGCTCTGGATTAGGGCCCTTTCAAAGCAGCCGAGGCTGATCTGCCAAGTTCAGGGTTGCCCCGGGCCTGGCTGTGCTGGGGTGAGAAACACAGAAATACAGTGTCCTGGAGCTCAGTGAGAGCCCCTGCACCCACCGTCCAGGCAGCCCAGAAAGGGGTGGGGGCTGTCACCCCACGCTGAGAAGGCCATAGTCACTCAGGAGTTGGAAGAAGGGGGAACAGGTCAAAGGACTTCTAGTTCATTCCTACATGAAGCCTAGCTCTCTCTAGGGTCCTGTGGCCTGTTCTACCATGGACTCCTGTCACATGTCTAAGTGGCCCTGCTCAAGGGAGCACTGAACTCCTTCACCCTCCCAGCAGTCGGGCCATGACGCGCATGGGCCTCTTACTCATCCCGAAGTCATCAGTCGTGTTTCCAGGAGTATGAGTAATTTGGGGAGGGTGGGGGAGGGGGAGAGGACTCCCAGGTGGGGGTGGGGTCATGTCGAAGAGGCAATCTGGCCCAGAATGAGCCCTCATCCCTCTTACTCCAAAGCTGGAAATGCTACTCTTTTTGAGAAAGAACGCATCCTTAATCTGCCCCAAAGTGTGGTGTGTGTGTGTGTGTGTGTATGTGTGTGTGTGTGGGTGTGGGTGTGGGTGTAGAATTCTGGCAGTTTAAGGAAACAGGAAACCAAAGCAATAGGCCTTCTCCCTTCATTCCTAGGCAGCTGAGAAAGTGTCGTTGCCTGGAGGAGGGTTGCCAGTAGGGTACCTTTTGGACTTATTAATAAAATATGAACTCGCATTTGTCTAACATATCATCCTATTTGTTCCTGTGAGGGGAACTGAAGCTCAGAGAGGTCACGCGAGTTGCTAATGTCCGGCCACTGGGAAATATCAGAGTTGGGATTAGAACCCAGGTCCTTGGACTAGTCCAGCACCTCCACCTCTGGACTGTGAGAGCTTCCTCTGAGCAGAGGGCTTTGCCAGCCTTTGGGCTTCTTTTCTCTGCAAGATCAGCTTCCCACAGCTGGGCTCAGCCTGGACCCAACAGTTGTCCTCAGCCTTTCCTGCACCATGCCCTCACAGAGGTCCTGGCAGTGGGGGATCCTGGTGAGGTTCAATTCCAGATCATTTTCCTCCTCCTGCTCTGGGGTTTGGCTGCTTCAGGGTAGAACCTTTTCCAAGGCAGTAACAGGGGGAAGAGCCAGGAGACCACATGTAGGATGGAGAGTTGGTGAGCCGGTCAGCCAAGACCGTGAGAGGTGACCGAGCCTGAGGTGTTATGTACAAGCATGTTGGCTCTGGATTGCCCAAGGAACCTGGTGTCTTAACCCCGTGCCTGAGTTTCTTATGTTTCCTGCCACACTTCTCCCCAAAGAACAGTTGGAACTCATCCTTAGTTCCCTGGAGGAAGAAACCCTGCAGGAAACATGCCTGGAAAAGGAACTCCCACTTCACGAGCACCTGCTGCATTCCCGGACATTGTGCTGTTTTACATGTGTTATCTTTTTGGATCTTCACACAAATTCCCTGTGAGGCAGGTAGCAGTGCTTCATTATACTGATGAGGAAACTGATGCTTCAGAGCTTACGTAACTTGGGCTACATCACCCAACTATTACATGAGGGAGACAAAATTTGAATCCAGATCTGACAGCTCAGTGCTCATTCCACCAAATCATCCTGCCTTAGAAAGTCGCCAACAGCATGGGAGATGTATCCTAAACCACCTCATCTCAGACTAGCCTCAGATCGTGATCAGAGAGAAAGACATAGTCGTAGGGGGATGACTTCTTGAGACAAGAGCCTCTTATCGGCTAAAATGTGTCCCCTCCAAATTCCTATGTTGCAGTCCTAATGTGACTGGATTTGGAGACAGGGTCTTTAAAGAGGGTCTTTAAGTTAAAATGAGGTCGTTAGGGTGGGCCCTACTGCAATGTCACTGATGTCCTCGTGAGAAGAGATTAGAACACAGACACATACAGAGGAAAGACCATGCAAAGACGGGGGGAAGGTGGCCGTTTGCAACCCGAGAGACAAGCTTCAAAAAAAACCAATCCTGGGGCCGGCCCCATGGCGTAGCGGTTAAGCGCGCACGCTCTGCTGCTGGCAGCAGGGGTTCGGATCTCAGGCGCGCACCAACGCGCCGCTTGTCAGGCCATGCTGTGGGGGTGTCCCACATAAAGTGGAGGAAGATGGGCACGAATGTTAGCTCAGGGCCAGTCTTCCTCAGCAAAAAGAGGAGGAGTGGCATGGATGTTAGCTGAGGGCTGATCTTCCTCACACACACACACACAAAAACCAATCCTGCAGACACCCCGATCTTGGACTTCTTGCGTCCAGAACTGTGAGAAAATAAATTTCTGTGTTTCAGTCTCCTAGTCTGTGGTATTTTGTTATGGCAGCCCTAGAAAATTAATTCAGAGCCGCCTTTAACACTCATCTCTGTGTTTCTAGCCCCTGCGCACAGTAGACACTGAATCCACTTTTGCTGATGGGCTGAAGGAAGCAAGCGCCATGAACAGCGTGCCTCTCCAATAGTCAGAGAGAATTCAAATTTTGATTTTTGCAACCAGCTCTGTCCTTCTGTTGAAACTTCCTGTTTCTGAGGAACAGAGATTTTTACAGATCCCGGAGGGCATCCAGTAAACCCAGCAGCTGTTACCAAATAATTCTGGTTTTGATGAGCTCAGCGGGTATGAATCAGAAGCAGGCAGAGTGGCTTTTCCCTTGAAATATACCCAAGGTTAAAAGTTAGAGGGAGAAGCAAAAATGTGTTTAGGAATTTATTACCAGCGAGGAAATACTGGCCATGGTGGCACCCCAGGCCGGGTGGAAATGGTCTTTCCTTCCTTCTGTGTGGAACAGGACCCACCGAGGGCCTTGCCGAGGCTGATACTGCTGTTGCTCACACAGAAGCAACCTCATGGTACCCAGGGGCTCATTCTCAGGGTTCTCACCTGTGTCGCCTATTGGAAAAAGAGAATTCCAGGGGTGAGGGTCCCTCCTGGGAGCCCTCATCCTCTTGGTGGGCTGTGACCTAGAGGAGAACCTGGATCCAATTCTCCCAGGAGGGAGCCCTTGTGGCTTCCCCGGGGACATGGAGGTTTCGGACAGGGAGTATAGGGGTCCATGCAGTTAGGAACCCCCCAGCCCCTGACTCAGGGAGCCAGGGCTCTTGATCCCATGATGGGATCAGACAGGGCATGGGTAAGAGGGTCGAGGTGAGCAGGCCACACATCACAGCGAAGCCTGGCTATTTTTAAGGGCATCTCCTGAAACTGGCCATGGCTAGGGAGGAGCTGTAACAAATCATGGACAGTGAGGTCAGGCAGGAGGTCCGAGGGAGGCCTCGTGGTGGCCAGGTGTGGAAGCAGCTAAGGGCTCAGCAGGCCCTGGCTTCTGATCCTGGCTCTGCCACTTCCTGGCGTAGGGGCCTGGGCAAGCTCAAGTGCCTCCCACACCCCAGCCTCTTCATCTGTCCGCCGGGGGAAATCAGATCTACCTCCGAGGGTCGCTCAGGGGTGCGTGGGGTGATGTGTGATAATCCCTCCAGCGCGTGCTGGACCCGTGTAAGAGCTCCATAACTGAAGCCAGTCCTGCCTCCTGAGCGAGCCAGTCACCCTTCTATCAGAGTCACTTGACTGCTTCACAGGAAGGGTCTCCTCTCCCAAGAGGGGATCTGACCACGCTGTCTTGGTTTACACCTTCAGGGGTCCTCACTGCCTGGAGAACAGCATCTCAACTCCTTTTGGGTTTGGCTTCCTTTACCTCTTCCATCTCATTTCTCAACACCTCTTCCTTCACCCTCTCAGGAACTACTTACAGTTCCCCAAACCTCCCCACCCCCCAACCTCCGTGCCTTCAAGCACGATGCTCCTTCCTCGCCTCAAACTCCCTTCCCCTCCCTTTGTCTGGCTCCTGCCTACTCCTCCCACGACTTATCCCACACGTGCCCTCCCCACCTCCCCTTCCCTCCCAGGGGGGCAGTCTTTCCTGGCCACTCCCTCTGAGTGGAGGCATGCCCCTGGCCTCCAGTCACATCTCTCTCTGCCCCCTGCACACCCAACACTCTGCAGAGGAACCATCTTTCCCTTCCAGGCCATGAGCTCTCCGAGTCCTGTCAGTTATCTCTCCCTACCTGGTGCCTAGTCCAGTGTCTGTGACATAATAGTTCAATAAACGTGTGTTGAAAGATTTAATGACTTGCTAAATGAATGAGTTCTCCTGGATATGGGGGCCAGTCTCATAAATGAGTCACAGCTCTGGAGTCCCCGTGCCTTGCCCCCACCCACTGACCTGGGTGAAATACTCCCCGTGATGATGTCACTAGTTAGCCTTAATTCTCAGAATCACCCATGCCTCCTTCTTTCTTCTCCTTTTGCTCCTATCTGCTTCTCATCCCCCTCTTCCTCCTACCTTTCCTTCCTCCTCTGGGGGCGGCACATCTAAATAAGGCAATGCTCCCCGGGGCTGGTGTATTGTCACGATTTTCACCCCGTTAGGACTCTTGGGTGACGGTGAGGTAGAATCGTGAGATCGAGCCCCAGATGAGAAGATGGCACAAATAAGATTCCTGTGGGACCCCCAGGGTTAGACAGACATAGAAACTCTGCTGCAGGTGTGGGACTGTGGTGCTCTCTAGTTAACTAAGGAAGAACTTGGGAGGACATAGGTGGGGGAAGGAGGAGGGTGTTTCGCTGAGAAGACCTGGGCCAACAAGAATGGGCGTGTGGTGTGGGAACCTGGCAGAAGGATTTGGCCTCTTGAAGCCTCCACATTCTGAGGCATCCCTGGTTCTGACATGGGGTCGGGGCACCACCCTCACCCATACGCTCATGCTTGGCTGCCCACGGTCCCTAGGGTAGAGCAATCATCCTCCCTCAAGCCAACTCAGATGATCAGGCTGGAACCCAGAGGTGACTGCTCCAGCCATGAGCCCTCACCAACCCCAGGGGACATCCCTGCCTCTTTTGCCCTCCTTTCCTTTGCCCTAAGATGCCCCTCACTTCATTAAATGTCATGGAGGTGTTTCTGGCATAAGTTAAGAGGAGTTGGCCATTCAAAGTGTCTCTCTAGATCACTGCCATTTTCCTGTCATGTACTTTTCCATGAGAATGAAAAAGTAAATTAGGGCCCTTCTTCTAGAAAACTGATGTTTATAGCATCATGAGGGGAATAGATAGGATATTTGTGACTCTTTAAAAAAATATACCACAAATATATGAATAGAAGGCAGCGTCTGGAGGAAAAATAGAAGGCTGGAGAAAAATAATATTATAATGAATTAAAGGACTGCTACCTCATGCATCTGGTGGAAAATGTTTGGCATGAATTGACCCCCAAAAGTTGGTTTGTGAATAAGTAAAAGTAAATAATCCCAAAAGAGTAGATAAATCAAAGGATGCTTCTTGGTAGGTTCTTAAGGGCCAGAGGGGTGCTCCTTGGCCACACAGCAGCATCTCCTTGTCTGTTTCCTCACTGGACGGTGACCCTGGAGGGCAGAGGCTGTGTCATCATCTCTCTCTCAGTCCCTGGTGCCTGCACAGGACCTGGCACAGTAGGTAGGGTGACCATATAATTTATCATCCAAACTGGGACACTTCAAGAGTGAAAGGACACTATTAATAATTATGTCAGGACAACAGTTGTAATCTGAGACTAATGAATGAGTGAATGAACAAATGAATGAATGAACAATTCTTTAAAAGTTGAAGCTGTTGGCACTGAGGCATCCATGGCTTCCTACATCCATTGATGTCACTGTCAAATAGAAAATCCATCTGTGTGTACCATGTGTTTTGCATTTTAAAGTCCGTCTTATTCTTCTCTTGCAGACGAGGACCCCCCACTACAGAAAGAAAAGCTGGGCTGGGACTGAAGGCCCTGCTGGCACTGCCCAGGGCATGCTGAGCCCTGCTTGCTGGGGTGCCCGGCACTGAGCTAGGTACTGTATGTTCTTTATTGCATTTAATCCTCACACCAGCCTTGCAGGATAGATACTCTTATTACCTTTCGCAGGTGAGTTAGCTAGGGCTTAGAGAAGTTAAATAAGGTGTCCAATGTCACAGAGCTAGGATCAGAGCTGCAAGCCATGCCCAAGTCTGTGGGACACCAAAGTGTGTGGTTGTAGTAGTCCCCAGCCCTGCTTTTGTGAGGCCTCCTCTTGGGGAGAGGACTTAGAACAGAGGCCTGGGGCATCCCATTGAAGGAAGCAGGCCTGCTCCCCGCTGCTTCGTGCCAGGCTCAAGTGGAGGAGGGGGAGGCAGAACCAGGACCCCTCTTCCCTCAAGGATTCCCGGGTCCTTGGGGGTCCTGCTCAGCAGTCTGCTGAGCGGATGGGGGGAGTGAGAGGAGGTGGGCCAGCCGGGGCTAGGCCAGGAAAAGGCTCAGCCAGGGCTCTGCCGGGCACTGTCTCAGCTCGTCCCCGCCCTGCGCCTCCACCAGCTGCACCCCTCAGACAGGCCTTGCTCCTGGCTGCCAGCTGGGTGCCTTCTGGGAGCCTGCCAGCCAAGCACAGCTAACTGGCGCCCTCTAGTGTCTGCCTCTTACAGCCCAATTGCCCTTCTGGAGCATCACACAGAGCTCTCCTGAGCCGCCCCGTGGACAGTCCCCCAAATCTATCAATCATCTTCCAAACTAGGACACTTCTGAGAGTGGGAGGGGCTCTGTTGATGATACTGGGACAACAGACATAAAATAGGACTGTCCCACGCAATAGGGGCATCTGGTCACCCCACCCAGGTCAGAAGCACCTCCTCCCCACATCCCAGAACCATCTCTGGGAGCGGCCCCGTTAAGTAAATGAGATAACATGTGAAGTCCTTAGCAGGAGGCCTGGGAGAGTAGGTGATCAGTGAACATGTGATCAATAAACAACTATTAGCTACAGTTAGTGGTAGGAATCATCTGCTTGGTCCAGCTCTGGGGGCCCATTTCCAGCTGGGCGGTCAGAGGAAGCTGCATCCAAGGGTCCTTGTGAAGCAGGAAGGAGGACTCTAAGTTCTAGAGGCTGGCACATAGTAGGAGGGCAGGTTGTGGGGCTCAGTGGGTGTTGGCTGATAGAGTGAACCCAAAACATCAGCCTCTGATTAATCAAGAGATCCCTCCCCTTGGGATTTTGGGTCTTGCAGGGGAGTCCGGAAGGAAGACCACCCTTTCAGCAAGAGAAAGACATTTTGACAAGGTGCCTTTTCCCACTGGTTTTGCAGACGGCCCTCTGTCTCCCTGCCTGTCCCCCTTGACCAGTGTTAGAGATGACCTCTGCTTTGCTGGGCACCAGCAGTGACTAACACAGGCAAGTGTGTGGGCCGCCACCTGTCCTGGCCTCCACCGCACCCTCCCCCCTCCATTTCCTCATGATGGCCTCGTGGCTTCTGGGGGCCAGGCCTCAGGGAGGTGTGATAACTGCTGACTCCCCAGGGCTCCTTGAAGTGGGCTGATGCAAGGTGGCCGGATCTGTGACCCCCGTAGCAGGTGGGTCCCAGCACGGGGGCTTGAGTCTTACCCTTGGGGAGCTGGCAGTTGCAGGGGAAGCAGTCACACGTACAGATAAATCTAGTGGAAAGCCCTAGTGGTCAAAGCCAGGACAGAGGGACCAAAGCAGGCTTTGGAGTGCAGAAGAGGGAAGGTGCCCTGAGGACCAGAAAGCACACAGAAAAGCCTGCAGGATGGGGACAAAGGATTTCCACAGATGGAGGTAAGGTGAGGGCCTGACAGGGCTCAGCTTGGGGGCTCCAAGGGGGAGGACTCCGAGGGGCACTCGCTGTGTCTGCGTATGTGGAGGTATGCTTCAGGGAGACATAGAAGTGACTGGCAAAGTCAGAGAGATTTGGGGGCTAGGCAAAGGTCATTTTGAAGAGTTCTCTGTGGCATAGGGATGATGGGGCAGGTCTGGTGCCTTGTGTGGGAAAGGGAAGAAAGCTTTGAGTTGGTTTTTGTGTCCTCAAACCAGTTTGCCCACATCCTTGGCACCTGTGCCCGTGAAGGACCTGTCTGGAGCCATGCATGTCTGGGCCTGAGGGGCAGCAGGCCTACGTGAGGCAAGCGGTCTCTTCAGGCGCTCCTGCCTCGGGGTCACCGGCCACCGCTGGAGTGGAGGGCAGGTCTGGCTCTGCCGCCATCCTGCGCCTCACTCAGCCCCCACCCACCCCCAGCTCAAAGTCTGGGCGTGGGGTCAGCCTCATGGTCACCTTTTCTCTCCTCAGGGCCCTGGCTCTAACAGAAGGCTTCCTCCTCCTGCCCACACTCAGAGCTTTGCTCCACCAGCAACACACACACAAGCATTGGGTCTGGAGTGAAAAACTGGAGTTGAGATCCGCTGTGCCATTTACCAGCCATGTGGCCTTGGGCAGGTCAAACTCTTTGAGCCTCAGTTATCTCATCTGTAGATTGGGGATAATAACACTTAATGGAGCTTATCTCAGGAGGTTGTCATGAGGATCAAATAAGATGATGCTTGTGCAAACACTTTGCAAAGGACTCCTTCAATGGAAGGGATTATTATTGCTGTTTTCATACCATACATGACAACAAAACAGTCACCCAAGAATGGAAACTCATGCTCTGAGCGCTTCTCCTTTACTCACTCAGAAATTATTGAGGCTGCTGTGCTCCAGGCGCTGGTCTAGGCACATGGGCCATACAAATAAATAAAACACAAGATCCCTTCCATCTTGGAGCTTACGTTCTAGGGCAGGGACTCCCCTGCACCCCAATCTACCTAGCATACACGTGACCCCTCTCCTGCATCCGCAATCCTAGCCCGAAATGTCAGGCAGCATTGGGCCGCTAGGAATTCTCTTCCTCAGTACCTCACAGTCACCTGATGGCCTGGCAGAAGCCTTGAGTGGAAAAACAAGGTCACTCTGATACTTGCTAGAATACTCAGAGCACTGTAGCAAGAAAAGAACTCAATCATTAAGTCTAATTGCCCATCTTACAGATGAGGAAATTGGGGTCCAGAAAAGTTTAACTGCCTTGCCCTAGGTTATGCAGTTGGTCAGTAACACAATCATTCATTCAGTCAACAAACATTTACTGAGCTCCTGCTCTGTGCCACCCACCATTCTGGGCACTAGGGACAAGGCTTGGCCTTGGTGGGGCTTACATTCTGTTAGGGGGTGATGTAAAAGAAACATGTAAGCAAGTAAGCTAATTTCAGATGGTGATGAGAGCCGGACAGAAAAAGAAACAGGCTAATGGGACAGAGAGTGACTGGGGGTTCGGGTGGTCGGGGAAGGCCTTGTGAGGAGGGGACATTTGAGCTGAGGAACCGACTGGAGGACTTGAAGGACACCAGAGAGCCCCTCTCTACACCTCACTTAAAAGGCAAAGGATGCCTCTCCACCCCTGCCCCGTGGGAAGAAGAAACATCATCAGAAGAGAAGGGGCTGTGAGCCCTCCTGGGGAGAGCAGGGCTTTCTGAGCCTGCAGCTGAGTAACTGGGGTGAGGAGAAGGTGGCCCTCATTGTTACACAGAGCTCAGGGGTCTGGGGCTCTCTTGTAGTTTCTAATAGACTTTATTTTTTAGAGCAGTTTTAGGTTCACAGCTAAATTGAGCAGAAAGTACAGAGAGTTCCCATATACTTCCTGCCCCCGCACACACCCCCTACCTACCCCCCTTACCCCGGCCATCAACATCCCTCACCAGAATGGCACATTTGTTACAGGCCGTGACCCTACACTGACACCTCATTATCACCTAGAGTCCACAGTTTACATTAGGGGTCACTCCTCGTCCTGTACACTCTATGGGTTTTGACAAATGTATAATGACCTGTATCCACCACTATAGCATCATGTGGAATAGTTTCACTGCCCTAAAAATCCTCTGTGCTCCAACCTATTCATCCCTCTCTCCCTCCTAACTCCCGACAACCATTGATCTTGTCACTGTCTCCACAGTGTTGCCTTTTCCGGAATGTCATATACTTGGAATCACATAGTATGTAGCCTTTTCAGGTGGGCTTCTTTCACTTAGTAATATGCATTTAAGGTTCCTCCACGTCTTTTCATGGCTTGATAGCTCATTTCTTTTTAGTGCTGAATAAAATCCCATTGTCTGGATAGAGGGGCTGCTTTTGTTTTGTTTTTGCTTTTTTATTTGGGTTTTTATCTTGATTCTCCTGCAGGAATTTCAACCTGCAAGCCCTTTCATTCCCCAGTGATGGAGAGGAACAGGGATGTTGTTACAGGGTGCTTGCCGCTGGCCTAGCTGAGAAGGATGTGGCCTCTCTGGGCCCCAAGGCTGCACCACCCCCAGGTGCCAACAGGTGGCCACACCACCCTTCTGGCTGGCTGCTAGCTGGCAATGACTGAGCGGGACAGGGGATGCTTGGGAGGTTGTTTGAGGGAAGAAGGTAGAAATGGTGGCTGTGTCCTGTGAGCCACCTCTCTCTCACTCTCCCTAGGTTACTTGGGCAGCTGAGCTATTTTCTTGGTTTGGCGAAGGGAGAGAACCTGGTGCATTTTGCCATTTCTGTTCTTCAAGGAAAGAGAAGTTCTAATGCCTAGCCCTCACATAGTCTTATCTTCTAGAAGACTAGAAACTTCCAGGAAGTCTGGTCCTCACAATGGGATCTGATCCCAAGTAGGTAGTTCTCCGTGCAAATAGCCCCATTTGCCTGGGGAGAGCCTCACTGGGGTGGGGAGAAAGGATGCTGGTATATATTGCTCTTGGAGCTGGCAGCCTAAAGGGGGAAATATTTCTGGCGAAGGAGGCTGCTGCCTTTTGTAAGCAAGATTGAAGCACAGCAACAGCAAATGGACACAACGTGTTGTGTATGCACAATGGAATATTATTCAGCCTTAAAAATGAATGGAATTCTGGTAAATGCTACAATACAAATGAACCTTGAAAACATTTTGCCAAGTGAAATAAGTCAGACACTAAAGGACAAATATTGTATGATTCCACTTATATGAAGCACCTGGAATAGTTAAATTCATAGAGACAGGAAGTAGAACAGAGATTGTCAGGGGCGGGGGGGGTGGTTGGGGAGTTAGTGTTTAATGGGAACAGAGATTCAGTTTGGGATGATGAGAAAGTTCTGGAGATGGATGGTGGTGACGGTTGCATAACATTGTGAATGCACTTAATGCCACTGAAATGCATGCTTAAAATGGTTAAAATGGTAAATTTTAAGTTATATATTTTTTACTACCATAAAAAACTTTTTTTTAAAAAAAAAGATTGAACCAGGATCATAAAGTCCACACAGCCCATCTTGCTCTTTCACTGCCGTCCACACAACCCCCTCTTCAACAATCTGACATGGGCTCCTGCAGCTTCCACTGAACACTTCAAGGATGGAGATCTCACTACCTTGAAAGAGTATTGAACCCCAAGTGGAAAGACCTGTGTTGGTGCCCAATCGCTGAGTCTCAGCTTCCTCCTAGATAAAATGGGGAAAATAAGACTCGCCCTCTCCTACGTTATGGAACAGTCACGAGATCAATGAGGTGATGTATATGAAAGTACTTTGTAAACTCTAAAGTATTCTATACCGATGAGGGATCATTCGCATTATCATTTTTATTGCCTAGATCATCAGCTCCATTGGGGACAGCTCTAATTGTTGGAAAGTTGAGGCAGAACTGCGAAGTAGCAAAGGTTGCTCTTGGTGTCACTTCACCTCTTACATATGTCTTAGAATGTCCCTCTCCTTTTAGCAACTTCATACTCCATCCCAACCCCTTGTTACCGTGAGCAATGCTAACCTCCTGCTTATGTCTCATCCTTGGGAACGGTGTTAGGAAAAACCCACTTCTCCTGTGTGTCCCCTTTACTCTCACACTACTAGCACACTCGCGACACTTCTGACACCAGATGTGTGGGGTTTTTTCCCCCATACCAAGCAATTCTGCCACACCAGCTGGGCGTCCCACAATTTAACTCAAGTCTAACGCTGTCTACCTGGAGATAGCATCAGATCCCACATGTTAAGGGCTCAGTCCCACAAGATTGCACACCTCCCCACTTCCGATGCCAATTGCAGGTCCAGGTTGCCACCTGTGCTACTGACTGATTGGTTATAAATCGGAGGTTCCCATGACTCCTTCCTTGGGTTCGACTGCTTTGCTAGGGTGGCTCACAGAACTCAGGAAAACTGTTTACTTACTGGTTACCAGTTTATTATAAAAGGATATAACTCAGGAATAGCCAGATGGAAGAGATGCATAGGGCAAGGCATGTGGGAAGGGGTGAGAAGCTTCCATGCCCTCTCTGAACACGCCGCTCTTCCAGCACTTCCACGTGTCCATCAACCTGGAAGCTCTCCAAACCTGTCCTTTTGGGATTTTTATGGAGGCTTCATCATGTAGGCACGATCGATCATTAACTCCATTTCCAGCCCCTTTCCCCTCTCTGGAGAATGGGAGGTGGGCCTGAAAATTCCAGGCTTCTAGTCATGGCTTGGTCTTTCTGGTGACCAGCCCCCATACAGGAACCCACCAAGAGTCACCTCATTAGAACAAAAGACACTGCTATCACCCAGGAAATTCCAAGGGATTTAGGAACACTGTGTCAGAAAGGAGGGTCAAAGACCAAATATTATAACAAAAGATGCTCCTAGTGCTCTTATCGCTTAGGAAATTAACAAGGGTTTCAGGAGCTCTGTGCCAGCAACCAGGAACAGAGAACAATACGTATATATTTTCTATTATCTCATAGGAACAAGATACCACCTCCTCCAGAAAGCCTTTCCAGATACTTTATCCTGCTTCCCTCACCTGAGCCAGATGGGGTTTTGGAAGCTGTGTGATTCAATGAATATATAAGTGAAATTATAAAGACCTAGGTTTGAATTCTGCTGCTATCATTTACTATGCATGTGACCTTGGCAAACACTTCACCTCTCTGGGCTTCAACATCTTTGTAAATTAGTGGCAATACATTATTTAACAAGATAGTAATGAAGATTAAATGATATAACTAACAGTGCTAGAACATAGAGGGTGCTCATAAATAATAGTTTCCTTTCTTTGAACTCTCAGAGCCCTTTATCTGAGCTTTCAGCCATGCATTATAAGTATTTGTGCTATTCATTCATTCATTTATTCAACAAATGTTTAATTGAATATGAAGGCCATAAGTGTTATGAAGAAAACTAAAGCAAGATAGGGGAGGAAGAGAGTGTGTGTTGTATTGCTAGTTTCTTTAGGGTGGTTCACTGATAAGGGGTCATTTAGGCAGATAGCTGAGAGAGTGAGCCCTGTAGATATCAGCGAAGAATACTGGGGCAAGAGCAGAGTCCCTGAGGCAGAAACATGCTGGTGTGTTTGAGGAAAAGCAAGGAAGCCAAGGTGGCAGATCAGAGTGAGCAAGAGAGGGAGGGAGTAAGAGCAGAGAACTACCAGGGACCACATCACATGAGGACTTTGTAGACTGTGGTAAAGACTCCTTTGTTTCTTGGTGAGGTGGGAAGACAATGGAGAGTGTTGAGCAGAAGAGTGAAAGAACTGACATCGGTTTTTGGTTTTAAAAGGATCCCTTTGGCCTCTGTGTCCTGTGCCATTGACTGTACACAGGGTAGAAGTAGGGAGATTAATTAGTAGGTCATTGAGGTAATCCAGGCGAGAGATAATCTGGCTTGGACCAGGAAGGCCAATGGAGGTAGAAAGAATCATCAGATTCTGAATATATATTGATTTGAAGGTAGACCCAAGAGTACTTCTGGGGTATTAGAGAAGGAGCTAATGCCAAGGGTTTTGCCTGGGGACTGAAGATGGAGTTTCCATCACTGAGATAAGCAAATCTATGGGAAAAGCAGTTTGGGTGGGTGGAGTGGGAACTAGGAATTTGGGTTTGTATTTACCATTTCCCATGCTCTTCATTTGTTTCCAATGATTCGAATTTCCCTCTTGTATTATTTTTCTTTAGCCTGAGAACTTTCTTTAGCATTTTTTTGCAGTGAAGATCTGCTAATGGTGAATTCTTTTAGTTTTCCTTTATCTGGAAATTTCTTTATTTTACTTTCAGTTTTGAAGGATAATTTTGCTGGATATCGAATTCTGGGTTGAAAGCTTTTACTTTCAGTTCTTTAGAGATATTTGTCCACTGGTTTCTTTTCTTTTCCTTTTTTCAGCTTTTTAATGTATAACTGACAAAATTGTAAGACATTTAAAGTGTACAACATGATGATTTGATATATGTATACATTATGAAAGGATTCCCCCTATCAAGTTAATTAACATATCCATCACCTTGCATATTTACCTTTTTTGTGTGTGAGGGGATGGTGAGAACATTTAAATTCTCCTCTCTTAGAAAATGTCAATTAGGGCTGGCCCGGTGGCTTAGTGATTAAGTGCGCACGCTCCGCTGCTGGCGGCCCAGGTTTGGATCCCGGGCGTGCACTGATGCACCGCTTCTCCGGCCATGCTGAGGCTGCGTCCCATGTACAGCAACTAGAAGGATGTGCAGCTATGATGTACAACTATCTACTGGGGCTTTGGGGGGAAAATAAAAAAAAAGAAAGAAAATGTCAATTATACAATATAGTGTTATTGACTTTAGTCATCCAGCTGTAAATTAGATCTTCAGACCTTATTCATCTTTGTTCTCTTTTGCCAACCTATTTCCCCCCTCTCTAGCTCCTGGCAACCACTTTTCTACTCTCTGTTTCTATGAGTTCAACCCTTTTTTTTAGATTCCACATATAAGTGATACCATGTAGTATTTATCTTTCTCTGTCTGGCTTATTTCACTTACCATAATGACCTCTAGGTTCATCCACCTTGTTGCAAGTGACAGGATTTCCTTCTTTTTTAAGGCTGAACAATATTCCATTGTATGTATATACCACATTTTCTTTATCCAATCATCTGTTGATGGACACAGGTTATTTTCATACATTGGCTATTGTAAAGAATGCTGCAATGAACATGTGAGTACAGATATCACTTCAAGATGATGGTTTCATTTCCTTCAGAAGTGGAATTGCTGGATCATATGGTAGTTCTATTTTTAATTTCTTGAGGACCTTCCATACAGTTTTCCATAGTGGCTGCACCAATTTACATTCCTACCAACGTGCACAAGTGTTCCCTTTTCTCCACATCCTCACCAGCATTTTTCTCTTGTCTTTTTGATAATAGCCATTCTAACAGGTGCGAGGTGATAGCTCATTGTGGTTTTGATTTGCATTTCCCTGATGATTAGTGATGTTCACAACTTTTCATGTACTTTTGGCCATTTGTATGTCTTTTTTTGGAAAAATGTCTATTCAGGTCTTTTGCTCATTTTAATTGTTTTTCTTTTTTTTCCCCGCTATTGAGTTGTATGAAATTCCTTGTATATTTTGGATATTAACCCCTTATTGAATTTTGGCCTCTGTTGTTTCTGATGAGAAGTCAGGGTCATTTGAGTTATTTTCTCCCCTATATGTAATATATCTCTTTTCACTGACTGCTTTCAAGATTTTCTCTTTATCTTTGGTTTTTAGCAGTTTGACTACAATGTGCCTAAGGGAAGTTTTCTTTGTCTGTATCCTGCTTGGGGTATGCTGGGCTTCTTGAATCTGTAAATTCATGTTTTCCACCAAATTTGGGGAAAATTTTAGCTATTACCTCTTCAATTTTTTTTTTCTGCCCAATAGTCTCTCCCCTTTCCTTTTGGGATTCCAGTTACACACATTGGACATTTTGATGTTTCTTAGCCCTCTGAGACTCTCTTCCCTTTTTTCCCACTGTTTTTTTCTCTTTGTTCTTCAGATGAGATACTTTCTACTGATCTAACTTCTAGGTCATTGACTCTTTCTCCTATTGAGCCTATCCAGTGAATTTTTTTATTTCAAATGTTGTTTTTTTCAGTTCTAGAATTTCCACTTAGTTTTTTAAAAATAGAGTTCATTTCTCTGCTGAGGTTTCCTATTTTTTCGTTTGTTGCAAACATATACTCTCTTCCCTCGTGAAGCATAGTCATAACAGCTACTTTAAAGTTGTGATCTGCTAATTCCCGCCTCTGGGTCATCTCACAATCAGTCTCTGTTGATCCTCTTTTCTCTTGAGTATTGGTCACATTTTCCATTTTCTTTGTGTGTCAAGTAATTTTAGGGTATTCTGGACATTGTCATCTTTAAGTTGTGGAGACTCTGGGTTCTGTGACATAGCTCCCCCCAAATGTGGATTTGTTTGTTTGATTGTTTTAGCAGGCAATTAACTTGATTGAATCAAACTGTGAACTGTCTCTTGGGCCACAGTATAAATCTCAGTTTAGTTCTTTTATTCTTGTCTGGGCCTCTTAATCCTGCCTCATGTATGTGTGGTTCAGCAATTGGCCAGATATTTGGACAGAGCTTGTACAGAATGTGTGGTTCTTCCTTTCTGGGTCTCTCTTTTCCTGGATTCTGTCCCTCATTTTCCAAAGGCTGGGGTTGCCTCAAACTCTATTCTTTGATTCTTCAGGCCAGAAGGACTTCAGATTTTCTATCATTTTATCTTCCCTGTGTGACCCTGCTGTGGCCTGCTTTCAGGCTAAAAGTCATAAAAAACGGGAAAGTCATCCCAGGCATTCACTTTTTCCAAGTGTTGACTCCTCTCCAGAAACTCCCTTATTTGTTCACTCTCCAGGGCCTTCAGGTAGTTGTTTTTCATATTTTGTTTCATAGTTCTTATCTGCAGGAGTTTGTTTGGGAGTTTTTCCAGGTGCTTAATGAGCTGCCCTGGAAACAGAATTGTCAGGAGTTTTGTTTTAGACACATTAAGTTTGAGATGTCCATTAGACATCCACATGGAGATGTTCACTAGCCAGTTGGATATGCACCCGGGTTTCGGAGAGAAATCATTGAACATTTGGCAGGCTCTAGATGGTCTATATAGTCCTGGGAGTGGGTGAAATTAACCAAGATGTGAGTCTACCCATAGAAGAGAAACAGGCCCAGAACCAAACCCAGGTGTACTCCAGGGTTTAAAGATCAGCACGATGAGGAAGAATTAGCAGAGCAGATCAATGAAGAGTGGACAATGAGGAAAGAGAAAAACCAAGAGTGTTGTCTTGAAGTCCAAGTGAAGAAAGTATTTCAAAAAAAGGCAGAGTAGTCAGCTCTATCAAATGCTGCTGATAGATTAAGATGAAGATTAAAAATTGACTTCTGGATTTAGCAACTTGTAGGTCATTGGTGAATCAAAGAATAACTGTTTTGTTCAAGTGGTGGAGTCAGAACTCACTGAAATGAAGAATTGGAGTCTAGGAGCATGGAGAAATCTTTCAAGGAATTTTACCATCAAAGAGAGAAGAAAAATGGGATTGAAGCTGGAGGGCAATATGAAGTCAAGAGAAGTTTTGTGTTGATTTTTGACATTGGGAAAAATTATACCATGTTGGTATGCTAAAGTAGGGAATAGTTGAGAGGGAATAATCGGTGTATTGAGAGACAGGGAACGGGATTCTGTGCAAAGGGAGAGTTGGCCTTAGATGGAATCATGAGCTGCTCATTCATAGCAACTGGAGGCAAGTAGAGAAGCTGTTGCACATTAGATGTGATGAGAGTGGGGAGGACTGTCATGAGAGGACCCAGAATAGGGGAAAGTCAAAGCAGCAGCCGGCAAAATAAATCCCCATTATGTTTTTAGCCAGTTTGTGCTGGATTTTGTGTTGCTTAGAACAAAAATCATCCTAAATGATAAATACAGTTGTTATAAATCTTCCAAAAATCAGTCATCATAGACCAGAGGATTATTATTTACAAGAAATGACTACAAGGTAATTAACCTTCATTTTAATACACAGATAAGTTCTGAGTCCAAATGGGTTTTGCCATTCTTTCAATAACTTCTGGGAGACTATTCCAAAGACTATTGCCACACCACAAAATATCTTTGGACTCTGTTTTGTTTTAAATTTCTTTTAAAATCTGAGTTACGTGTTTTGAATACCCTCAAAGATGACAAATCTTGGCCTTTCGTTGGTGGATTTGGTGTTGGAAATAGACAAAAACTAGTTGGCGTTGAGTCTAACAAATGCCTTTTTAGGTCAAAACTTGTTCCACAGAAGCCCAGTCTAATCTGGAGCCTGAGCATAGAAAAGAAAACAGACTTGGTCCTTGTGGAGTAAAAGTCATCTCTTGGATTCCTCTTGGTAGGCCTGACCGTTCAACCTTGTGGAATATTTTCAGCAGAAAACATACTGCTGATGTCAAGGAAAACAGTCGATGTCAACCTCATTTCTGACATGCAGGAAGTTAAATTTTCTACTTCAGGGCTGTATTTCGAAATCTCAGTGGAGACACTGATCATCACTCAGACGTGTGTGACGCAAGAGAGCCATGGAAGTGTCTCCTCTTCTCACTTATCCTTTACAGTGCGGCTGCATCTTTAGCTAAACTAAAGTCACCAGTAGGCATTTGGACTGTTAATTTTCCTGAAAACTTTGTGTTCTTCCGAAGAAACTACTCAAGCAGTGTTTGGAAGTGTGGAATGAGAACTAGACTAGGAATCAGTAAACAAGGGCTCAGTTTTGGCTCTTCCATTTATTAGCCATGTCACCTTGGATGAGAAACTCATTTGAGCAGCAATTTCCTCATCTGTAAATAATAGTAATTCATAGTCTACCCCACGAGATTAAAAGGGGAAAGGTTTAGAAAAGCTCCTAGCAGCGTGTAGTAAAGGAGTCATCTTGCTCAGGTTTGAATTCTGGCTCTAGGATACTAGCTGTGTGACCTCAGGCAAGTTACTTAGCCACTCTATGCCTCAATTTCAGTGTAAAACAGAGATAATAACAATATCCACCTCATAGATTTTATATCAATCAGGGTTTAGTGCAGAAAGCAGCAGAGGAACAGTTTCTGCCTTCCTCCCACATTCCAAAACTTGAGCAAGTGCCTCTGACCGGTGGAAGCTAATTCATATGAAGAGCCTCAGCCACAAGCTGATTTCTGGTCTCTGCAGTAGGAATGTGCCGAGGAGGAGGAGGGTGGGATGGGGGCTGTGGAAGCCAATCCACACACACCAACCAGATTCCCATGAGGTTGAAATGAGATGATGTATCTAAGGGCTTAGTGAGTGTTCAATAGATGTCAGCCATGGTTACTTTTAGCACATAGCTGGTGCTTGAAACGTGTTTGTTTATTTGTTCAGAGTGGACCAGAATATAATCTACTCTGTCTACACAAAAAGCAGCCCTTTACCTCCACTTATTATGGACCAGGTTTTCCCACTACACACCACATGTCTGAGTCTTCCTATTTCAATCAATATCATTCAGGCTTTAGACACAAGTGTCTGGTCTGTTGTGGACCATTGCTGCCCTTCGTTTCACTTAACTGAGAAAACTACTAAATGATTTGAGATAACATGTATAGAATATTCTGACTGTCTCTGGAGGGATACTTAGGAAACTGATGATACTGGTTTCCAATGCTGTGTGGGGGCAGGTGGGGGGTTGGTTGAGTAGGGAAGAGAAAGGAGGGAGACGTGCATTTCACTCACAGTGAGAAGGGTCTACATTTTTTTGTTCCTTTGAATTTTGTAATGTGTCCATATGTTACCTATTCCCAAAAAACTGTAGAAAAATTTGAGTTTTGGAAGCATTTGCTGATTTATTCTTGGCATTTGACTTCAAGACAAACTCATCCTAGGATCAAGCTACGTGAGCCATATAGTCTCCTGGCTTTTAATCCCCATTGAAGGCACTCACCATGAATCAGAGTGGGTAGAAATGGGCTTATGACAGGACAAGTTCCAACGTGAAAGGCAAAAGGCGTTGTCTAACTCGCCCCAGCTGCAGTTCTTGTAAAGTGACATCCGAACCACCTGCTCCAGCCCTTAGGTGAGCGACGGCAGAGTACTTCTGCTGTACAAAACTGATGGCCGGGGTGTCTTCCAGGAGGGTCCTTAAGGAGCAGCTGCTCCTGGCGGCCAGTTACTGCAGGGAGAACAGCCCAACACAGCTCTGCGACAGGCCACACCATTGTTCTTGCTTTGGTCAGTTCCTTCAGTTTGCAGATAATAGTAAATAAACCTGTTCAACAGGTTAAGTAATTCAGGAGCCTGGGGGAAGGTCGTATGGACTATGCAGCTAATTCTGTGCCATAACCCAGGCACCCAGGCAGTCTTGGGTGAAAGGCATCCAGGGGCTGAGATGGAAGGTTCGAGGGAACAGATCTGGTCATGGGCAAACTCCAGAGGCATGATGGGTGCAGAAGCCTCTGGTTCAATCCTGAGGTGAGGTGAGGAGTGTGGTCAATATGAAAGTGTCAAGATGGTGGCTGTCATCATGGAGAGGTGTGTCTACAAGTGGCAGGACACTCAGGGGAATGATCTCATTCTAGAAGATTGACAGCATCTTCTTAAGGAAGGTCTGGGATCTGCCTGTGCCTTCTGCTGCTGCCTCCTTTATCTGAAAATGGAGCCCATCAGAGGCTGGTTCCGGACCTGGCTGTCACCTTGTTCCAGTCAGGACTATACTTGGTTGCCATCTTGCTCTGAGCCTGACCAGATAAAATTAATCTGAGACAAGATTTGGCCCATGGAACAGGGCTGCTCCCACTGTCTCTAGTAGCTTTCAAACTTTTTTTCACCAATTTTACATCATAATTTAGTGCGCACACACATGGTATGTATACTCACACATTATTGAAACAAAACTTTAATGAAACGGTTTGAACTAACGACTTGTGATGTACTCTGATATTTTTCTATTGTTATTTTTTTTAATGCTAGTTACAACCAACCAAATTGATTTCATAACTCACTAATGGGTTCTAACCAGTAGTTTGGAAAACACCACTCTAACCATAGAAGCTAATCAGCTCTGGTCTGTCTGATTCTCACAGGATGGTGAGCTGCACAAGGGCCCGAGGAGTCTCATAACAATTGATTACCTGGACGTATCTATCCGTTCCCATAGATTTGCATACATGAACTTCAGAGCACATTTATGTAAATGTACACTTTGTCCTCCTCGACCTAACCTCAAACAGACTCACTTTTCTGCCCACTGAGAGCCATAGGGCTGAACTCTCCACTTCATTCCTTGGTTCTCTGGTCTATTACACACAGCACTCGACCTTGCCCCACTCAGTCCTTTGGGAGTTAAAATATTTGAATCAAAGATTGTCAGGGGTGAAAGAGACCTGAAGAATCATTTAATACAACCACCCCTTTGATGCTTCTCAGTCTCCAGTCTCTGCTTGCATTCCTCCAGAGACAGAGAGCTCACTACTTACTGAGGCAGCCCCTTCCATCTTTGTACAACAATGATTAAAACAAAATTGGTCTTCCAGTGGCTTCCATTTCTTAGTTTTTGTGTCAAAATTAGTGAGTCAATGTGTATTCTTAGAACAATGCCTGGCACAGAGTAAGCACTAGATAAAGATTTCTCCCTAGTATTATTAGTAGTGGCTGTCTTCATGTAGTAACGGTAGTAATTAATCTCACTGTTTGCTCACATGACCACCCTTCTATGTTCAAAGGAGGGAATCACATTGCCTGGGTCTTCTCTTTTCTCTGCTAAACATCCCCAGTTCAGTCCCTCCTTCCTGGCATAGTGTGGTTTCCTGACCCTTCATATCCAGCTTGCTGTCCTCCTGATGTAGGCTGGTCTCTACAGGTTGATGCTTCTCTGAAAGTGCAAGCCTTCAGAGTTGGACACTAGACTCCTCATGCGGGGCACCAGGGCAGAGAACAGACACTCATCTCCTGTGACCTGAGTGCTTGGTGGCTAATAAGGCTGCCCAAGATGATAAATAGCTCACTCAGAGCAGAGAGAGGCCCACAAGCACAAATATTGGAGGAGTGGGAGGGGGGCATCCCTCCCTGCAGAGCACAGTGCGGGGGGCGGGAATTAACAAGCTGGCATTGGGGAAGGAATCAGGCCTGCAGGAATATGGACAGCCCCCTCAGGAAGAGCTAAATATCCAATGGCTGCAGAAGTATCTCAGACTCAGATAGCTACAGGAAGAGGAGGGAGTGGTGGGCCTGTGATGAGCTTGGGCCATACACGCTCCATCTAAGGGAGGAAGCATTTACTCTGCTCAAGCCAGTTATTGTCATGCAGGAATATGGCCTTCGTGTTTCTAGATCATGCGCATTTTCAAAAGAAGCCAGAAATATGAAGTTTTAAATATAGAATCATCCCATTTTAAAATGTCAGCTAATTCAAAATTTTTTTCAAAAATTGTGTGAAGCAACAGTGTCCAGGCTAAACCAAACCACTAAACCCTCTATTCTCCTTTTGGACCTCTGTTCTCTGCCTGTAGAGGTCAGGGGCTGGGGATGGGTGACCCCAGGTGACTGGCCACCCACCTTTGACTCTAGTCTCTCCAAACAGTTCTCAAGTCCCTGCTGCACCCAGGGCCAAATTTGGCAAAACAGCTCTGTTATCTGAACAGCCAGAGGGAGCTTGCCTGAGTCTCACACTAGTGTTTTCTGGGCAGGCGGAGAGAGCCATGGAGCCTGGAATACCACATGCTGCATGGCCGTAGGCTTAAGTGGCATCCAATCCCCGCCCCCACCACCACTACAGGGAAAGGAACATTATGACTTGTAAAGTATCTACCGGCTTGCTGGAAGAGGAGGATATCAGGCTTTCCTTGGCCTCTGGCTTCCCAAGTGACTTCAAACTCTCCTTCCCAATGACTGTTTGCTTATCTCTTTGCAAAGTAGTGAACCAAATGTGTTTGTGTGTTTTCAGATGTAAAACACGAAGTGACAGGGCAAAAATGTAGTTGCTTATAAAACTTTAGGTTCATTATGGGATCCACAGAATCAGACTTTTAGAGCAAGAAGGGGCCTTTCAACCAGCTAGCCAGCCAAATAAGGTAAACTGAGGCAGAGGGTAATTTGCCTAAAGTCTTGCTGCTGGTTCACTGGCTCTTCTATTTCAGGAAATCCTCCCAGTGCCTTGGGAAAATGAACTACAGCTGCCCCTCACCCCATCCCACCCACTCACGCACCACACAGCTGGCCTGAGCAACTCAGCTGAGAGATAGTATTGTATCTTATGCAAAATATAAATTTTGCATAAAATATTAGTAAAATGTTTGATATTATTTTATTGTAAAACATTAATAAAAATTTTAATAAATATTACACACAATGCACGAAATACTGTGAGTTTCCAAAAGTTTTAAAAATTCTTCACAAGCTGCATAATTTGAAACTTGGCCCACCAAGTGAATTGTAAACTGTTTATGTTATTGCCACATGGTTAACACAACTTTAGCTAGTAAACAGAAACCACTACCATACGTTGTCAGGATTGGTTTTAATTTACATGAGCTTTAAAATGTGCAGGTTTTCAAAATGCATCTTTCACATAAAATGAATGGCCTGGCACTCCACTGAACAGGTGTTATTGTTCTCCCAAATGGATGAAAGCTGCTCTGGCCTGAGAGCTCTTGGTGATATGGGAGACATTGCAGCCTGCCTTCCCAACATTTCTACTTTGTGAGTAGAATCCCAGTTTTGTTTAGCTATTGGTCAACGATATGCTCACGGAGCCCTAAGAGGTGAGTCGTGCTTGGTCCTGGCCAGTCATGATAATCCCATCTGCTTTGCCAATGATTAGTTTAGGAGTGGTAATGGTGTGACCTAGTTCTGCCTAGTGAGACCTGAGGAGGAGTCAGCTGGAGACCTCTGAGAAAGATTTCCTCTGACAAAAACAGACACACACCAAAAAAGCTGCATTTTCTTCCTACCTTTGGACACTATTATGTAAAGATGGGATGCTTGGAGGTGTGGTAGCCATTTTGCAACCATGAGGGAAAGCAAAGAGAATCATAGAGAATACCTACCACGTGCCAAGCTGAAACACGTGTTTCATGGTAACAATAAACAGACAAAGAAGAAAAAGACGTAGGCACAGAAAGATGAGGAACATAGAGCCAGACCTCCCAGCAAGTCAGGACTAATGCTGGGATGACATTGGGCTCCCACTCTTTGTCCCTGAGCTCTTTCTCCCACGCTAGGGTTGTGAAAGAAATGCATGTACTTGGAGTGGGAGCAGAAGACTTAGAAGGTGTGGGGATGTGGGGGACCCAGAGTGTCCTTTGCACACCGAGGGGAGTGTTTGGGACACTCCCACAACTGCCATTTACCACAGCAAGTGTGCTCTGGAGAAGACCAAGTGTTCATTGTGCCCCACAGGTGTGTATGGAGTTGTGTGATAATGTGGAACTCCCTCTGGGAAATTAAGCCATTCATCAATTCACTCAGTCATTTTACTAATTGGCAACATGCTAACTTTAGCCCCCACCCTGTGTTGCTTCTTTAGAGGATGCAAAGAAGCAGAACGCAGGCCTGCTGCCTCTTCGGAGCTTGCAGTCCTGGATAGGGAGAGGAACTGTGCCCGCAAATAATTAGGAACCCAGATAGGACCAATCAAATACCAGGTGAAGGGACCAGGCAGACAAGACTTGGGGGTTCGGAGAGGGGAATGGTCCCTGGGACCTGGGCAATCAGGAAGGACTCCAGGGAGGTGAAGGGCAAGAAGAGGAAGGAGTCAGATGGTGGAGGTGTGGGGCCTGGAAGACGGGGAGAATGGAGACTCTCAGACAGAGTCTGGGACGTCAGGAAAATGAGCCTTCGTCTTACTTCTTCCTTGCACCCATGGGGGAAGTTTACATTCTAGGTGTTAATCTACATTCTAATTCACGGCTTCATTCATTTCAACACATTCTTATTGAGCAGCTGCTGGCCATTGGGGCTATAGAGAGGCAAATCCCTCATGGAGCTCTGCGTCTGTGTTGAAGCAGACCTGTGATCTGCCAAAGACTGGGGAAAAGTGCTGTTACAGGGGGAGACACAGGGCGCCACCAGGCCCAGCCAAAGGAGGGACACCAAGGAGGGTGGAGGAATGGCAAAGTGGTTTTTCAGGGACACAGATGGAAATTTAACCTGGGGTTCTGGGAAATCCTCCAGGCTAGGGAGGCTGACGACCTGCTGATTAACTCATCCCTGACTCAACTTTCCAGTAAGGTCCAGTCGCCTTGGACAAGAGCTCACCCTTGTCTCTTTGTGTGGATGACACTCCTGATTGGTCTGATCATGTTAGTCTTTCGTCCCAGAGGAAGGGGGCTGAATACGGAGAAACTCTTCTTCACCATCCTGAGCAGATTCTTTTTGCTTTACGTTGTATGGAATCTGAACTAGACACCTTTTGTCCTGGGGCGAGGAAGGGTGTGACAGGATGGTGTGAGCCCATCCTCCCTCACATGTTCCTTTGTAGGCAGAGCTTGAAGGTTGCTGGGAGGAGGTGGCAGTTGTCCAGTGGCCCTGAGCTGCCTCAGGAGCCTGCCTCCTACTCATCAACGCTAACATCTGTAATGGATGGAGGTGGCTCCATCTGAGATCAACCGGTGGGAGAGACCATCAGGGGCCTTGAAAAGGAAACCCCCTGAATGTGGCATTCTATTTTCACAGTACAAAGAGATGAGACCATGTTGAGTGGCCAAGCTGGTGAGGCAGGATCCATTGGGACACAGCTTCTTTGGCCTTTGTTGGGGGTCATCTCTGCTCAGCTAGGCCCATTCCTGCCCAAGGTCATTGTGCTGGAGGGACAGAAGGAACCAGGAAGTGGCCAAAGTGGTCCAATGCACTGAGACGAGGTGTGGGAGGAGACGGTGAGCTGGTCTTGAGGTCAGAATGCAGGTGCTGACCTTGTTGGCTGCGGGGCATCTCCAGCCACAGGTAGTTGTTTTTCCCAGGATGAGTCATGAAGGTCCATCAACAGTTTCCATCTCCCTTCAACAAATACCTTTTGTGTAAGACCCAAAGGGGTTCAACAGGAGTTCCTGCTTTAGAGGAGTTTGCTACCTATTAGAGACTGCCAATTTGGGTGCTGACAGAGACCCAAATTGTTCTAGAGCTTCAAAGGAGGGTGAGCTCACAGGATCATAGCTGGTGGGAGGGGACTGGAAACAAGCTCCAATAGTGAACATTCCTGAGTCCCTGCCAGGAGCCAGGTGCTACACTGAGTACTTTATATCCCTGATTTCATTTATTCCTCACCTCTCTGAGGTACGGATCATCCTCTTCTTTTATAGATGGGGAAACAGGCTCACAAGACGTAAAGCAACTTTTCCAGGGGCACAGAGCTGGGAAGTGGCCAAGCAGAGATTAAGGTCAGATGTCTCTGACTCCCAAGTGCATAGTCATTTGCATTGTGCTTGGCTGCCACATGAGACAGATGGGCTTGGAGATGAGTCTGGAGGGTGGGAAGGAACGTGTCAGATGAAGACAGGAGGAAGGCATTCCAGGCTGAAGGAATAGCCTGAGCAAAGATGCGGAGGCAGCGTGGTACCAGACATGTGTGGTTTAGCTCGAGGGGAATCTTCTAGGGTGAGGCCAGAAGGGAAAGTTCAGGCTCATTGTGGAAGGCCTTGAGGGTCTAGGCTAGGGGCTTGTGCCCCTTTCAGAGACCACAGGAATCACTGGTGGAGGGAAGAGGCCCATTCTGGCAGCACTAAGGAAAAGCCCAAGGATAAGAGAGGAGGTGATGACAGAGAAGGGAAGAAGCAAACTAAGACGGTGGAGGCAGGAGGGCATGCTGGAGAGTGGGCTGGAGGCAGGAGGAAAAGGGGAGGAGTTGCCTCCCTTGTGTGGGCCGTGGAATGTTCTCGGAGAAAAGCCGCCCAGAGAAGCTTGTCCTGGGCTGAAGGTGCAACAGACAGACCTCAGGGAGGAGCCCAGCAGCACCCACCACCCTACGGAGGAGAGCGAGAGGCCGGGCATGAGGCTGATGGGAAGAGCAAGCAAGGGGCTTTGTGAAGGTCAAGGTGAGAAATGACCCTCTGTTGATTTGGTTGGAGGAATGAAGGGACTGCATCTGGTGAGAACCACACTGTCAATACTCAAATATTTTCCTCAGACCCAGCCTTGGCTAGAATGTGCTGTGAGTCCATGTATCTTGGTCAGAGCTGAAGCGACTCTTGGGGGAGCAGGTTCCCATGGAACCTTATCTGCTTTCACTTATCCCATGTGGCATTGGACCTGTGGTGCTGGCTATGCGCTGGACCAGGGTCTGTGCCCTGGACCCAGACTGAAGTAGCCATGCCCACAGCATCCCATCTCTGGGACTCCCCACCCTATCTAGTCAGACCCACCAGGCCAACCCCCTATCTGTCGGCACATGGCTGACCTCCATGCCTTTGCTCAAGGTCCTCCAAACAGCACACATCACTTCTTCCAGACCTGGCTCAAGGTTCGCCCACTCCAAGCAGCTTTCCCTCAGGAAAAACCCTTACTCTGCACTCAGTGGCTTGATGTATACTTATATGTTCTTTCCTCTTACTTACAATCTCTTCTCTAGACTTTATTTTTCCTGTTTGTTCATCTTATCTCCCCAAAGAGATGATAAGGTCTTTGAGGGTAGGGATCGAATCTTATATCTTTTCCGTCTTCCACATAACACCAAAAATTGGCTTGCAGAAGGCCCAACGCTCACAGAATGTCAAATGAGTGGGAATTCCCTTCCACCCATACATGGGCCCTGTGGCTCTAGGAGGGTGACCCCAAAACATACCCAGAGTATGTGGTGAGATGCAGGGAGAGCAGGGCCAGGGAGGAGTGGAAGTTCGCCTCCGCCATGATGGTTCTCTAGAATGATGCTCAGCTGGGAGGGACCTTGGTGATTATCTAACACTCTTACTCTACTGATTGGGAAAGAGAAATCCCAAGTGAGGCATAGATGCCCAGGGGCCCAGTGCTGAGCCGAGGCTCTGAGGAACACCACTAAGATCAGCACTGACCCCCTTTGCTAAAACCCAGCTTTCCAGCCTCAGATTTTTGCTGTCTCAGCAGCATTCCCCATTTGGGAAACGCTCTTCTCTCCATGACACAGCCTTCTCCCTCTCTGGCCAGGTTTTGTAGGTTTTTTCTTCTCTACCGTGCCATTAAATATCAGAGTTCCTCAGGATGCAGTCAGTGGATTGTTCTCTTTTCCCCCTCTCTACCCTCTCTCCCTAGGCAGATTGATCCCACCACAGCTGGAATGACCACATCCAACTCCCACGTAGCTCCCGCCCAGAGTTTTCTCTTGAGTTTTCAATCTGTCTATCTTCCTGCCTCTTTGGCAACTTTTGAGTGTCTGTCCTAAAGGCACCTCTCACTCAATATGTCCAAAACTGAATTTATGACTTCCCTCAGCATTCTTTCAAAAAAACTCGTCCCTGCCTCATCCCTGTGCACAGGCCAGAAATCGAGGCATCATCTTTCCTTCCCTCTTACTCATAATCCATCAGTTTTACTTCCAGAACATCTCTTTATCCACTTCTCTCTGTCTCCACCACCGCCAGCCTGCTTCAAGCTTCTCCATCACCTGATCAGAGGGAAAGAGCCTCCTGACTGGGCTCCCAGCTTCCTTCCTTGTCTCCCTACCATCCATTCCCCACACAGCCATCTGTCATCTTTTTAAAACATTAAGCAAATCCTGTCACTTCCCCACTTACAATGCTTTATTAGCTTCTTGTTTCTCTTGGGATAAAGGCCTACATGTTCCCGAGGCCTCTGAAGCCTTGAATAGCCCCCTCTCTGCCTCAACCTCCCTGCACTCTGCATTACAGCCACCCTGGCCCTTCCCTTCCTGGAATTCCCCACGACCTCACTAATCTCAGAGCCTCAAAACAAGCCTGGGAGAGGCCCCCATCGCATGTTTACATATTGACATTTTATATTCATTTGTGAAACTATTTAATTCATGTTTCTCTCTCTACCTGCCTAGAATATAATTTCCACAGGCTCGGGGGCCTCACCTGGCACATAGGAGTAGCTCAGGAAATATGTGTTGACCCTCAGGCCTCTCTCAGGGATGATGCTTCCAGGTTCTGGTCACCAAGCTATGGGGCAGATTCATGTTGTCCCTGTGCTAGGAAAGGTGTGAGCAACTGGGACAACGGACGAGGGCAGTGGACAGGGGCCCAGAGGGCCTGGAGCACAAGGTTCCAGAGACGTGATGGTCACAGGGACAGAACAGAGAATGACGAAGGGGTTTGGCCTTGAATTGGGGGAAGAATTGTTTTATTTCCTGGCAATATGAGAAAGGAGGAAGGGGAGTCCACTCTGGGCCTTCATCACAAGGTGGGCAGCTCTTGTGTTCTCTTTAAATCACTACCACATGTTAGAGACTGAGTCATATCCTCTGTCAAGACACCTGCTTACGGGGGCAATTACAGGGAGCCTGGAGCCTCTCAGCAGGTGGGGTCTTATGGGAAGAAGAAGCCAGGAGGGGCTGAGGGAGAGAAGCCTCCTCCTTCGGGCTGTGCTGGGCAGGGTCTCTAAGCCCTATGGGCAAGCGGAGGGTTACCAGGTGCTGTTAGTCCAGAGGCCCTTGGGCTGGCTGGGCTCCTAGGTGGGGCCCACTTGGCACACGGGGTCTGGTATATGGAAGATTTGGGGCGCTGCTGAAGAGCTTTCGCCATACCTGAGTTTTGAAATTTTCAAATGGGGCGGGGGAAATTTTCAGGTCAGACAAGCTGGGCTGCAGCATGAAACCAAAGGCGATAAAGAGAAGCCCCAGGCCTGACCCCTGGAGGAGGCTCAGTTCTTGTCTGTGGAAGCATAGGTGGGCTGCTAAACCAAGAAAGCAGGTGAAAACCCAGGAGACTGCTTTGCTGACCGTGCTGAACACAGGGCACAAACAGAAAGAACCTCCATTCTCTCTTATCAGCCCCTGCAAACCTTTCTTTGGATCCATTCTTCCCTGCGGGGAAAGCCCAGGCAGCTCCATCGTTCTGCTCGGTCTCCCGTAACGAAACATCTAGCCTCTGGGACCCCAAACTCCAAGCTCATTCCACTGAAAGTATCTCCCTACCCAGTCAGGCTGAGGCAGCTGCAGGGGGCAGAATAAAAGAGTCTATTCTCTGGTTGCTCTCTCCCCTGCTTTCCCCCTTCTGGGAGAGCTGGGCTGCTCCAGGGCGGAGGGCGCAGGTGAGAAAGTGGAGGGAGGGCAGAGCAGGGCCTGCCTGGCTGTGTACAGCAGCATCTGGCCTTGGTGTCCTCAGGTACGGTGGACTGCGGAGCTGGATTTTCTCGTGGGGGGTCTGCGGTCACTTTAGAGCCTCTCATATCCCTGAGGTTCTTTGACCAGGGTTCTCTGACACAGGCCAGGCCTCCTGGGCCCGGCCACATGGGATCTCTCTGGCTCCATCTGTCCTCACCCTGTCCCTCCTGAGTCCTCTTCTGCAGGGTCTGTATCTGGCCCTCACACCCATCTTTCCTCCACCAAATCCTGTGTGACATTGTGATTTATAATGAGAAATATATATTTGATCTTTGTCCCCATTCCTGGCACAGGGCTCCCTTGAAATTTCATAAGTAATGAGAGCAATAAAGATGTCTCATATTAATGAGGTGACTTTTGGAAAGCCCCTAGGTCACCTGAGGCTGGGAGCTGGTTGCCAGGAGAACCCAACCTGTGATTAGGGGGTTGGAACTTTCAGTCCTAGCTCTCCCCACACCACACACACAACCCCCCCCTCCCGCTGAGAGGGAAGTAATGAAGCCTCCATAAAAACCCAAAAGGACGGGCTTCAGCGAGTTCCGGGTTGGTGAACATGTGGAGATTTGAGGGGAATGGTACGCCCCTTCCCACATGCCTTGCCCTATGCATGTCTTCCATCTGGCTGTTTCCAAGTTATATCCTTTTATAATAAACTTGTAAACAGTAAGTAAACTGTTTTCCTGGGTTCTGTGAGCTGCTTTAGCAAATTAGTTGAACCCCAGGAGGGGTTCATGAGAGCCTCTGATTTATAGCCAGTTGGTCAGAAGCACAGGTGACAACTTGGACTTGAGATTGGCATCTGAAGTGTATGTGTGTTGGGGGGGAGGCAGTCTTGTAGGACTGAGCCCTTAACCTGTGGTATTTGACGCTACCTCTAGGTAGACAGTGTCAGAATTGAGTTGTATTGTAGGACGCTCAGCTGGTGTCACAAAATTGCTTGGTGTGGAGTAAAAACCTACACATCTGGTGTCAGAAGGATCGTGTGATAGTAGTGTGAGAGCAAAGGAGACACACAGGAAAAGTGGAGTCTTCCAAACACCCCAGAAGCTCAGGCCCTTCCAAGGCAGCCCTCTCCTCCCTACCACTCTCTCTCACATTTTTCAGGGGTCAAACACCACTTCTTGTGCTCCTCAAGTTCCCAGGACATCTGTCAAATTCTTTGAGACCTCCTACCCTTGGCTTGAGGGTGGGGGCGATACACAGCCCACCGGAAATATCCCTCTAGTCCCTTCAGGGAAAGCCTGGCAGTGTGCCTCTTCAGTCTCCTGAGGACCTGGAGGTGGGGCCCAGGGTGATGGTGGCACAACTAATTTCCCAGACTCTTACTCAAACAGCAGAGGTGGTCCAGCACCCGAATTAGGATACAGCATGTTTGGCACCTACTGAATTGTTCTCGGCCTTTGGGGGCTCTGCCCAAATGCCAAGACAAAAGGAAAAGTCACCTGTATCCTATTTCATGAGCATCATAAAAGGCAAGGATGTGTTAAAAAGTTGGGGCAGGAGAGTAAGGCAAGTACAGGGAGAGTCCAGAGCAGGAAGGGCACAAATAGAGGCTGGGAAGGGAAGAGCCGTGGATGGAAGCCACAGAGAGGATACGAACCTGATATTTACTGGCCCGGCCCCTTGGCCCTCCAAAGAGTCTCATTTCATTTAATTGAAGTTTTTCACCAACGCTGCGGAAGGATATTATTCCCATTTTAGAGATGAGATGGGAAAACTGAAGCTCCCAAAGGCGAATGACCCATAGTGTAAGTAGCAGAATTTGGGTGTCAGTCTACATCAATCAATATATCTCCTAGAAGGTCCCAATTGTTCTCTTTCCCCCTTAAAAATAATTTCTAGTTACACAAGTAACACTGGAATACATTCTCCATGCTAAAAAGATAAATAAAACTTTGTCTTCTCAGTCTCTTGATTCTAATCAATTTTTACAGGGAAGAGCCCAGAAATCACTTGTAGTAAATTCTGACCTGTTTTTGGGGCTCTCTTGAAGCCTGCTGGTTTAGCATGCACACTGAGATCCCTTAAGTCTGACCCCACATTAGTCTATTCAGATTTTCTTCATTGATAATTTATCATTTGATCTTCGTACCAACATGCGAATTAGTTGGCAGAGATCTGGCAAGCCCGGAATCTAGGCCCCTGGCAGATTCTGAATTCTGCAGTAAAGAGGTGTCTGTCTTGTCAGGGTTTGGGGAAATCTTGGACAATAGCTCTTAGTTCTGCTGGGACCAGAGTTTAAACTCCATGGTAGATGGTATGTGTGATTCTCAAACGGGATGTATTTTTAAAGGAAACTGATGTTTTAGAGTGTCAGGGGGCTTGTTAAGAAAAGTCGAGGGTAGGGCCGGCCCGGTGGCTTAGCGGTTAAGTGCACGCGCTCCGCTGCTGGCGGCCCGGGTTCGGATCCCGGGCGTGCACCGACGCACCGCTTCTCCGGCCATGCTGAGGCCATGTCCCACATACAGCAACTAGAAGGATGTGCAGCTATGACATACAACTATCTGCTGGGGCTTTGGGGGAAAAAATAAATAAATAAAATCTTTAAAAAAAAAAAAAAAAAAAAAAAAAAGAAAAGTCGGGGGCTCCAGGCAAGGGGAAGGAAGAGACAGAGAGGGAGAGTGATCAGAGTCAGATCCACGGGGAAGTGGAAGAGAGGGGATGATTAAGGGTGGGGGTGCTAGAGGGTGGGGGTTTAACGAGGGAGGCAGTTTCATCCCAGATAACTTTATACTTTAAGTCGTCCAGTTCCTTGTTTAGCCTTGACAAAAAAATTCTTTAAAGAATTGGAATTCTTGTGGCCGGCCCCCTGGCTTAGCGGTTAAGTGCGCGCGCTCCACTACTGGAGGCCCGGGTTCGGATCCTGGGCGTGCACCGACACACTGCTTGTTGGGCCATGCTGAGGTGGCGTCCCACATACAGCAACTAGAAGGATGTGCAACTATGACATACAACTATCTACTGGGGCTTTGAGGAGAAAAAGGGGAAAAAAGGAGGAGCATTGGCAATAGATGTTAGCTTAGGGCCAGTCTTCTTCAGCAAAAAGAGGAGGATTGGCATGGATGTTGGCTCAGGGCTGACCTTCCTCACAAAAAAAAAAAAAGAATTGGAATTCTGTTTAGAAGCATCAGGGTACCAATTAAAAAATTCTGCTCACTGGGCCTGAGGAATCTTGTTCCATTTTTCTTCTAAGCTACCTCTCAAATGAGCAGTTCTAGTTAAATTAAGTGTCTCCCAAAGTGTCCATTGAAGGCCCAAATCATTCTGGATGAAGTTCTGCCATGTACAGAAGTATAGGAGTATAGTGGTATCGGGGGCACCTGTAAGAAGCTGTTTTTCCCAGAGGTGGTCACAGGAGAGATTGAGAAGACTCCTGGTTACTGTCAGCTGAAGGTTACGTTCATACAACCTTGTGTCTTGGGACCTGACCTAATGGTCAGCCACTTCTGAACACAGACCCAACAATCTGAGTCCCCAACAGCTGGAATGTATCAGAGAGAGAGAGAATGTTCTCCCTGAATCAAAACCAAGCTCTCAGGACACATAGCCCCAGGGGGCCGTCTTGTTTGGTTCTATTGGTGACCCACAGCAAAGTTTGTCCTCAGAGGTGCTGGTCTGGAGAGAACCGCCAACTCTCCAGTCTGTGAGGCCACCTCAAAGAGCCAGCTGATAGGAACGGTGCCTGCGTTCCACGCTAGGATCCTCCTCCTCGTGGCAGAATAACACCTAAGGGCACAGCACAGAACAAAGGGACAGGCAGAAGCAAATCGCCAAGGATGCAGTCCCAAAGAGGAACATTAACCAAATATAAATACCAGGATTTGACAAGTGAATAAAACAGCCAAGGAACTCAACGCAAAAAGAGCGGAGTTGAGGTCCAGTGCAGACTGACTCGTCCATGTGGATAGTGTTCCATGGGCAGTGAGGCTCAAGGGGCCCTGGGGAGCCCCGCGCCTGGACAAGAGGCAAGGTCCACAGTGACAAGCAGGTCAGACTGGCTCTGAGTCACAGCACCAAGATGACAGTCAAAAATCAAACAAAACCCGAGACAAAATTAGCCTCTGCTGTTTATTTATAAACTTGCAGCCACAAGGGAACCATCTGCAGTCACTTTCATTTCGGCAGGGTTCAAAGGTGTCTGTGAGGAGAGTAAGTTTTATAGAGAAAAAAGGAGGAAGTACGAGACAGTCTCTGATTGGCAAGCATTCTATCGGGGGGATTTTGGGGAACAGGGAGACTCTCACTGACCCTCAAGTACACTTGGCAGCCCTTGGTTGGGTCACTACCCATAATTTACATGACTGGGAAATTTTCAGGTCTTCCTGTTTTATTAGAAGGACTATTTTAAGAGGTTTCTTAACTTTGGGGTCGTAGGAGAATATCTGGGCCAGGCAGAGGCCAAGCAGGACTCCCTTCTCTTATGCAGCAATGTGGTATTCGTAGTCCCACGAGTGCAATTCTCAGGACACAGTTTTCTACTGTGTGCAAAGCCACTCTGTTAGGGCCTGTGCAGGTGGTGACAAAGATGAATGAAGCATGGGCCATACCCTTTCCAGCAAAAGAGATGCTCCAATTGGCCAATTTTTTGATGCCCAACAAGACAAAGTAAGTGAAGTAACGAAGCTACAGAGAGGGCAGGAGTAGTCAATCTACTGTGAGGTGGGACTTAATTTGTTCACCAGGGGGTCTGGAGGAGTGGCTGGAGAGTCTGGGTATTTTATCCTATGCCACCATTGTTGAATACCTGCTGGTGCCTGGCCCTGTGCTAAGTACTGGGGACACAGCAGTGAACCATCTGGTCCTTGCCCTCCTGGAGCTCCTGGTCAGACAGACAGGATAGACTTTGAACAAGCAATTACAAGTGTGCTGAGTACTGGAGGAGAAGCGCAGAAGGCCAGGGAGTATGAGACAGGGCCTTACCTTGACTGGGCCAGAGAAAGCTCTTTAGGAAGAAATATTTAAATGAGCCCAGAAGGAGAGTTAGTGAGGCCAAGAGGTGGGAAGGGGATTGGCATGGCCTGAGAGTTCCAGGCAGAGGGAACAGCATGCATTAAGGCTCCGAGGTAGCAAAAATGTTCAAGGAAGTGAAAGGAGCCCAGTGAGCCTGGGGTCAGAGAAGAAGGGGAGAGTAGGGCTTGAGGCTGGAGAGAAGGAAGGCACACAGGGCCTTATAAACCGTACTAAGATGGTTGGATTTTGCCCAAGGAGCAGTGGGAAGCTGTTAAACAGTTTTATACGAGGGTGTGACATCAGGTTTACACTTTGAAAAGATCATTCACGTTGCTGTGGGAAAAAAAATTAGATTGGAACCAGCAAGAGTAGACATGGGAGCAGCTATTGCAGCCATTCAGGGATCAGAGATGGCTGCCTGGGCCCTGGTTGGGGTGGTGAAGATGGAGAATGGTGAGTGGTTTCATGAGGTGATTTAGGATATAGAATTGATGGGACTCAACAACTGATGATCTGCTGGGGCTGAGGAGAGGGAGTTTTCAAGAATTGTTCCTGGGTCTGTCTACACCACTGTTGCTATTTCCTGTAGGGGTGTAGATGAGTGCGGGAAGATCACATGTTCAGTTCTTAACTCCTTGAGTTTGAGATGACTGTGAAACATCAAAGTGGAAATGTTGAATCAATGAATGAGTTTATGGGGTTTGAAGGTTAGAAGAGAGGGCTGGCCCAAATTGAAATGTAGGAATCATTGACACATAGATTTTAAAGGAAGCCATGGCGGGGCGACAGGGGTGTGAGATCACCTTGAGAGACACACAGAAAGAGGAGGGTCCAGTTCCGAGTCCTGAGGAGCTACAGCAGCAGAGAAGGAGCTGGCAAAGGAGGCTGAGAAGGAAAGCCGGTGAGAAGAAAACAGGAAACCAGAAGCATGGAGGCCAAGGGCAGAGTTTTCCGAGAATAGGGGTGAGGTTAGCTGTCAAATGCTGCTGAGATGTCAAGTAAGATTGAACAATTGTTGACCTTAGAGCATTTCTGGCAGAGTGGTGGGAACAGAAGCCACATTGAAGGGTGGGGACGAGTGAGTGGAAGGTATTTTAAAAGGTCACCCTGTGGAGGGGGGAGGATGAGGTGGCCAGCCTGCAGGGATTGGTACAGGAATCCAGGGAAGAGACGTTACAGTTCAAGAGTTTAGAGCCTCCCGCTGGTTAAGAAAACATGGATCTCAATGTCAATAGAGAGAAACAATTGGAAACTCGGCTCCAGGTGGCTCCCAGAAGCAAAGAAGCAAGTGCGTGGCAAGTAGAAGGAGCCTCCAGGATTCCCGCAGGGACCACGCTGAGACTCCAGCTGCTCTCTGGAGGGCCTCTGATTAAGGCCCACGTACCTGCATGTTCCTGGTCACACAGGCCCCCAGGAGGCCTACAAGGGTCAATTAAGGAACAAACCCAAATGAACAAAAGTAAGGAAGTGTTGTGTGTTGGGTTAAGAGAACCCGCCTTTGGAGCAGAAAATCCTGTATTAAAATTCTGGCTTCACCACCTGCTCTCTATGTCATCTGGAGCAAGTTTCTAAACATTTCTGTGGATTATAAGACAGAGTCTGCTTTCAGAAGTGTTATGGTATGGAAATGTGCATGGATTAAATGGAGAAAATATGGGATTGAAAATTCCTTTTCCTCGGGTTTTCTCTTCTGGGTGCCAACCCTCCAGTTATGAGCAAGGCCCTTCCTGAATCTGTGAAGGAAGAAAGGAACGACAGGTTGGCCTCCTCAGCCAGCAGTGCCACTCCCTCAGGATGCAGAGGCTGGGAAACAGGACCTGAGGTGACAAAGTTCCTCAGCACTGTGTTCGATTCCAGCCTGGCTTTCCTGAGAGCTGGAGCTCAGCGCGGATCTGCTCGCCCGGCCCAGCCTGGCCCTGCAGGCCCATCGGCATCAGGGCCGTGGGACAGAGGTCAGCCCTCTCCCTCTCCCCACCCACTGGCAGAGTCTTCTCCCCAGGTGGCACCATAAAAGGTCAGCAGTAGGCCTGGAGCTGGCAAACCAAACACACCTGTGCATCATCATCATTACCAAACCTATTGACACCACGTGTCTGGCGCATACCGACAGCCCAGCCCTATAGGAAGCTGGTGACACCATGCCACAGCAAGGTGTCACCTGCCCCACAGCTGAAGGCCCAGAGGGCCCATTCCAGAGCGGCAGTGTGGACAGAGGGACGTCTCCAGCTGGTAAGCTGCCCTGGCCAGTGGTAGAGAGATGCTCTTCCTTCCCTGGACTCCTAGTCCAGGAGAAGCCTTCCAGGCAGGTGATCTGCTCTGACTGCAGGCCAGGGAGGCACATGGGGTCAGCGGTGATGGTTGGGGCTGTGGGAACCAGAAGCCTCCCAGCACGGTCTGAAGCATGTGAGATTCCCAGGAAAGACTAGGAGACTTTGGTTATTCCCTTCGGATTTGAAGAACAGGTCACAGCTCTCACAGACAGGATGCAAAGGGAATTGAGTAAGGGAAAGATTAGCCACACAGCAGAAGTTTCCGCAGGATCCCCGCGATGGGCAGAGTACTCTCACACCACTTTTTTCTCCAGAGCACTCCACTGACCCTGCTATGTAGGATCTCAGCTCTAGAAGGTCCAGGAAAGAGCTTCTCCTGTGTGCCAGTGCCTACTGGCTATGCCAGCCTGTTTCCATGGGACCCCTCTTCCCAAAATGGAGATGTGGGCCCTGGGCTTTATGTTGGTATCTGCTAGGGTAGGGTCTGTGCCGAGTCTCCATGGCTTGAACTTGGCCACTCCTGGGCTGTGGTGGAGAAGGGAAGTGCTCTGGGCTCTACCCTTAGTAGCTGAGCAACATTAGGCAAGTTACTGATCCTCTCTGAGTTTTCAGTTTCTTGTCTGTAAAGCTGGACTAAAAATATCATTGCTGCAAGAGGTCAGGGTGATACAGCCTTACGTGATGAGTGAGAAAGAGCGCTGGTCTTGAAGCAGGGAATCCAAAACCTAGTCACAGACTAGACCTGCCTCTTCCTTTGCTTCAGTTTCCTCCTCTGTACAATGGGGGTGGGGGTGGGGGATGGACTAGGTGGCAGTTAAGGTCCAGGTGCCCTCTGACCTGTTCTGACCTAGTCGCTTTCCTGCCCCTGGGTGGGATTCTCCCAAGGAGGGGAAGGGGGGTCACAGCCAGATGGTCACCCAGCTGGGATGTCGCAGAGCATTCCTGTTTGGTTCTCTGGTCCTCCTGAGATGGTACCAAGGACAACGCCTCTGCTGCTTCCACCAGGAGAAGCCACGTCTCCTCCGCACGCACACCAGCAAGCGCCCCAGGCTGGGGCTGTGTGGTGGTCAGGCTGGGTGGTCCGCTCAGCCTCAGCACCTAGGAGGGAATGGTCACATTGCCAGACTTTCCTGCCAAACCGGGTGCATGAGCCAGAGGCTTCCCTCCACCGACGCAGAATCAAGAGCCCTCCTCGGCCTCCCTCTGGAAGGGCGTTTAAGGCCATTTCACCAGGCGCCTCTCTCAGTCATCCCGGGGAGAAACTAAAGGAGACTGAGGTAGAAGACTTGGATCAGAACCTCCTTTTACAACTTATTAGTTGAGTAACCTTAGTGGAAACTTTTAACCCCTGAGGAATATGGCTATTATAAATGAGATAGCATCTATACATTTGATTAGCGAGATGCCTGGCACCTAGTTGGTGCTCAAAAACACTACTGAAGTCTCTTCACCTGGATGTTGGTGCACTAAAGGCTACAGATGGGCAAAAACATTGATCCCGCCGGCCCCTCAGGACTGCTAGGAGGTGCTTGGGGCCAAGACCCCTAGCTGATCACCGCAGGCCACAAATTGCTTCATCTGCTCACCCTGTGTGAATATCACCATCTTCCATGTGCTGGGAGGCATAAAGGTTGGGAAGCACTGGGGGGTCTGGAGATGGTGGGAGGGAGAGGAGAGAGAGGGACCAACAGGCAGAGTAGCCATGTGACTTGGAGGATGTCAGGGCTGGTGCTGCGGGGGCCTCACTCTCCGTCTGTAAATGGTGGTGAGCCAGTCACAGTGCCCTTCTCTACGCTAATGGCTGGTGCAGGAGGGGGAGTATCCTGTAGGCTTGAAGTAGGCAGCTCATCTCACTCCTTCCCCAACTGCCATGGGCCTGTTCTTCATGCTGCACATCAGAGAATGGACTTCATGCTGTCAATCTCACAGATCAGGACGCCTAGACACAAGGAAGAGGAAATGACTGCAGGTGATGATGGGCATCATGGTTCATCTGGAACTTTAGCCTACACATCCTGGTGCTCAATGACTGGGCCTCTCCAGGCACCAGAATCCAGCCTCTGAGAGATAAGTCCCAGCGTCCTACCCAGTGTGCTCCCATGGGTTTCCTCTCTAGAGAGGCTGCAGGTCAGTCTGACTTTGTCAGCTGTCAATCGCCTGTTCTGGCATCAGGCGATGTCCCATGGATCTTCCACTTGTCCGTGGCAGCAGAGATGGAGCCCTCTTCATCCCTCAGCACTGGCTGCACATCAGAATCCTTCAGCGAACTTTAGAAAGGACTGATGCCCAAGTCCCACCCCAGACCAGTTAAATCAGAATCGCTAAGGGTGAAGCCCAGGAACAGGTATTTTTCTTAAAAGCTCCCCAGGTGGTTCCAATATGCAGCCAGGATTGAGAACCACTACATGGGAGAATAATGGTGTGACCCCGGGGGAAGAGGCGTGAGCTGCGAACCTCAATGTTGCTTCTCCATTGTTTTTTCCCATCATGCTTCATGATATTGGGGCAACGTACCTCTCTCTTTGTCCTCAGTTTTCTATCCTAAAACATGTGTATTCCTTTCATCTTTTCTGTTCTCTTCTGTTGAGCTCATCTTTTTACAGCAGGCTTGGTCTCTTTTATCCTTTCATTTATTTATTTATTCATCCAAAGTTTAATGAATGCCTGCTATGACAAGCAATGTGCTGTCTGCTGCGATACAGCAAAGAACAGGAAGGCCAGGTCTCATGGAGTGTGTGTTCTACGGGGATTTTCCCTGTTGTTCTTTTTCTTTTTATTAATAAGTCTGTGATATTTGAAAATTGTATTTTTTCTACGCACACATTGCTGCTCCCTACTTCATTTTGTCTCTCACTTGTTCACTCAGTTAAATTCTTCGTCTTTACTATTTTGATTTTAAGAAAAGCATCTGCCCAGGGGAAGTTAAATTAGCTCAGTTACTTGCACTGGACAATGTTTTGCACGTGTATGTGTACACAGGTCTTGTGTTTTGTACACATGGGAACACTGGTGTCTGGATAACAGGGTTTAGAGATTCCTATTCCAAGCCTCCTTTTCCTTCTGTGACTGGGAAGGGTCTCAGAGAACACAGGCTTGGTTAAACCAGTTGTCTCTTTGCCCTTGGAGAATATTCAACCAATGAATGAAGATTTGTTAAGAGCCCAGTATGTGCAGGACACTGAGCTAGGTGCTTCAGTAGGGAGGGGTTTGTGGGTGCCAAGATGGCAGAAGAGAAAAGTCTGGCCTCTCCCTCAGGAAGCCCATGAGGAGCATAGGACTATTTCCATGCAGAAGGAGTGAGCGATACAAGGCCGTCATGATGAAGGCCAGGAGGTACTTCAGAAAAGCCAAGACTTGGGGCAAACAATTCTCAGGGGATTACTGGTATCAATGCAGATTATTCTGAGATAGACAGTACTCTGGTTCCACCCTTCTCACAGTTCTGGCATGTACTCTTCCTTTTCTGGCTGGGAGTCTTCAGTAAAATAGGCACCAATGGGTGCTGGTCCTAGATGACAGGCTACCGACACATACTTCCATCATATTGGCAGAACTCACCCAGGAGCCAAGGACTAGGTTTTCCCTGTTGAAACAGAAAGACAATTTGACTTACTCTCTGTTCATAACCATTAAAAAGTTTAACTTGCACTTACTTTTCTTCCCAAAGCCCAAAGTCAATCACAGGCATTGCTTTTAGCTCCTAGCACCAGGGAATTTGGTCTAGCTGCATCTGTAACCAGAGGGAAAAACAAAGCTCTGTTTTCTTTTTCTCAAAGTCTAGAGATTTCTTTGTGGATCTGATCTACTACTCTCTGGGGTAGTGGTTTTCAATTTTTTTTTTTACTGTGACTCATATTAAGAAAAACATATCACATCACCTGTGTAACAGAAACAAGTTTCCCAAAACATTACTTACCCTTACTCTATGCAATGTCTTAAGATATTTTATATTCTATTTAATATTTTTAAATGGGCTGATCATCCACCAAATTAAATTCATGGGATAGTAATGGGTTGTAACCCCCATCTGAAACATACTCTTCTAAGGCCAGCGCTGCTTTAATCCACATAGGCCCTGTGGCTGAAGGTTGGTCTAGCACCCCCTTCTGGATTCTTGGACAATAGCAAGCACTCAGCTTTTTCAGTCACCAAGATGCCTTCTGAGCAAGGCATGGACTGCATCCCTACAAGATTTGAATTCATGGGCCTGTACCTTTCCCAAAAGGCACATCTGCTGATTGTTGCTAAGATTGAAATGGAGCATCTTCCCTCCTCTAGAATATTTCCTCCTAGGACATTTTAGTAGCAAAAATCAGAGAACAAAATTTATGAACAAGCAATGGAGCTTATCTCTTGCTTTTGATGATTACTTTTTCCCTTGTTTTCACAGCTGCTAATAGATCACGTAGATAATAGGTACCAATTGAGGTGCCACATGTAAAGAGCACACCACAGTGCCTGGTATGAGTGCCCAAGAAATGTCTCTTCCCCACTGTCTCACAGTGGATGAGGATTCCTTGATGCCTTGACAGGACTCAAGGATTTCTTATATCTGAGAGGGAATTCAGTCTGTCCTTACCAAAATGCCACACAAAGGTTAAAGCTGTTACAACATTTCTCAATTTTTCTAAGTGTAAAAGAGTTTAGAGATTGGTATGTGTGCCAGCCCCTTTGGGCCGTGGTGGTCATGGAGAAAAGCAGTAAAAGGTGGAAGCAAATACATGGATTGTAGACCTAAGCCATTTCTGTCCATTTCCTATCATGCTTCCCACCCCTGACCTAAGCATGAGTAGGGACCTATGAACACACATTCAGTCCAAGCAGGTTCTGTCACGTTCCTTAAAGCTGCTAGTGGCATGGAGCTAGGTGGACTCCTGGAATTCTTAGTAGCGGGACAGCAGCCTTGGGTCTCTCACTGAGTTTGTGGGCAGTTTAGTGAAGATAACAAGTGTCAGATGCTCAGGATCCTTTATGCCCAAATGGCCCCTGCAGACCTTGCCTTGAGTATATTATCTTCTTTCTTCTCTGTGTATGCCACTCTCTGCTGGGCTTTGGGATCAGCTAATAGCCAGGCCAGCTGGGCTAGTTGTGTCAGTGTCCACACACTCCTGGTATAGCCTGAGACCTCTGTGCAGTCCTGAGGCTGACCCTTTGGCTTGGCTAAATCAGGGGTCACCCACACACCACATTTTTCTGAGCAGATGAGAAAGGAATAGAACATCCTAATATCAGGGAGCCAGGAACAAAGGGCTGCCCACTTAGGCTTCACTTTATACTCAAGAAACCAAGCTGTAATTGTGATTTTAAACGTATCAGAAAAACGTCAGTAGATGGAGATCTGAGGTTGGGTAATAGAAACCAGCTGCAGACCCCTGGCTAGATCTCAGAAGCCAGGCTCTTGGCCTTGCTGCCACAAGGGTGGCCAAAATGCAAGGACGATTTAAATATATTTGCTCATATTAACCAAAGGCAATTGTTCCTTGATATTTGTGGAAAACATTTAAATTTCACCCTCAAGGGTATTTTGTCACCCGGGCTTTAAATTCCAGCTCTGTCTGCCCAGTTTAAACCTGGCGCAGCATTCCATCTTAGTTTGCCCAAAGGACACCACTGATTGTGTCAAATGCCTTCCATGGCTCACCTCTCTGGCTTGTACCTTTCAATTCAAAGTGCAAACAGTCAATGTGTGGTGTGCACTTCAGTTCAACACTCCCGGCCACCTGTGGCTTGTGGGGGGGCGGGGCAGACACAAATCTCCGTGCAACAGCAGACTGGGGAACCCAGTGGCGCTCTTGAGACACGCTAGGAACACATTTCAGACTAAGAAATCTCACCTTGGGAGGTGGCTTTATGGTTTACAGATGTTATAAAGTACTTTCACGTCTTTTACAGCTTTTATTTCCATGGCTGCCAGCTGAGACAGCTGAGGCCACGTTAAGGGACGCATCCAAGTTCCCACAGCTATGGCCGATCTGAACTTCCAGTCCCATGCTCCTCCTAGCAGACCAGTCCCCCAACATGGGCAATCTCTGGGCACCTGCCATCCTGGAAGGCCTATGAAGGGGGTGTGTGGCCTTGGTCTTTTGGTGCATTTGTCTAGAACACGCTACCCATCTTTGACCCTTCTATCTTGAGAAATCTTCTGCCTAAATGTTAATATTTATCATTTACAGCTGGCCACTGCCCCCTTTCAAAGGTGAATATGGTAAAATTTATGACAGGTGCACTATCAGACAACAGAGGAGCATAAAAGCAGGAGGGAGTCACAGCCCGCCTGTCAGCGGAAACGGTTCATCCAAGCCCCGAGACACCTGGAGGATCCTGGCATGGGGCTGCAGCCATGCGTTCTCCTCCTGGGGCTACTGCTGCTTCTGGGGCAAGGTAAGTCTGCCATTTGCTCAGAGGACAGCCCTGCTGGTGTCCTGTGTTGCTTAGGCATGGAGCTTGGGAGAGGAATGTGTCCTTTTCATGAACATCAAATACACAGTTCAGACCCAAGCAGGGTGGAATGCTGAGGTTTAAGTGCCCAAGACTGTGGGGCAAGAGGCAGGTCTCGAGATGGGCAATAGCTCCACAGTAGGGAAAAAAACCATGGGTGCAGGGAGTCACTGAGACCTGGATTCTAGTTCTTTGTGCTGTGTAGCCTTGGCTACCTCCCTGGACCTTGTTTTTTCCCATCCTTGAAATGGAAATACTACTGCTAATGATAAGCACATTTTGATCATTGCTATTTATGGGCTTTGTTTTGGTTTTGCTAAAAGAACAGAGGAAGGCAGATTTCAGGATGATAAATTCTAAAGGACTGCCCACACTCATTAGTGCTATTGACGCTGAGTGAAACAAGGGGGCTCCCAGCCAGGGTTTTGGATTCTCCTGATGCTAATGATTAGGAGACATTGTGTCTGGGCCACGATCCCTGTCTGCCTCTCTTCTCCTGACCCCTGGCTCTTCCTTCCCCGCTTTGTTTAGGAAGCAGAATCTGTTAAAGTGAAATCCGCCTTAAAGGTAATCTTGCAACCTCTCCAAATGAGAGCCCTGGGCCCAGAGTGGGAAAGCACTTCCCCTTGAGCCCCCAGAGGGAAAGAAGGAGAAAGAAGGAGGTATGGGCAAGAGGCCTGGGCCTGGCTGGGGTCCAGTACCAGTCCTGCTGCTTCCCTTGGACAAGTCAGTTGCCCTCTCCGCGCTTGCGGCAGGAGGGTGCAAGGTGGGGGTAGTGCCAGATGGGGGGGTGCCAGGTAGGGGAGAAGGACAATGCTGCTATGCTTACTGCAGAGGGTGATTGCATTTTCCTGATGACTAATGAGGCTGAGGAGCTTTTTTCTTTTATGTTTATTGACTATTTGAATTCCTCTTCTGTGAAGTGCCTGTTCAAGTGCGTCTCCCATTTTTCTAGGGGTTTGTTCTTTTTCTTGTTGATTTTTAGGAGTTTTTCGTATATGCTATGCACTTACTCTTTGTTGGTTATATGTATGGCAAATATCTCCTACTCTGACTTGTCTTTCCACTCTTTATGGAGCCTTTAGATGAGCAAAATTCTTAATTTGGGGGGAAATAAATGAAGACGACCCAGATGAGAACAAATGGAGGCTATTTATTCAGAGGTTGCTATAATAGAGGAGTCAGCCACTATCACTTGCGTTTGGCAGAGACTCCAAGGCAGGCAGAGGAGTGGGAAAGCTAGACAGTGAAAAAGGGGGGACTCAGGTGTGCTCTGGTGTGCTCTGTTGCCGTGGGGAGGCTGGAGACCGGCTAACCAGACGTGAGGCATCTTGAGTGATTCGTCTGGGGAACTTATTTGGCTTTCTCTGGTTGGTCCTGAGTTGGAAGCTGCTGTCATGGACCGAGTCCTGACTGTTCCTGCTGATGGCTGCAGGGCTGCTGCAGGGTGTGGGTCAGAGCTCTGTTGTCCTCTATGGTCTGGCCATTGTCTGTATATCCGGCCTCTCCATTTCTAAGGTCTTTAATCTTTTCCTTTATGGTTTGTGCTCTTTGTGTCTTACTTAAAAACTCCTCTCCTGCCTTGAGGTCATGAAGATATTATCCTATATTGCCTTCTAAAAACTTTATAAACTTGCTTTTCTCATTTGGGTCTTCAATACATCTGGGATTGATTTTTGTGATTAGTATAAGAGAGGAGCACGATTTTATATACATTTTTTCCTGCAGATGCCTAGTTGTCTCGGCTCCATTTATTGAAAAGTCAGTTGTTTCCTCACAGCTCTGCGGAGCCACCTCTGCTCATATCTAAGGGGTTCCCATGTGCTTGCATCTGTTTCAAAATTCTGTTCACTTAATAGTCCGTTTGTCTATCCCTGTGCCAATAGCACACTGTCTTAATTCTCTAGCTTTATAGTAAGTTTTATTATTTGGGAAAACAAGTTTTTCTATTTTTTATTCCTCTTTCGAAGTGACTTGGCTTTGAACTTCCATATAAATTTTACTTTCAGTTTGCCAATTTCTACCAAAGGAAAACCTGTTGGGATTTTGATAGATATTGCTTTGCATTCTATGAATCAAGTTGGGTAAAATAGACATCTTGACAGTATTGAGTCTTCTAAACCATGAGCATGTACTTAGATCTTCTTTAATGCCTCTCAAGGTTTTATAGTTTTCTCTGTTGAGGCCTTGCATATGTTTTATTAAATTTATTCTTAGGTATATGATATTTTTGTTGTATGATAAATGGATTTTTTAAATTTTATTTTGAAAATGTTTGTTATTGGTACATAGAAATAAAGTTGATTTTTTTTTTCTTTTGTGAGGAAAATCAGCCCTGGGCTAACATCTGATGCCAGTCCTCCTCTTTTTTTGTTTCTGAGGAAGACTGGCCCTGAGCTAACATCCGTGCCCATCTTCCTCTACTTTATAAGGGACGCCGCCACAGCATGGCTCGACAAGCAGTGCGTTGGTGCGTGCCTGGGATCCAAACCGGCGAACCCCCGGCTGCTGCAGCGGAGCGTGTGCACTTAACTGCTTGTGCCACCAGGCCGGCCTTAAAGTTGATTTTTATATACTGATTTTGAACCCAATTAAACTCTTAAAAATTTTAATGTTATCTGTATATTCTTTTGGATTTTCTATAGACACAGTCCTGCCAATAATGACAGTTTTGTTGCTCTCTTTTCAATCTCTATACCTTTTCTTTCTTTTGCCTTACTGTGCTGGCTGGTGCCTCCAACACAACTTTTCATAGAAGTGATGGTTGGAGGCATTCTTATCTTATTCCCAAGTTCAAAAGGAAAGTGTTTAATGTTTCATCAGTAAGTATGGTGTTTGCTATGGGCTTTTCTATAGATACTCTTTATGAGACTAAGAAAGTTCTCTTTTATTCCTAATTTGCTAAGACTTTTTTTAAAAATCATGAGTAGATATTGAATTTTATCTAATACTTTTTCTGCACTTATTGAGATGATTGTATGATTTACTCCTTTAATCTGCTAATATGGTAAATTAAATTAATTGACTTTTTATTATTTTGTTCATTTTTTCAGTAATTGCTTATTAGATTTACCAAAGACATTGCATTTACTTGTCCTGCCTCTTCAATCTCTTTTAATCTAGAACAGTTCTTTAGTCTTGTTCTTTCTTTTGTGTCATTGAAAGATTCAGGCTGGCTTTTTTTATGTGCACTTCAATTTGGATTTGGCCGAATGGTGTCTTTATTGCTAGAATCAGATTAAACTCTTTGAGTAGAAATACAACTTAGATCATGTTGTGTCCTTGATGTGTCGCATTAGGGGATACACATGATGTTGGTAAATGCCCTAATTGGTGATGTTAGATTTGATGATTTGTTTAAGGTGGTGCCTGCCAGATTTCTTCCTCATAAAGGTACCTTCCCCCACATGGTTTATAAGTTATCTCTAGGGACCTACTGTGATACCCTGTGACAATTCTTACACCCAATGGTTTTAGCATCCACTGACGATTCTTGCCTGAATTATTACCATGGTGAGTGTAAAATGGTGATTTAAAAATGTCTATCATTCCTTCTCGTATAGTTAGTTGGTAATCCTCCATAAAAAGGAGATTCTATTCTCTTCCCTACTTGTTATGTTTTATCTTTTTAATATAAAATGGACTTGATTCTTTTATTAATCAGTGTGTTATAATCTAGTCCTCATTTTGATACCCGTTATTACAGATTTGGCCAATGAAAAAAACCCTTCAAGCTGACTCCTATGTCCCCACTGATTTTTAAGCACTTTTTAACTTTATGGAACAAGCTATTCTGGGCTAATCTTGTGTTTTCCCTATCTCAGCCATACAATTAGCCGTTTCTTCAAGGTTCCAGTTGGTAGGGAATTTTATTTAGAAACCAAGATCTGGATGCTAGGGTGTTCATTGCTGCTGGAGTGTCATTACGTCTAAGCTCTCTCAGTGGACAGAGTTAAGAAATGTAGTTTTCTTTTTTAAAAAGTGAATTTATGCAGATATCTTTAATTTTAGTTAGAATTAGGCTTTTATCTCCTTCCCCCATTCCAGATTTGTTCTGTCCTTCTCCCACAGTGCAAAGTAGGGTTACAAAAATATCAATGAATTTATTCATTTGCTGAATCCTATGATACATACAATGTAATATTGGAATTACTACACCACCAACCCCATCATCAAGAAATGAAGTTCGCAATTTCTTTGATGTTCTTTTGTCCTTAGAATATATCCCACTCAGACTGTATAAAAAGATACTTTGTTGAAAATCACTGGGATTGATTCTTTTTCTTTTGTTCTCTCTGTGTGGTTATGTTATCTATTTGACATATAGCTAAGTTTGTCTCTGTTGGTATCCAGTTAGAGTTTCTCCCATTCTTGTTGATTTTACTTTATTTTTTGAGTATATAAAACATTAACATGGTTCAAAAGTCAAAATTACTTGAAAAGATATACTCAGAGAAGTCCTTAGCCTTAGCCATGTAGGTAACTAATTTCCTTATTTTCATATCTATGTTTCTTTCTGCAAATAGATATTCTTATTTTTTCTTTTTGCACAGAAGATAACCTACTATACACTTTTTTTGCATCTTAAATTTTTTTCACTTAATATATCCTGAAATTACACTATATCCATTCATAGATCTTTTTCGTATTTTTCCACCTGTAGAATATTCCATTATGTGCCATATACATTCAGCCAGTCTCCCAGTGTGGGCGTTAGGTTGTTTCCAATATTTTGCTATTATAAGTAATGCTGTCATGAACAATCACGTGCATGCATCTTTTTCATGTTGGAGATATAGCTTAGGATAAGTTCCTAGAACTGGAATTTCTGGGTCAAAGGGTAAACACACATATAGTTTTGTTAGATATTACCAAATTTCCCTCCATAAGGATTGTACCATTTTACATTCCCAACAGCAATATATGAAAATGCCTGTTTCTCCACAGCTTGGCAATAGAGTGTGTAGTCAAGCTTTGGAAATTTTGCAAATGTCGCAGGTGAGAAATGGTATTTTAATTTTAATTTCTCTGATTACAAAGGAAGTTGAGTATCTTTTTGTATTTTTAAAGATCAATATGGTCTCAGGTTCCAAAAAGCAAGGAAAAGGGGTAAGTCTCAATGCACCAGCACTTTTTAAATCTCTGCTTACAACATGTTTGATGTCCCATTGGCCAAAGCAATTCATATGGCCAAGCCCAGGTTTTTTTTTTTTTTTTGTGAGGAAGATCAGCCCTGAGCTAACATCCATGCTAATCCTCCTCTTTTTGCTGAGGAAGACCAGCTCTGAGCTAACATCTATTGCCAATCCTCCTCCTTTTTTCCCCCAAAGCCCCAGTAGATAGTTGTATGTCATAGTTGCACATCCTTCTAGTCACTGTATGCGGGACGCGGCCTCAGCATGGCAGGAGAAGCAGTGTGTCGGTGTGCGCCCGGGATCTGAACCCAGGCCACCAGTAGCGGAGCGTGCGCGCTTAACCGCTAAGCCATGGGGCCGGCCCCCACGCCCAGGTTTAAGGGGTAGAGAAATAGACCTCCCCCTCCTGATGGAAGAAGCAGCAAAGTTACATTGCAAAGTGACATGCATTCAAGGATAGGAGGAATTTGTGGCCATTTTGCAATCTACTTTCCCTACCTTTATTACTCTTTTTTTCAGGGTTTTCACAGCTCTTTTTGCATGTTTACTTGTCCATATGAACTTTAGAATCAATTCACGTAGGTTTAGAAACAAAGGTATTGGTATTTTTGTTGGAATTGCCTTAAGTTTGTAAATTAAAGGAAATGAGGCTTATTCAGAAGTATTTTATCTTTTTATTATTATTATAAATATTTTTTCTCTTCCACTATATCTTCTAACTGGGCCAGCCCATATATTAATGTATATGAAGGCTTTTACTTTTATACTTTCTATCTTGCTAAATTATTTTATTGTTTGAATTAGTTTTATCAATTCTCTGGTTTTTCAAGTATATTCCCATATCATCAACAAATAGAGGTAGTTGTGCTTCTCTTCTAATTCTTCTGCCTTTATTTCTTTTCTCTTTTCTGATTGCATTGGCTCATACTCCAATACAATGTTAAATAGTAATGGTGATAGTGGGGATTCTCATCTTGTTCCTGACCTTAGTAGGAAATGAATGTTTTCCTATTCAGTTAGATGATGGCCTTTGGGAATCATACATATATACGTACATACATATGTATATGTGTGTTCATCTGTGTTCACATTAAAGAAGTATCCACAAATTTCTATTTTCTTGAGTGTTCTTATTCTTTTTCTTTTTTTCTTTTTTTGCTGAGGAAGATTTGCCCTGAGCTAACGTCTTCCTCTATTTTGTATGTTGGTCGCTGCCACGGCATGGCCACTGACAAGTGGTATAGGTCCACACCCAAGAACTGAACCTAGGCCACCAAAGCAGAGCACACCAAACTTAACCCCTAGGCCACAGGGCCAGCTCCCGTTCTTTTTGTTTTTATTTTATTTAATTTATTTTTTTGCTGAGAAAGTTTAGCCCTGAGTTAACATCCATTGCCAATCTTCCTCTTTTTGTTTGCTTGAGGAAGATTAGCCCTCAGCTAACATCTGTGCCAATCTTCCTCTATTTTGTATGTGGGTCACCAGCACAGCATGGCTTGACAAGTGGTGTAGGTGTGCGGCTGGGATCCGAACCTGCGACGCGGGCCGCTGAAGCCTAGTGCATGGAACTTTAACCGCTCAGCCACAGGGCTGGCCCCCTGATTGTTTTTATTTTTATCAAGAATGAATGTTAAAGTTTGTTGAAGGTCTTTTCAGTATCTATAGAAATAATCATATTATTTTTTCCCCTTAGACTTATTATTATTTTGAATTATATTAATAGATTTGCTAATATTGAACCATCCATGCATTCCTGGAATAAAATCAAGTTGGTCATGGTGTATTTTGTTTTTGTATACTGCTAGATTTAGTTTGCTAAAATTTCTTTAGGATTTTTTTTCTTATGTGCTCATGAATGAGATTGAACTGTAATTTGTTTTCTTCCACTGCCCTTGTTGGATTTTGATACCAATGTTATACATTCTCATAAAATGAATTTGGGAGTGTTCCTATTTTCCTGTTTTCTAGAATAGTTTTTAATAAGAAGGGAATTATTTTTTTCCTTTAATTGGTAGTAGAACTCACCAATAAGGCCATCTGGGCCTGGAATATTATTTTTGGTAGATTTTTGACTACTGACTCAATGTTTTTAATAGTTATAGAATTATTCATATTTTTAATTTCTTAAGTAAATTTTGGAAAGTTTTATTTTTCTAGGAATGTGTCTATTTCAAGTAAATTTTCAAGTTTTTTTTGGCATACATTTATATATGATTTTCTGTTATTATCTTTTTGATGTCTATAGCTCCAGTAGTCATGTATGTCCCCCTTTCTTTTTCCAATACTGGCTCTTTGTGACTTATCCCTTTTTCTTGATTCATTTTGCCAGAGGTTTGCCTACCTTATTAGTCTTTTCAAAGAACTAATTTTTGGCTTTATTGATCTTCTATGTCATAGTTATCTATTGCTGCATAGCAAATTACCCTAAATCTTATTGACAACAGCAACTATCTTAGTTACTCACAATTCAGTGGATCTTCAATTTGAGAAGACCTCAGCAGGGACATTTTGTTACTGTTCCACATAGTGTTGTCTGGGATTGAATTGCAGGATCTGAAGTGACATGTCCGGGAACTTGGTACAAGAGTGGCTTGGTGCTCATCCACATGTCCTTTCTCTCTAAATGGACAGCCTGGGCTTCTTTACCTGGTTACTCAGGGCCCCAAAAGAGCAAAAATAGAAGCAGCAAGGCCTTCTAATGCCTGGGTCCAAGAGTCATTCTGCTGCTTCTATTGGTCAATGCAAGTTTCAGGGACAACCTAGATTTAAGGGAAGGAAATAGACTTCACCTCTTGAGGGAAGAGTGGCAAAAGTCACATTTCAAAAGAGCATGTAGGATGGAAGGAAATGCCGTGGTCATCTTTGGAAAAGTATGCCACGGTCTACACTGTAGGTTTGTTTCCTATATTATGAATTTCTGTGAATTAACCTTGCTTGGCATTTGTGGTGTATCTTGAATCTTAATATCTTTCATCAGTTTTGAAAAATCCTGAGCCAATATCTCTTGAAATATTGCTTCTCCATTATTTCTGTCTTTTTCTTCTGGAGTCCCAATTAAATGATTGTTTGGTTTTCTCACTTTATATTCCATGTCTGTTAGCTTCTCTTCCAATTTTACCATCTTTTTGTCTTTCTATACTGCATTCTAAGTAATTTATTATGACATATGTCCTAGTCTATTCTTTCAGTTGTGTCTCATTTGTCATCAAACCTGATCATTGAAGATTTTGAAAATTGGTTTTATTTTTCAAATTTAATTTACATTTAGTTCTTTACCAAATTTGCAATGCTACTTTTAAAAATAATTTTGTGTTCCTATAAATATCCTCAAGTTTGTATTTTATTATTTATTTATTTTTTTATTGAAGTAACATTGGTTTATAACATTATATAAATTTCAGGTGTACATCATTGTATTTTGACTTCGTGTAGACCTCACCATGTTCACCACCAAAAGTCTAGTTGCCATCCATCGCTGTACATATGTGCCCCTTTATCCCTTTATCCCTCCCCCCTCCCTGCTTCCCCTCTGGCAACCACAAATCTATTCTCTGTGTTTATGTATTTGTTTGTTGTTGTTTTTTTATTTTCCACATATGAGTGAAATCTGGCTTTCTCTGTCTGACTTATCTCACTTAGCATTATACCCTCAAGGTACATCCATGTTGTCAAAAATGGCAAGATTTCATCTTTTTTTGTCGTTGAGTAGTATTCCATTGTTTGTGTGTGTGTGTGTATATACACCATATATATATATATATATGTATATACATATATATATGTATGTATATGTATACCACATCTTCTTTATCCATTCATCCATTGATGGGTGCTTAGGTTGGTCCAAGTCTTGACTATTGTGAATAATGCTGCGATGAACGTAGGGGTGCATATATCTTTTTGAATTTGTGTTTTCATGTTCTTTGGATAAATACCCAGAAGTGGAATAGGTGGATTATATGGTAGTTCTATTTTTAACTTTTTGAGGAATCTCCATACTGTTTTCCATAGTGGCTGCACCAGTTTACATTCCCACCGGCAGTGTATGAGGGTTCCCTTTTCTCCACATCCTTTCCAACCCTTGTTATTTCTTGTCTTTTTAATACTAGCCATTCTGATGTGCATGAGATGATATCTCCTTGTGGTTTTGATTTGCATTTCCCTAATAATTAGTGACGTTGAATACCTCTTCATGTGCCTGTCGGCCGCTTGTATATCTTCTTGGGAAAATGTCTGTTCTGATCCTATGCCCATTTTTTAATTGGGTTGTTTTTTTGTTGTTGAGTTGTATAAGTTCTTTATATATTTTTGATATTAACTCCTTATCAGATATATGATTTGCAAATATCTTCTCCCAATTGATAGGTTGTCTTTTCATTTTGTTGATGGTTTCCTTTGCCTTGCAGAAGTGTTTTAGTTTGATGCAGTCCCATTTGTTTAATTTTTCTTTTGTTTCCTTTGCCTGAGGAGACAAGATATTCAAAAAGATACTGCTAAGACCAGTGTCAAAGAGCATACTGCCTATATTTTCTTCTAAAGAGTTTTATGGTTTCAGGTCTTACATTCAAGCCTTTAATCCATTTTGAGTTAATTTTTGTGATGGTGTCATATGATGGTCTACTTCCATTTTTAATTTTTGCGCGCGTGTGTGTGTGAGGAAGATCAGCCCTGAGCTGACATCCATTCCAATCCTCCTCTTTTTGCTGAGGAAGACTGGCTCTGAGCTAACATCTATTGCCAATCCTCCCCGTTTTTCTCTCCAAAGCCCCAGTAGATAGTTGTATGTCATAGCTGCACATCCTTCTAGTTGCTGAATGTGGGACGCTGCCCCAGCATGGCCGGACAAGCGGTATGTGGGTGCGCACCGGGGATCTGAACCTGGGCCGCCAGTAGCGGAGCACATGCACTTAACCGCTGTGCCACGGGGCCAGCCCCTTAATTTTTTTTTTTAAACATAATGGTTTTATAATTTTTATCTGATAATTTCAGTATCCAAAGTCTTTGATCTGTTTCTGCTCTATGTTTTTCCTGCTAATTCTTGCTCCTGGATACCTTGTTCCTTTTCGTGCTTAGTTATTTTTTGTGTGCTGCTCAGACTCCTTGAAAAATTATTTGTGAGATTCTTTGAGGCCTAGGGTGAAGAAGCCTGTCTTCAGAGACTATAAAATGCCATTCTGTCAGGCACTGGGGACATTACAATGCGAGGATCACTTCAAACTAGACTCATGGTGTGAGGGTCTCTAGAACAGCCCAGCCCCATGCTGAGCACTGTACATATATAACAGCTTACCTTTAAGAGGATGCACTATTATCCCCATTTTACAGAAAAGAAAACTGAGACTCAGATTAAATAACTTGCCCAACTCATCCAGCCAATAAATTCAGGAGCCAGAATTCAGTCTTGAGTCCAAGTCCAGAGCCAAGACCTCTTACCAGCACCCTGCATTACAGTTGAGCCCAAGGGAGGAAAGAATCACAACTGGGCTTTTATTTAAGCTTTATTTTTGTGTGTGTTGTGAGGAAGATCGGCCCTGAGCTAACATCTGCCAATCCTCCTCTTTTTTTTTCGGTAAGGAAGACTGGCCCTGGGCTAACATCCATGCCCATCTTCCTCCACTTTATATGGGACGCCGCCACAGCATGGCTTGACAAGTGGTGCATCGGTGCACGCCCGGGATCCAAACTGGTGAACCCCGAGCCACCGCAGTGAAACGCACGCACTTCACCGCTTGCGCCACTGGGCCGGCCCCTATTTAAGCTTTAAAATGGGCTCAACAAACAGCACATATGAGAATAGATTCCTGCTCTGAAAGTTTGGGTTTATAGCACTAAAACATCGTCTCAAAACTGAAATTGGCAAAAGCAAATTGGCAAGAAATCACTGTATATAATAAAATACCATTTTCACTAGAATTTCATTTTCCTGGAATGGGTCAGAAGTTCCCCGGGAGGTTGTTACGCTTGTGAATGAACACTCGTTACCTTGGCAATGCTCCCACGCCAGGCCTGTCACTGCAAAGCAAAGGTGGGAGCTGGGTGAACTCACTGGGTGAGGGAAAGAATACCTCTGTCATTGTTAGAACAAGTAAAGCTAGTCAGCATTTGTTTTACAAGGGCCTAGAGTCCTTCCTGGAGGTGGCCAGCCCAGCCTTCCAGAAATACTATCACTCCAAATAAGAGTAGAGAGCAATATTGGAGAACTTCTGGTGGCCCAAGTCCTCCTAACTATTGATAAGAGGGGGCAGGGACTTGCTTGAGTCACATTCCAGTTGGTGGCAGAGCCACCCCTGGAATTCTGGTGTCAGTCTCCCTCCTCTACATCAGATGCTTGCATTCCCATTCCACCCTTGCTCCAACTCACACACGCCTCCATGTTCCTGCTTGGAGCAGCAAGCACAGGTATGGGATTTTCTCTGGGGGCTCAGGAGTCCTACTTTCCTGGCATGTCATCTGTGCCTTGTAGAGTTTTAGGACTTTATTGTCAATCATCATTTTCATCAGGTTGCATTTTTGCTACTGTCAGTTAACTGTCAGAGCACCTTTCTAAGAACTGAGTTGGGCTGAACCAGGCTGGTAGATAATAAACCCTCTGTAAGGAACCCTCTGGGGAGAGAGAACCAATCTGCATAAAATCACTGGAGGAGAATTAAGTACCAAAATAGGTGCAAGTAGCTGTAATAAAGCAACAGGATTCAGAGCGCTGGGAGAAGAATGTGGGCTGGAGAAGTTTCACGTGGGAAGTGAAACTCGATTGAGTGCTGAAGGATGAGTGGGATTGAGATAAACACGGAGGAACTGAGAGGGCATGCAAGGGCAGGGAGCAGCGTGCCCAAAGGCCCAGTGGGGGCTCAACACATTGGGTTTGAGGAGCAGGAAGCAGGCCTGATGAGCTGGTGTGCAGGGTTGGTGTTGGGGTAGGTGACAAGTTAGATAAAGTAGGATTTTGAAATCACAAAACAAGGAGAACAATAGAGATTATCATAGTGCCTTTTGGCTTAAAGAGACTTCTAAAATGATTTAGTCCAAATCTTTTATTTTACATTTACAAAAATTGAACCCTACCAAGGTTAAGTGACTGGCCCAAGGTCTCGCAGCACACCTAGAATTTGGATTTGCTGCAGTGGGAAGTGGGGAGCTATTAAATGTTGTTTAGCAGGGGAGTGGCCTAATGCAGGTGGTATTTTGGGCAAGATGAGTCTGCTAGCTTCAGACGTAAAAGGTCTTGAGTTGGAAGAGGCCACACGCTGGTGAATCAGTGTGCCTGGCTCCTAGAAAGAGGCCCAGCAGGGAGTTTGCTGGGTGCTGGGAAGGCAAGTGCTTTTCTTCTGCCTTAGGCAGCCTTTTCCTTTTGCATTCTTGCATTTCAGTGAGAAATAGTGGTCCTCAGCAATGCTACACTCTTCACACCAGAACCTTCCAGTTGTTTCTGGAAGGAGACCTTCCTAATGGGGGAGACCATGAGGCCCCCAAACAGTTCCCTGAGATTCCCCTCCTGTCGGAGCTCACTAATCATTGCTACTGCCCCCATCCAGCTTTGGGGGTCCCTGGTTCCCTTTAACGGTCTGGCCCATGGTGGCCAACGCAAAGCTGGAGCTGGGAGTGATCATGGAAGATACTAGTATAGGAGGGATCTGGGCTCTGGCCTGCCGCCGCCGAGGTACCAATTGTTCACCTTTATCCTGGGACTCTCTTCTTCAGGTTGTTCCTTCTTGGCTCTGGTTCTGCCTCAATTATTTCCACGAGGAAGCTGAGGAAAAGACAATCTAAAAGCAAAGCATTCCTTGTCTGAGGTCATACAATGAGCCAAGGGCAAAACCTCAAGTAACTTTGAATATGCTTTCTCCTGTTAGGATGCTCCCTAGAGCCTTCTTCCCTCTCTTGGGGCACAGGGTGTATGATGCTGGGTATTGGGGGGGCATTGAGATGGAGACAGGAGGCTGCACTGGTCTCTGCCTGGAATGGAATCTGTAACGGGTGCTGGCATTTCCCCGTGGTCCTCAGCACGAGACATGGAGCAGTTACAGAATGGTGGTTTGGGAATCTCCAAATCATCTCTCCTGGTTTTTGTAATCTCATCAGACTAGAGGTTGTGTCTACCCAAAGGCTGTGACAGTGTTAATCCTATATCATTCTTTGGCATCCTATTGATGACTCTAGATTGACTGATGGGTGAGGGCAGCTGGAAATACTGGTCTTGTAGATATGGCAAAAGAATAGATTTCCATGTGCTGGGAACTCAGACTATAGAATAACACAAATAACAAGCCTTTTTATAACTTTCTTTTGAAAAGACTTTGCTCCCAAGGAAAGCATACCAGACTAGGTTAAGGAGAATTGAGTTTCACACACGGTGCTTTTAGTAACTTGCTGAGTGATTTTTGGCAAGTTTGCTAACCTCTCTGGGTCTTACTTTCCTGAGGTATTAAATGAGTTTATCTCAAACATCTGCCCACCTGGGCCATTCTAGAACACTAGAGGTCATTCAGAGGTCAGTCTAGCTACCCCAGGACCTCTGATCCTCAGTGTCACCATCCACTGAGTGTGGCATGTGACTGCCCGAGCACCACACTGGACAGAGGGACACTAACATCCCGTGCTCCTCGGAGCACCAGGAATCCAGGTGTTGGAGCAGCAGCCAGCATGAATCAGGGCTTCTGACTCAGCACCCACAGATAGTCACGTGCAGTGCCTGCTCACAGGTCAACAGCAGCATCCCACAGGCCCTGCGTGTGAATGGGAATGAGGTGCTGCATGAGTGACAGATAAAGCCCAGAACACTCGCTTACAATCCAAAACAGTGCAGGGGACAAACACTGGCTGGCTTGGACTCTCCCCTTCCTGGCTCAACAGGACAGCTCACTGCTGTGTGGATAGCAGTGCTGGCGCAAGGCCTGCCCCACCCTTGTTGGCGTGGTCTGTGTGAGCTGGTGGAAGTCACCAAGCCTCTCTGAGCCTATAAAAATGCCAACAGCGTCATAAATCCCACCTCTACTTACCCTTTAGAGTTGCTGTGAGGACATCATAATTTTCAAAGAGCCCTAGAATTTAATGTGCACTGAAGAGTGGCCTCAATTCCACATGTGTTGGCCTTGACAGTCCTCCCCACCTTCATCCTGGGAGACATGTCACCCCTAGCAGGTGTACAGCCCTCTCCTAGTCACACAGCACTTTCCTGTTCTTTGATCCTCACAACAACCCCATCAAGAAGGCAGGGAAGCAATCTTATCCCCGTTTTATAGATGAGGATATCAAGGTTCAGAGAGATTAATGCTTGATCAAGGTCACAAATGACTGTCTTTCCTCAGGGCAGGGACAGGGGTGGAATATTGTGCTCCAGACTCAGTATAATTAGAAAAACATGAAGGAATTCTATTAATAAAGCATGAGCTTTTTAATTTTGCTTTTGAAATCACCCTACCTCTGGCCAGCTGTTGGGCTAACATACCTTGGATTTTCTTGAAGAGTTGGGGCTCTCAACCTCAGACGCATGTGAACATCACTCAAAGGGCTTTTAAAAACTGCTGGTGCCCAGCACACCCAGGCCCCCCACCAGGGCAATCAGATCTGAATGTCTGTGTGTGGGGGCTGGGCAGCAGGCGATGGGTTGAGAACCACTGCTGCAGAGGGCGCTTCTCTAAGGGATACTTGTGGGTGACCCGACCCAGCCAAGGCCTGATGCTCTGATGGCCCTTTGTTGATTCCAGGACCCAAGTGGTCACAGCTCTGTCCAACTCGGATGACTAATCTCAGCCAAACCTGTTTCTCCGAGTGTGCACAGACATCTTTCTCTTTCATTCCCATCAGGGTGGAAAAATACAGGTTTTTTTTTCCCTTCCTGACCTTACCGAGGTGGGAGTTTTTCAAGGAGCTCTCAGCCCTACATAGATCCACGAGCTTGAAACTAAAACAACCCTCCAAAAGGGAAAAATTCCCCTAGGATTCTGTGATTGGGGTTCACTCATGCCACAGGTGCTTTGACAATTTCTTCCACAATGCCTCAAGGTGCTGTGGGAATAAGCGAGAATTTTTCTTCCCATTTACCTGGTGAGAAGCAGAGAACTGCAGTGAAGGCCCAAGTCACTCCAGGAGTCAGTGGGGACAGGATAGAGGAGTCCTAAGTTTCCATCTGGGTCTTCAGGTCTAAACACTTCACATTTAGATTCCAGGCACAGCCTCTTTGTGATACGCCAGGGCAGTTATCATCAAGTTAAAAACTTGAACTCCTGAGCGTTTAGTTATATGAGGAAATCCCAGAATATTGAGACTGGAAGGATCTGAAAGATGATCTATGCCAACTACCTCTCTGATGCTGAAATTATAATAGTCGTAACTACCAATTACTGCACCCTTACCCCGTATCAGACACTGTGCTGTGTGTATGTGCATTTCATCCTCACGGCAACTCCATGAGGCAGGTGTTATCAACCTCATCTTATAGGTGAGGAAACTGAGGCTTGGTGAGTTTGACCAGATCAAGAGTGTCCAAAGTCCTATCATCTGCCCCGTGTGTGTGCCACATGCCGCCATGATCCCCAGCCTCTGTTTGGACCAGTAGCCTGGGCGGCCCGTTCTTGTTTGAGTAGCTCCGGCTATTCTAACAAGGGACAGCCTGTATCCACTGGTCCAGTCCTAGTTTGGGGGCCACAAGGAAGAAGGCCAGCCCTTCACATACTGAAGGAGGTTCTCATACACCCCCCTCAGGTTCTCTTTTCTTGTCTTCCCAAGTGTGCTTAAATATGATATCTGACTGTTTATATTTCAGTGTCATACCTGTGTCCTACCTGTTCTATGACCTTTTCTCCTCCTTTTTTGCCTTCTTTAGATTATATATTTTTATTGTTTCAGTTCCACCACCCCACCCTGCCCAACATTAGCTTGCTGCTTATATAGTTTTTGTTATTTTGGCATTTAAGATTGCAACATGCATCCTTGACTTATTAGAGTCGAATATAAATCAGTGCTTTTATCACTTTCCAGATCAAGGGAAAACCTTATAACAGTGTAACTTCTTACAACAGTGTAACTCCATTTGCTCCATCCAAGTCTGCACACACAGCAAGATGTTACATATATTTTAAACCCCACACTATATTATTTTTATTGTTTATATTGGGGTTGGCAAACTTTTTCTGTAAAGGGCCATATGGTAAATATTTTAGGTTTTGTGGCTCATGTATGATCCCTATCTCTTTGTTTGTTTTAATAACCTTTAAAAATGTGAAAACCATTCTTACCTGGAGAACCATATAAAAATGGGCCATAGTTTGATGGCTTCTGTTTTATACAGTCAATATTATTTTGGATTTATCTATATATCTATTCGTTCTGTACTTTGTTCCTTCTTATATTGCCACACTTCCATCTGGGATCATTTCCTTTGAGCATTTTGAATCTGTCATTCCACTGCCTTCTGGTCTCCTTTGTTTCCAATGATAAGTCAGCTGTTAATCATTATGTTGATTTCCTGTATGTGAAAAGTTGTTTTTCTCCTGCTGTCTTTCTTTAGCTTTAGAATTACACCTAGACATGTCAATTATTATAGTTGATGTGTCTAGATGAAATTCCCTTTGAGTTTTTCCTACCTAAAGTTTTGGGTTTTTTTTTTTCTTTTCCTCCAGCTTCTTTGATCTGTGGCTCAATTTCTTTCATCAAATATGGGAAGTTTTCAGTCATTATTTCTTCAAATCTTTTTCTGCCTCTTTCTCTCTCTGCTTGTTCTGGGACTTATATTACCTGTATGTTTGTATGCTTGACAGTATCTACAGATCTCTGAAGCTCTGTTTATTTTTCTTCAATCATTTTCCCTCCTAATTTTTCAAAAATGTACTTTCTATTGATCTTTAAGTTTACTGATTCTTTTTTCTGCCATCTCAAGTCTGTTGCTGAGCCCACCTAGTTAAGTCTTTCATTTCAGTTATTGTACTTTTCAACTCTGGGATTTCCTTTCCTTTTTTTAATATATATATAGCTTCTATTTATCGAGTCATTAGTCTTCATGTTTTTCTTTAATTCTTTGAATATATATAATAGCTGCTTTGAAGACTTTGACTGCAAAATCCAACATGTGGACCCACTCAGAACCAGTTTCCATTGACTGCTTTTTTCCTGAGTGTGGGACTCACTTTTCAGTCTCACAGCATGTCTAGTAACTTTTGGTTGAAAATTGGACATATTTAATAAAATTTAGGAATTCCGAATTCTATTTTATTTTTCTGAGGGTTATTGGTTTGTTTTTTAGTAACTTGCCTGGACTTAAACTGTGGAATCTATCTCCCCCATGGTGTGCAGCCACTGATGTCTTTGCTCAGTTTTTTATTTTTTATTTTTATTTTTTTAACCTGGCATCCTAGGAGTCACCCCTGATGTGCACAGTTTAGTGATCAGTCAGTGATTGGGGCGGAAGACGCACTCAAACACCTTGAGCCTGCAAGGCTCTGTTGATTGATCTGTGTGTAGGTTGGGGAATGGACACAAAGTTGCAGCCAATTCTCAAGTTTCTCTTAGCTTTAATTTTACACCGGGCTGTTTCAGGTCTTCCCAGCACATACATAGATTCTCAGTCAGCCAGGAGTATGTGAAGAGCATACCTCAGCCCTTCTCATTTCCCAGATTTCCTCATTAAATATCTGATCAGTTCACCTCTCTCTCCAACTGGGAATAAAACATTGGGATAGCAAAGCTGTGGATATTCCCCATTTATTCCCGCATTAGTCTACCACTTTTCACTTGTTTGTTGTCTGTTTTGGTTATTTCCTCTCTCTTGGTTTTTGTTTATTTGGTGTTGTATCCTGATAAATTTTTTTATTGAAATCCAGACATTGTATATGAAAAATTAGAAAGATAATTTTATGTTCTGGATCATGCAATCTTCCTCCAGAAAGGCTTCACCTTTGCTTTTGGCAGGTGGCTAGGTCAGGGCAGATCACCTTACTTTAGTCAAGAATCAAACTGATTCAAAGCAGGGCTTCAGTCTTTTGGAAGCTGGTCTATTTCAAATTTATCCATATGCCAAATCTCTTTGAAGTGCCAACTGAAAGCCTGGGACATTTACCGGGGCCCCTCCTCTTGGACGGGCCCTGAACTCCAGGATTTTCCCCCACCTCCACGGAACTGCCTAAAGTCTGGATGGCAGGGTAGCCTCTCACCTGCTGATTTCTGTTGAATGTGATTTGGCAAATGCTTCAAGAGTAAAAACAGCATCAATTGTTGGGCTAACTCTCTTCACTTCTCTTCTCTCTGGTTCTTGACTCCCAAGTTCTTGCTGCCTTTAAGACCCTCAACAGACACACACACACACACACACACACACACACACACACACGCAACATGGAAATGCATAATAGAATGTCTGCAGAGGAAAAATATAAGGCCCAGAAGATTCCATAACAGATGCAGGAAAAGGTGTAGGAATCCATTGATAGTCTTAAAAAATAGCCTCTTTTGAGCCCTTTTCAAATCTTTTAGATCTAAAGTCAGCAGATAGGAGCTCTCAGCCCAGCCCCACCTCTCTAAAGAAAAATTTTAACTTTTGCTGCTGTAAAATTATACTAATAACAACATCCATCTCCCTGGATTATTTTGATAATGAACCAACAACACCTTTCATCAAAATTAACATATTTCAGCATGTATTTTGTGCAGGCACTGGGCTAGATCTTCTGCTATATTTTTTGATTTTAAAAATTTTATAAACAATATAGAATGCTGAGTATATTCACTGTCATAAAAATCTTTTCTTAAGAAAACTACTATTTAAAGGAGAGGGCCAAAGGCTTTCTTTGAGGAGCAATGTTATGTTTCTCCCAGGCTTGGAGCCTGGAGGATTAGGAGATATGCTGAATGGGACATTTCTCAAAGATCAGGGGAGGGTTGGCTTCCAGCAGCTGTGTTCCTCTACCTGTGAAGGTCCCGGCAAAGCCCCATGAGGAGTTGTGGCAGCAGCAGCCAGCCTGGGAATCTAGAGGTCAATCCTGGGGACTCTTGGGGCTAAGGGCCATTGATTCCTGTGGCTAAGGGCTATTGAGAGATACCATCCTCCCATTTCACCCTGATGACCTGTTCAGTGCCAGTCTAGATCAGGGATTGGTTGGGAAACCATGTTCATGGGCCAAATCCAGACTGCCACCTGTTTTTGTATGATCTGTAAACTAAGAACGATTCTTGCATTTTCAGATTCATTTTTTAATGTGAATGTCCAGTTGTTCCAGCACTATTTGTTGAAAAGACTGTCTTTTCTCCATTGTATTGCCTTTGCTCTTTTGTTAAAGAATATTACCGTAATAGTATCATATCTCTGCCGTGCTGATTGATCCACCCCACTACTCTCAGAGTGACCATCATCGTAAAACACACCTTAATGCTCGTCTCTTCAAAGACCGCTCATGGCTCCCTGTTGCTCCTGGAGTAGCCTGGCACTTGCAGCTCCACAGCCCGGCTGCTGTCTGTCTGTGCAGCCTCATCCACCCTGCCCACCCCTCCCCGCCCCCCAGGTACAAACCCTGTGCTCCAGCTTTTTGCAGTGTTCTTGCTTGTCTACACCTCTGTGTCTTCCCATCATGTGGCTCTTTCTGCCCAGAAAGCTTTCTGCTGGGAATTTCAAAAGGGTCACTGAGGTCTGGAGGCAGGTTATAGGCATCATTCCTGTTATGAGCTCCAACATGGAAATCAGTGCCTGATCTCACAGCGAGTGTGAAAAGGAAATATATTCTTGCTTGTCCTGAAACACCAGATAAATTCTTTTCAGGGTCAACGAGTAAAGCTGCCGAAGAAGGCAGGGGTGGAAAAGAAATCAAGCCCTCTCCCCCAAGTCAGGCCTCCCTTTGCATTGCCTAATGCTGTTTGGGGTTTCTTCCATGGTGTGCCCTTACAAGGAGTGTGCACCTGGGCAGAGAACTGGGTGGGGAGAAGCCAGAGGAAGCAAGGGACTCAGATCTCTGATTACATATCAGTATCATCAATGTGTCATGAAGCTGTTGAAGTAAGCATCAAGATTATGTGACAACATGAAAAATGCTTACAGTGCAACGTTAAAGGGAGCTTGCAGGATACAAAATTGCATCCACATTGATTAGACCTGAAAGAGAAGTGTGCCTGATCAGAGCCTGATGGTGGATACAAGAGCGTGAACAAATGAAATCACTTTGGGTTGTAGGAGTAATGGCACTGTGGGTGATTTTTTGGTTCTTTATTTAGAGTGCTGTTAACTGTACTCCGGTATTGTTTGTATATTTAAAAGGCCAAATGTTTTATGGAAAAACTCGTTGACTTGGACACTTAAAATGAGTCTATTTTATTGTATGTAAATTATATTTTTAAAAAGTAAAAAGATGTAAATGTTTTAAAAGACAGGCCTAAGGTAAGCTGGAACAAGGCTAGTATCTTTGTGGTCTCCCTACTGTTACCACCCAGAAAGGGGGTTCATCTGCCTGCCGCAAGCCATGCCAATAGTCAAGGGGCAAGGTGGTAGGAGAGAAAGGGCTTTTTATTACAGTTTGCTAGCAAGAGGGACGATGGCCGACTAATGTCCAAAAAACCCTTTTACAGAACAAAGGCTACAGGCCAGTTATATATGGGACTGGTCTCCAGGTGGGGGAGGCAGCTGGTCTCTGGGTGGGGGGAACCATCTGATCTCAGGGTGGAGGCAGACATCTGGTCTTAGTTCCTGATAGTCTTTTGTTTTACTGGATGTGCATCAGAGACCTGAGCAACGCCCTCTACCCTGATCTTTCAGCTGTCCTTCATGACAGCTATCAGCATAGACTCTCTGCCTGGGGGTCATCACATTCCTAAGGAACTCAAGAGAACAAAGTTATCAACTTATAGCAGCTGGGAGGGGCCATAAAATCCACAGAGCATATCTGGGCTAGTTAGTCAGAGGTCATTCAAAGTTACAATAGGGTTTCTTTTCTACAATATGGCTTCCCTTATGTCAACCTAGAGTTGAGCTTGTATCACTACCTGCCTTTTCTTCCCCTTCGCCTACATTCAGTAAGATCCCTCAACACAATCCCTGTCCAGCTATTATGTATAGTCATGGCTGCTGGGAATACCATGATTAGCTTTACTCCTAAACTCACATCACCCTTCATACTATTCTGGAACGTCCTTCACTGCTTTGTCCTGGGTCCCCAAACAACAGCAGCTATTTGTCCAACACTGCCCTCCTCGAGAGTTCTGCCTTTTGCTAAGAAACCAGTAAAGGAATCTGTGATAATGTTCCCATGCATGATATAGGGTTATTGCTGACCCCTCCATGATAATACTTTTGCTATTCAATCTGGGGTTCTGCCCTAATTGGCTGCATTAATGGAAGCACAGTGCCCCAAACAATGGAGGTGATAGTTGGAAGAATGGAATCTAGGCTTTCCTAACACAAAGGATGTTACTGAGCTGGGCACATAGGTAGGGCTGGGAGGAAGGGCATGACAGCTGCAAGTCTGGGTGGGAGTTAATTCCAGCTAAATAGCCTGAACTATTTTTGCTTTCTTTTAGGGACCGCCCAGGCCCATACCTCTCCTGGAGAGAACACATTGGAAGAGCAGCTATGGCCAGAGGTGAGGGCTTTGCCCTCATGGGATGGGAATGGGATTCCCTTCTAGTGGGTAAATCTAAGTCTTGATGCAAGTTGGTAGGTCCCTTCCTGAGGCCTTGAGAGAATGCGCTGGATGAGCGGCTTCCCCCAGGGACTGTCGGGCTGCCTGGTGGAGCAGAGGCAGCATAACCGTTTCTCCTGGAATTTGGGGCTCATCATCCCTGCAGACCTAGTGGGAAGTTCCCAGAAGTGTCCAGACAGAGTTATAAATGGGCTTATTATCTCTGTGAACCTTGAAGCAGATGCTGTGAGTTATCTGAAGGCATCTGGGTGAGGTCTTCCCAGAACATCCACAAGATAAGAGTTGAGAGTAAACGCTTTATCTCTTATTCCAGTCAGTAATTCAAGAGAAATTAACTTGTGTCTTCCTGTGATGGCGAATGTGGTCAAGCTCCTCATTTACTGCACATTTTCCCCTGTTGGAGTATTTCCCCTTCCACTCTCAGTTCTGGGGAGAAAACAGGTGCTCTCCCTTCCCAAAGCCTTCCATGTCACTCACAGAGCAGAGGCAGCTCTGGACTAACAGGCATCTGAGGATCCACGCGCTGGTCGCCCAGTCCCTCCTCTGCTCTCATCAGCCCCTCTGGGCTTAGGACCCACCAATCCAGTGGGGATGCGAGAGTCTCCCACTTTCAAGTTTATCCAGTTTCCAGCAGCAAATAAACATAATGCCTCATACACCTGCTTTTGTGTAAATAATCAAATTAAAAGAGGGAAAGTAGGTAATACAAAAAATGTAATAGCATAGAATGGAGTTTTTAACATTTAATCTAGATATATTGAGTCTCTTCTCAATAATTTTTTTATTGTGGTAAAATATACATTAAATGTACCATTTTAACCATTTTTGAGTGTACAATTCAATGGCATTAAGTACATTCACAATGTTGTGCAACCATCACCACTATCCATCTCCAGAACTTTTTCATTATCCCAAGAATTGATTTTTATTCTTCTTTATATTATTCTCCCTCCCTCTCCACCCAACTGTTTTGGGGCATCGTTACCTATGACCTGCTAAAATCATTGTCAGTAGACACATGTCCCTTTTACCAGGTGACCTGGGTAGGGTTAGAAAAACGTGACTAGGACAATTGTTACTTCTGAATTTTGAACATAGATAGAACAAGTACAAGGTCATTTCTACACCAAGATTTCAGGACCTGAAATATTTCCATGCAAGGCAGCTGATGTGTCTGATGTTTGGTTTTAGTTGCAGACCCTGAAGAATTTTCCATTCTCCTGCAATCCAGAGATGTTGGGATCCAGCGAGCCTTCTAAGTCAGGTATGTGACCCCGAGCCATGAACCTGGAAGACCAGCATCTTCTCTCTGATGTGGCCAGCAGGGGCTCCAACCCTACTCCTCTTGAACCTTTTGGCCATTCAAGTCCTCCCTCTTCTCCATCCTTAGTCCTTCACATCCCCTCTTTTCCCCCCTTCAGTTATTTCCATGGAGGGACACAGCCCGACACACCACTTGGAGATAAAATCAACGTGGCCCCGCAGTGGCTTGCCTGGGTGAAGGCAACCTCCGGGAGCTCACCTCCAGGTGGGCAGAGTCATAGAAGTTGTGGGTTGAAGCTTGGTCACCCACATGCCTTCCCCGATCCTGTGATGTAGTCACAGTGGCTGCTCTAGACTAGGTTTGTCTAGTACCTGGATGCCATGAATGTTGCTCTTGAGCTGGCAGTCTTCTCTGGCTTTATCCTATTAAATGGCCACATTGCAGACTGTTTTTAATGGCTTTGTTTATGTTTGTATTGCACTAACTTACCAGGGTTTCCAGCTTGGCATGCTCTTCTTACTATTCTGTTATATAAAGAGTGTAGGTGGAAAAAGAAACTGATGCACTTCTTAGGAAATGCCTTCTTTAGGAGGTTTACCTTTAATGCCCCCATTACGTGACCAGGGAGTCTGTCAGTGGTTTCTAGGGAGACTTAATTCTAAAAATGCTGGTGGCCCAGGTGGGTCATGGAGGCCTCCTAGTGACCATTTGCATACAGCTTGCACCTGGTATTTATGTGTGTTCACAGCCTTTGAGTGCTGTTCTCTGGCAATCTTCACACTAACAGGATCCTTTTGTACCCAGGTGGTTTTCATTTTAATTTGTTGCCCTCTTATTAATAGTGGCCCAGAAAAGCTGAGCCAAGGACAGAGGGAAGCTGAAGGGAAGCTGAAGAAAGAGGGCCAGGTGAGAGGGAAAATGAGGGCCATGTGTGACCTTCCATGGGCCACCTATTTGGAGATCCTGAGTCCAGTTAACACTGTCGCCTCCAGAGAGGAGTGAGCCTCTTCCGTGTGGGGCTCCGAGGGCTCCCAGCGACTGCCTGGTGTTCAGTTTTCCACTCCCATGGCTAAAAGACTCAACCTCAGCAGCTGTCCTCCAGCTGGGGGACATGGGTCTGCCCCTCCCATTTGGCGTTCTCAGCCCACACCGTGGGGAATGTAGATCTGACCTTCTGCCATGGGTTCTTGTCTCCACAGTCCACTCTCTGAGACCTTCTGATATTAAATTTGTGGCAGCCATTGGCGATGTGGAAACTGTGAGTATTTCAAAGAGATGGAGGTGGAAGGCAGCATTTGGTATATGTGCTGCCGAAGCGAGCACTAGGTGGAAGGCAGCATTTGGGACTGGTGACCCTCTGAATGAGCTCCTCCTAGGAACCAGGCAGAATGTTTCATTTGGTGAGAGAAGAACATTCTCCGAGTGGGAGAAATCCTAAAATCTAGAGGGTTTTAAGTTCTTTTTTTTTTTTTAAATCAAATGAATTCCTCCCTTTACATTAGGGTGAGGCAATTTTTGGAGTTTCTCATTAATAAATTAAACCCATTGATAAATTAAGTCAAAGATCACATAGAATTTTAAAAAATAATCTCTTAAACTCTCTGTTTATGAGATAAAGAAAAAAAAATGCCCTTACCTGCTTGGTAAATTTTTAAAAATATACCCATCTTTGCTAATAAATTTTAATTGGTGTATTTTATATAGTTAGGTAAAGGAGAAAGAAAGTGATAAGAAGAGAAAGATGGAAAGAGAGAGGAATGAGCAGAAAGAGAGGCACTGAGAGAGAAGAGGGTTGGAGAGCAGAGCGGAATGCCGGTGTGATTCCCCAGTCAGTCCTGGTTTCCCATAATCCCACCTGGCCTGGTCTTAGTAAGGTCCACAGCCCTGCTGCCTCCAAGTCCCAGCAAGCGCCAGATGAACAGAACACTTATCAGATGTTCTCCGCTCTGCCCCAAAGCCCTGCTGGACCTCCCGCACTTGAACCAGGACGTTCCCCTCCCCTCCAGTGTCCTCCTCCCCCGTCCCCTAACATGTCTCCTTCCCACCATCCCTCCCCATCCCTGCTGCAGTCTGTACTCCCTGCAGCCTCAGCCCCTTCCCCTGGGCCCAGCCTGCCACCTCACCGTAACCCCAGCCCACGACCCCACACACGCTGCCAGCCATATGTACAGTACAAGCCTTCACATTAGAAAACAGACCTCAGGCCCAGTGAAATCTGGCAGGCGGGGCTTCTCACCCTTGTCTTATTCTATCTGTGCTGGTGGTGTTAAAACTGCATGGGTGACTGTCTGTGAGTGTCGATGAGGGTGAAGGTAGAGGTTTCCTACTGGGAGAGATGTGGAGGGGGAGACGGGAATAAATGAGAAAGGAGGTTGCATGTCACAGGTAGCACGTTGACTTTGCTGAGCCCGTGTCCCTGCATGCTGGTCGTTACCATTCCAGAGCCCGGAACATGTGACGCTCACTGGAGGACTCATGTTCTTCCCCCTTGGGCAGGGAAATTCGCTGTGGGGAAATCTCTACCCTAAGTCAGGTTTCTAAAGTTAAACCCAACAATGACTCCCACTCCTTGGTTCCGGCTCTGAAAGAGCTCTCTCACTCATGAATTATTCAGGCCGACAGCTCCTGCCTGTCACTCAGCTTACCCTTTCTCCTCCAGAGAGCCGGAGGCCCGTGGCACAGAATACGGCTTCCCTCGCGCTGGTCTCCCGGCCTTGAGTCATCCTCGTTACCGACAGGCTTCTCACCCTTCAGGAAAAATCCTGAAAGCACAGTTCTTAGGAGGCCGCCTTCCTCCGTCTGCCCTGAGAGACGGCTATCAGGAACTTCGCCTGGTTTATAAAAAAAATCAGGCCAAGGAAAAGTAATGGAAGACAGTGAATTTAAAAAGAAAAAAGTCTATAATGCGGATGCTTTTGCCTTGAGTTCCTGGAGCTTTCTGTAACCAAGGCACGATCCCTTGTGACTGTAAGGAGCACTTGTTGGTTTAATTGCTCTGGACTCCCTTTTCTTCAGGGAAATTTCAAGATCAGGTGTGAAAATGTTTGTAAAAATTATTTTCAAACCAACACGTGTGGTACATGTTCAATATAAGAAGAAATCAAAATACATGTATACAGTATAAAAAATTAAAAATGCCATTCACATCTCCTATTCTCCTGCCTCAGCACATATACTCCACTATATAGGGTGAGAAAGCGTGTGTGTGTATATACATATAAAACCTAAATAGAGTCATATTGCAATATAATATCTGTGACAAGCTTTTTTCTTTTTATGCTTAACTAAGAGTCAGACATTTTCCATACCAGGAAGGTTACAATCCACTGTATCAAATTCCTGACTCCATTCCAGTTAGAGGAAGGTCATGGTCAGCCTGCCCTCCCCAGAGGGCACCAGAGGAGTGACCCAGTTTTATAGACTGGTTGTTGTTTGAGCTGGGTGGTGAAGGCTAGACAGGCTCTTTAATGGGAAGCAGCAGCAGGCAGGGTGTAGGTAGTGTGGGCACAGCTGTCACCTGTCACCATCACACCTGGAGACACCATCTTCTAGGAATTTTGAGAGAGAGAATTTATGTCAGAACCTGTGAAAATAATACCACTGACAACAGTTAATATGTACTGAACACTTTCTATGTACTGGGCCCGACTCCAAGCATCCCTAGGACCTTGCAAATGACAGGATTCCCAGGGGGGTCACCATGGTCTCACCTCCGGTCCTACAACCAGGGAACGGAGAGTGTCCTGTGTTGTCTAGCATTTTGCCAAGAGGAAAATCAGAATCTTATTTTGTTCATCCAAAAGATATTTATTAAACAAATATTTATTGAGTAGTTATGCTGTGTCAGGCCCTGTTCTAGGTCCGAGGAACATAGTCCAGAGCAAAACAGACAAAACTTCCTGCCCTCATGGCATTTATACTCTAGTCAGGAGAAGCAGACAATAAACTTTAGATCATGGAAGATCACAGTAAGACGTTCTCTTTTGTTTCTGTGTAGGATGGTAATAGGGTTTTACGATGCGTTTAAATCTAAGCTCTCCCGCCCCTGTTTTCTGTTCTGAGGAAAGCATTCACATTTTCTGTTGCTCTGAGTTCTGACCAACATGCTGAGGAGGAAGCCTAACATTCTCCCCTCCCTGCAGAACTAGGGGGCAGATCTGGTCTTCCTCTGGATCCGCAGGTTCCCTGCTGTTGGTGAGAGGGGGTGTCTGATAGGCAGCTGGGGTCTCAGAAGGACAGGCTCTGCCGCCTTCTCTGGCTGGCTTGTTCACACTTCGTATCATCTTTTCCAGCCTCCAGACTCAGGGACGGTCGACGTGGAGAAGCAAATATGGTAACTGTCCTAGAAGCACAGAACGTTAGGGCTGAGAGGAGCCTCAGAGATGACCTTCTTTCATCTTCTTGCTTCATCGATAGGGAAACCTGAGAGCCTGGGAGGAGATGCCTTGCTCCAGGCTCCCTTAGGACAGGTGGCAGAGTGGGGAAAAGAACCCAGCCTCCTTCCTCCCCATCCAAACCTCCCTGTGCCCTCGAATCCCCCTGGCTCCTCTGGGTGAATGAGAGGACAAGTGGGAAAGGCCAAATGCGGGATTCCTGTTCCCACTGCCAGTCTCCGTGCTCTGCTCTGGGGAAGCGTGCAGGGTTGAACCAGGGTCAGGCCCATTCTACACAGGGGTCCGCATCTCCTTCCAGCTTTGGACCAGAATGGAAAGGTGGGGAAGAGGGTCCAGACGGTGCTGTTCACCCCATTTTGGTGATTTCATTGCCATCTAAGCTGTGTCTCTGGCTCCAGGTGGGATAATTCTAGAACCAGAGCAAGGCTGAGCCCAAGCTTGTTATGAATAGACCACAGCAGCCGAGGGACAGGGTTGGCAGGCGACAAATGAAGCCTGAAGCTTGTGTATTTGCTTCTACTTGCAGGACTGACAAAATGTCACAGCAGGCGTGCCTGGGAGTGGTGACAGGTGAGTTCTGTGTATTCGTGGTCAGATTCCAGATTATTCCTGTCCCTCCCAACATAGCAGCATTTTGGTTAATGAAGAGAATGTACTCTATTGGTCACTTTGTCACAGAGCCTGAGGGGAAGGGGGAGGCGTTCTGAGAGGACAGTGAGCCAGGGTGTGAAAAGTCACATCCCTCAAAAGAGGACGTGAGAAACGTACCGAGGGTCTCTGAGCAAAGAGCAGCCAGGAAGCACTGGGTTAGGTTAGGGGTCATGGGAGAGGGGTCAGTGGTGGCAGGGCCAGAGTCCTGAGGCCCCTTGTACCCCAGGAGCCCGCGGTAGGACTTGTAGCACTTCAGCTAGGGAAACTGTGCACCCTTCACCACCCCCACAACCCCCTCAAGGAGAAGACCAGGTCCAGTTTTCAGCCTATTTCATTTTGCAATAACTCCCTTGCTTATAAAAGAAATGTATCAATTGGGTTCAGAAAAATGAAATGAAGAAAATGAAAATTGACTGTAATCCTACTATCTAGAGATAATCATTGTTAACATTTTGGCCTTTTTATGTATGAATGTGCTTATGAATATGCTATCTGTCACTTGGTTTTTTTTTTTTTTTTTCATTTAATATCAGACATCCCTTACGACTCTATTAAGTCATCCTGAAACCCCCGAGTCCCTTAACACCAGCTAAATTAGCTAGTGGGATGTTGGAGTTGCCTATGTTTGGGGCTCACAAGTCGAGAACAAGGAAATCACCTTTCACTCCATAATTAGAACGAGAAGACTCAGACCACAGAGCACGTGCTCTGCTGAGCTGACGCTCCCACTGAGAGTAATGACAGTGAGGTAGCTGGTGCCCTCTCAATTCAGCCAGTGAATTTCACCAAGGGCCTGGGGATCAGTAGGCTCCCCAGAAAGAACAGGGATGAAAGAACAGCCCTCACCCTTCAGGATCTGATTGACAGGAGAGGGGATATTGTGGCCAAAGTGGTAAGGAGGTCCCCTTGCGAAAGGTCAAAGTGTTCTGAAAGAGGAGGCCCCTGCTGACTTGTGACTCACAGTCACAGCTCTGCCTAGCCTTGGCCCTGTTTGCCTTTAAATGGTAGGAAAAAAGAAATGAAGTGGCATATTTGGGGTGTCTGGGAAGACGAGATGTACTTTAGACCCTGAAACCACAAACACAGCTGCTGCTTTGCCTGACTTCTCAATTTATCTCCATTTTTTTGTTCCTCACTCACCTGGCAACGAGGCCTGACTGCCCGTCTTTAAGCGCAGAGTGACCAGGAGTCCCACCTGGCCAGAGTTGCAGCAGAAGGCAGGGCAGTGAGGGCAGATCTTGCACCTGAAAGTCTTCAAAGCCAGGACTCACTTGTAGCTGCTGGTGACTCCAGCCTCCCTAATGCAGGGCGGTGTGGGGAGGAGAGGAGGGCCAGACCTGGAGGCTCAGCTGGGGGCTGAGCCAGCAGAAGAGCGACTGCTCTTTCAAGGAGAAAGTGCTCCAGGGACATCAGGCCCATGCAGTGGTGTGATGGGGCTGGCTGGCTTGAGCCCCATGTGGCTCAGCCCACCTGTCCTTCAATCCCAGAACCTTAGAGCTCTTCAAAACTAGCCATGCCCTTGCCCACCACGGCCCTTTTGCAGGTGGGAAAACTGAGTCTCGGGGAGGTAAACAGACTTTCCCAAGAGTCCTTATGAATCCAGGTGGTCCAGCCCCACAGCCTGTGCCGTTTGTGGGGAACTTAGAGAGAGGCAGCGAGGACAGACCAGTACACAGCAGACCTAAAACAAAATGACAGGCAGATTTGTGTGAAAAGATCCAAGGACATGTTTGATCACAAAGAAGCAATACAAATACTTTTAATTAGGAAAGCAATTCTCTTTCAAAGACCTAGCACCAGATATTCATGTTTTGTCGTTTGCCCTCACAGACTCTCCTGAGGTGAGGGAGGGAACACATTCTTCCCCACCCCTACCCACTCACACGTGCGTGCGCACACACTCTCTCACACTGTCCCTGTAGTCTTCAACTGGCCTCAGAGCTTTCTGTTTTCTCACCATGTATGGGAATGTGCTCCTTCTGCAAGCCAGTCAGGGCTTAGAAAAGGAAGCTCATTAGTTTGGGTTGAAGATGAAGAAGATAGAGTCTCACGCGACTTAGGTGGCACCCAAGCTGACAAAACAAAGTAACCCGTCTCCTGACTTCCAGCCCAGCTCTGCCTCCTCCCCCCTGTCTGCTGCCTGCACGGTGTCAGCTGGATTCTGCTCCCACAAAGCCCCAGGCACTCTGGACGGGGGTGAAAGGAAAAGGGGAGTGGGATGGGGGCGGAGGCATCTCCCTCGCGTGACACTCTCCCTGCTCTGCCCTCTCCTCTCTTGGGAGCAAGACACAACTTAACTGCTCCTGACTGCGCTATTTTTAGCGGTCCTCTGGCTGTCAGCTCTGGGACATGTGTTCCCTGGAGCTCTCCCGTCCTGCTGTCACTCTCAGCAGGAGGGAGGGAGTGGGGAGGCAGCCTGCCCGTGTCCCTGTCCCAGCACACTTTCCCTAAGGAGTCGATAGTGCACAACAGCAAAAAGCTTTCGGCCTCGGAGAGCTCCAGTTCAGATCCCAGCAACTTCAGTTAGCCCCAAGGCCTTGGGTAGGCTGCTTAGCTTCTCTCAGCCTCAGTTTCCCCATAAGGCACTTAGCAGTGGGCCTGGCCTAGCACTTGACAGATGGTCATTTTTAGCTCCATTCACTTCCAGGGTCCTCGCAACCCCCAGCACGGTGAAGGCTGTGCTTTGCAAAAGGGGCAGCAACCCTGACACCTAACCCTAGAGGGGGTCGGTCTTCACAGGTGGCCTCCAGCTCTCAAGGCCACAGCCTCGAACCAGCTCTCTCTTTAGTCCTTTCAGATGTCATCAGACATTTCAATCCCTCCGTGCTGCGGCCTATGTGCGCCCCTGGAGAGAGAGTGGAACCCCCCACTGCAGATGAGTAAGTCCCTTTTCTGGATCTCTCCAGGGTTCTGTTCTCCTGCCCATCTTGGACATCCAGAAGGGAGGATTGGGGGATGCTGACAAAGTCAGAGAGGCTTTAAAATAGAGGTCTGGAGTAAATCAAAGTCAAAATGTGTCTCCTGCCTGATTTCAGTCAGCCTGATGGGCCTGATTTTAAAAATCAGGTCACTGTCTGCCCTCCAGAGGCCGGGGCGGGGTGCAGTATAGCCTTGGGCTCATAGATTGGCACCTGGGCTGGCACAAGGGGCAAGCTTCCAACCCTCAACAAAGTTATATTTAACTGATTTTTCTCTCTGCTCCCTCCCTCCATGCAGAGACTTGTGGATTCAGGCAAAGGAACTGGTGAGGAGCATGAAAGAGAACCAGGTAAGGATCCATCTGACGCCATGATGGGGCTGCCCGTGCCTGCCGCAGGCCCATCAGACCAAACACGCCAGGCAGCTGGGGCCCCGCGGCCACTGTGCCCTGAGCTCAGCACCCGCTGTGGCCTGGGTGCTCCCAAAATGCCCTTCCTGTGGTGATTCTCCTGAGGCCACTATCAAGGGCCACTTCTTATGTTCACAATGTGGTCCTGCCAAAAGTCAGCAGGTGGACTAAATGACTTCTCACTTAGGGAGGTGGTTGAGAGCTCGGGTTCCAAAGGGAGGCTGGTCTGAGTGTGAATCCTGAATTCTCCACCCATTAGCTATGTGATATTGGGTAAGGCACTTAACCTCTCTGAGCCTCGGTTTCCCCATCTATGAAATGGGGTTAATGAGACAGCATGCAGCACACGGCTTAGGATTAAATGAGGTGTCAGATGTGCCTGTTGCTGTCATCGTCATTGAAGTGGTGATTGCTGTTATTATTAATTGCCATATTCATTTTAGTTCTTAGGTGGAGGCCTCTGAAACACACGTGCTGAGGCCCCAGTACCCACTCTCCTAGCAGTTCAGACACTCTACTCAGTGACTCACATGAGTTTGTAATAAGCATCCTCTAATCATTTGTGCTTTCCTTATGGGAAAGTATCAAATCAAGGCAAGCTTTGCTACCAAGCTGGCTCTACCCAGGCACTGGGCCTGGACCACTGGAATCAAGGGAAAACTCTGTCTTGGCCGGTCATCATTTGTTCCAGGGTTCAGGGATTAAAGCTAGGTCATTCCAGGTTATACAGGGACAGTGACAAGTGCAGGAGCTACACCGTAAAGAGTTGGTTTCCCCCTAACAGGGGAATTCCAGAATTTCTAGAGTTATAATAACATTCCTGAAAATAGCTGGGAGGTCCTGAATCCAACCCCATAATTTTACACATGAAGAAACTGAAGTCCCAAGAAGTCACGTGACCTGTCCAAGTTCACACAGCTAGTCAGAGCTAAAATCTAAAGAGCCTGATTCACAGTCCAGTGCTCCTCAAGTGCACCGTGCTGCCTCCTAAGAAAACAAAATGAAAGTTTATTTTTGTTCTACAAGTAACACATGATCATTATAGAAAAATCAGGAAACACAGATAAAGAAAAAGAATATTAAAACCATCCTTCAACTTAATACCCAGAGATAATTACTGTTAACATTTGGTATATATTCCTTTCCATATTTTTCTAAGCACATTTATGTGTAAGTATTTTATAAAACAGGGATGTTACTAGATGTGGATACTTTTTATAACCTGCTTTTTCTCAATATAATATTTCCCAAGATAATAATTACATTTTCCAGCATCATTTTATTTATTTATTTTTTTTGTGAGGAAGATCGGCCCTGAGCTAACACCTGCCAATCCTCTTCTTTTTTTTGCGGAGGAAGACTGGCCCTGGGCTAACATCCGTGCCCATCCTCCTCCACTTTATATGGGACGCCGCCACAGCATGGCTTGCCAAGCGGTGCGTCGGTGCACGCCCAGGATCCGAACCGGCAAACCCCGGGCCGCTGCAGCGGAGCGCGCACCCTTAACCGCTTGTGCCACAGGGCCGGCTCCTCCAGCATCATTTTAGTAGCTACAGTGTTTCATCTTATGAGTGTTCCACAATTTACACAGCAATCCCCTATTTTAGACGTTTACGTTGTTTCCAATTTTTCAATCTTATCAACAAGCCTTCTTCATTGTAGCTAAATCTTTCATGTATCCTTGGTTCCTTAAAATACATTTTAGGAAATGGAATTGTCGGATCAAAGTGTATGTCCTTAAAAAAAAAGTACGGTATACATGTTGCCAAATTGCCTTCTAGAGCAAACAACACTAGATTCCTACCATATACATCTTCCTTTGAAAAAAATTCATAAATATGATATTATGGGAGTGGGTTATGCAACTGAAAGATGTGAAAAGAAAGAAGTTCTTTTGGTGCCAGGTCTTACTATCTCTTTTTGCTGCTGTTGCCCTTTTCTTCAGCAACTTGACTTTCAAAATGACTGGAAGCTCATCAATGTGTTCTTCAGCAACGCAAGCCAAGATCACCTCTGTCCCTCCACCCAACAGGTAAACCACAGGCTGAGAGGCAGAGAGGTTGCAAATACGGGGGTGAGGGCAGAGTGAATGAACTAAGTCGACACCTGTCAGGCTGGGCCTGATGGCACCTATTTCAGAATTAGGCAAATAGACAGATGGATAAATAAATGGAAATAGATATCTAAGAGCTCAAGGGACCATATACAAGGGTACGTGTTTTTAACTTACCATCCTTCATGCCAGGAAAAGGAAATTGAGGTGTAGATAAGCTGAGTCAACGATCATTCTGCAACTGAGCAAAATCGGCTTCCTGGTTAAAAATTATTTTGCCTGTTTAACTCTGATTTCATGTAAGTACTGAATTTAGGAAATAAAATAGCCTATGTACTCTTGTCATAACCTCTTGGCCCGTGGACTATAGTTGTAATGAGAAGCGTACTGTTTATGTAGGTGGACTGTATCTTCCAGGCTCTTTGGCTTTCCTGGGAACAGGACATGAAACATGTGTCTTTGTTTATTTACATAGGTGACTATCTATGACTTAAGTCTTTATTGAAGATTGTCCAGGTTAGGATCAGTTGAAAGTGTAAGGGGTGGCTTAGAAATCTAGGCTATGGTGACATAAATGGCACACAGACTCTCCTTCAGGAGCCTGAAGCCTGGTTGCCACCAACCTCGCCCTGCCACGGCAGTCCAATTACCTGCCCACTGTCCTCTCAGCCACCTTCCGGTAGCTCTGCCACGCCATGGCACAAAAATAGGTGAAGTTTCTTAAGGTGCCGTCCTCTTTTCTGTGCCCATCTCCCACAGTGTGCACTCTTGTCTTCCTCCAAATGCCCCATGCTCCCATTGACTTCTAACCCACCATCAAAACCCCCCTTCCTTTAGTGATGTTGGGCCCTGGGAGAATGCAGATGGAAGCCCACCTTCTCTAGCCAGCTCTTATTCAACAATGTACCTGCAGATCTCCTGGGTTTGTAGCACATAGGTATTGAAGGTCTATTGTTCTACTTCACTCTCTGTTTTTGCCCATGCCAAATGAAATTTACATGCCCTGTTTATTCTCTGCCCCCTGCCCTTTGGTCATTATGCACTCTGTCCCCCCCCCCTGCCCCGTTCTGGTCATTATGCATACCAGCATTTATTCATGAAAGAAGTGCTTAAACAAGCATTTGGGCATTGCTGCGTTCCTCTCCACATCCACTCATCCATCCATCCATTCATCCATCCATCTATTTGTTCTCCCGGAAGTTATCATATTCATGCATAAATTCATTCTCTAACATGCAGTCACATGCTATTGTATTTATGATGAGTTTGTTTATGCTAGCATTCATTTGATTTTTTAAATGTTTGAATGCATTAATTGATGCTTACACTCATTCATGATTTCTTCCATACATTTTATCTTGCACTCAATCATTCCTATGTGAATTCTTGCATTCTTTCATGTATTTATGCCTTCAAGCACTCTTGACTACATGATGCATTCTTGTGTGCATGTATCTAGCTATCGTTATTTACTTTTATTAATTTGTGTGTGTGTGAGGAAGTCCGGCCCTGAGCTAACATCCGTTGCCAATCTTTCTCTTTTTTTTGCTGAGGAAGACTAGCCCTGAGCTGATTTCTGTGCCCATCTTCCTCTATTTTGCATGTGGGATGCCACCACAGCATGGCTTAGTGAGCGATGCGTAGGTCTGCACCTGGGATCCAAACCTGTGAACCCCAGGCTGCTGAAGCGGAGCAGGCAAACTTAACCACTATGCCACCAGGCTGGCCTGACTTTTATTAATTTTTAGTTACACAAGCAATGCACAAATGTTTTCTCCTTTAAAAAAACTAAAATATTACAGTTAAAGCTAAAATACCCTTTGGCCACCGCCTCCAATCCTCTCCCTTTTTATTTCTAAGCCTTTTGCATATCTATGAATCCTAATATTATTTTGTGTGTATGTGTGTGAATGAGAGAGATTTACCATAAATAGTATACTATTGAGCAATTTTATTCACTAATCAAATATTTTTGATATCTAGTCATGTTGATACATGTGGGTTGAGTTTATTCCTGTTACTTGCCTAATAGTATTCCACTGTGTAAATTTACTACATTTTATTTCACCTTTCCCATTGATGGTCATTTAGGTGTTTCTAGTTTTTCATTATTATAAACAATCTTGTTCATTTACTTGAACACGTGTGTTTTTCTAAATACAGTGATTTTCAGATTGTAGATTGAAGTGTATTAGTGGGTCAAAAATCAGTTTTAAAGATTATAACCAAAATTGTAAAAAATATAAATAGAATAAGCTATAAAATATTAGAGTTTATTGCATGTAGTAAGGTAAGTTTTGGTTCATGATTATTTTTGCTTCATTTTCTACATAGGTGGTTGTACTGGGTGGCGATGCTAAACATATCTCACACTGGCTCATGGTCAAAATAGTTGGAAGAAAAGTGCCTAGAGCAGATTCTTTTTTTTTTTTTTTTTTTTTTAAAGATTTTATTTATTTATTTTTTCCCCCAAAGCCCCAGCGGATAGTTGTATGTCATAGCTGCACATCCTTCTAGTTGCTGTATGTGGGACACGGCCTCAGCATGGCCGGAGAAGCGGTGCGTCGGTGCACGCCCGGGATCCGAACCCGGGCCGCCAGCAGCGGAGCGCGTGCACTTAACCGCTAAGCCACCGGGCCGGCCCTAGAGCAGATTCTTAAACACGGAATTTCCAGTCATCAGATATATACACTTTAAGTCTTTTTTTTTTTACCTTTATTTTATTTATTTTTCCCCCCAAAACCCCAGTAGATAGTTGTATGTCATAGCTGCACACCCTTCTAGTTGCTGTGTGTGGGACTCAGCCTCAGCATGGCTGGAGAAGTGGTGCATCGGTGCGCGCCCGGGATCCAAACCCGGGCCACCAGTAGCGGAGCGCACACACTTAACCGCTAAGCCACGGGGCCGGCCCTATACACTTTAAGTCTTGATAAGGACTGCCTAATGCCCTCCAAAGTGGCTGAATCCATTTATATCCCCACCAGCGTCTGAGAGCACCTGTTCCCTACAACCTTTCTAGTATTTGTTGTTATCAAACTTAATGATTTTTGTCAATATGTGAAATTCCCTCAAGATCTAGTCATGTTGATACATATGGGTTGAGTTTATTCACATTTAGAACCTCACACTTTTAATTGGTTGTAAACGTATGACAAAAGGAATCATGCTTCACTCCCGGTTCCTAAATGGCTATACACCAGTGACTTGATCTTGTAAGTTTAGCTCACCGTAGTAGTGCTTACTGGCATCCATTCAAATTCTCTTTTTATTAAATTTTTTCTTCCATCTTGATTTTCCTTTTGCACAAAGACCACGAAGGCTTTGGAGCCTAGAATAAATACCACCTGTGCTTCCATTTCCCCCAAAGGACCTGGTGGCTCCTTAGTCTGGCTCTCGTGGCCTCCTTGGCCGGGGCCTGCTGGCTCGTCCCTTCATGCTTCTGCTGTCCAGACCCACCACTCACCTCCTCGTCTTCCTGGTGGTGTCTCTGGCCACGGCTCCCTCTGCAAGCCAACCCTGTGGGATAGCTCAACACCCCCCATCAAAGAAGTTCTTATACGGCATTATTTCATTCCCCAAAGCACATCCCAGGCACAATCTCTCCCCCAGGGGTTGTTCTGCAGAGTCCCAGGGGCCACTGGAGGTGCCTCTGAGGGCAAAGGCAAGGCTGAGACAGTGGGCTCCAGGCTTCCACCTGACCCCGAAGAACAGCTCTGCCTTTACCTGTGTTGCATGTCAACAATGTCCTGAAACAGTTCATATGAGAAAAGGGTGTTTTAGTGTTGAGAAGAAATGTTAAACTACTGTCCTGCCTTGCTTTAGGACCTGGAATTCTCCTCCCCTCAAGAGGCCTTTGGGCTCCTTTCATGGGCACTAGATAAGGGCCTGTGTCAGTGTTTGTTTTTTAGGGGTTTCTTAAGACCAAAGCCAGGAGAGAGTAAAATCAGGAGCCCTCCATCAGGCAGTGACAAGGCTGCTTTGGAGCTGCTAAGGTGGGTCTGGCTATTCTAAGGCAGGTGCTTCAGAGGTAACCTGGTAACCTGGCTGACAGCAGTGACACAGGGATGCTTCTAGGGTCTGGACTCTTGTTTACTGCTCTCTAGTAAAAGTCTAGTTTTATTAATGAGTGAGATCAAAAGTCAGTTAGAAGAAAAAATGAAGAAACAAATAAAAACCAAAGCCAACGACACTGGAAGAAAATATACACATTTATTCATGACATGCCGTTAGAAATAGGTGTCAATATTTTGGAGGGTACATTGCAGTATAGTTCAAGAAAACTAAAAGTATATCTTTTGACTGAATAATCCTACTCCTTGGAATAAATCCCAAGGAAATATTTATTAGAAAAGTTAAGTCTTGTCTCAGGCACATTTTCATAATAGAGAACTCTTTTGAATCTGGAGGCAAAAAATATAAATGGAAATGTGCAAGTGATTTGGAGAACTAAGCTTTTTCCTGACTTTGGGTTCAAGGAGTTTATGATGTGTGCCCTATACATGAGGGACATTTCATAGGAGCATAATGTCTTCCACTAAGGAACAGAGACAGTTGGTGCCCCAGGCGACAACCAGTCAGTGTCTGGAGTGACTGGATGGCCCCAATTCACTCTACAGCCCTGAATAAGCACCTTGACTGACGAGTTTCCAAAGCAGGGTGCGCCCTCTGGGAAAACCACGCAGGGCTTCCCTGGTTTCTCTGGGGAGGATGAATGCCCTGAATGTGGTGCAGATGGGCAGCGAGGACATTTCTAGGAGGAGTTCCCAAGCCTCTTCAGAAGAGAAAGTGAGCCGCTTAGTGTCATGCTCAGGAAGAGACTCACTTAACGGAAGCAAACTAGGCAGAAGGCTTTATTGCTGGTACCGCAACAGAGCGGGCTGAACCTTCCAGAGACAACCTCGCACCGGTGCAGGGATGCGGGGTGGAGGGCTGCCCTCCATGCAGTCCCAGCCCCAGTGATTGGCACCTGTCTCACTGCCTATGTCCCCCCAGGAAACAGAACAGCTCCTTGCCTTCCCGTCTGAGCCAAGTCTCCTCAGGGGACAGCCAGTTTGCAGGCAGCTTAAAAGTTTGACATGTTATAAAGTTTACCTTTGTTTTCTGTTTTTTTTTGTTTACATTGAAAAGGTAAACCTTTTCATGTGCTCTCCTTTGCTTATTTTCATTACCTGCAAGGAGTTGGGTAGGAGGTGTCTTGAAATACCTCAGTGACAGGTGCCCACTCAGACTCTTTCTCTGGAAGCCCTTTTCTTACTGGGGGCAAATGTGGCAGAGAGAGGTCTGATAAGATCATGCCATGCAGAGGTTTTGAGGCCCACCTGGGTCCTTAACTCCAGGGGTAATGTATTCTCCCTTTGGAGCAGATTTTCTTCAAATAAAAGTGATTCCCTCACCCCTTGGGAGTAAGTGGAGTCTCCCATCCCTTGTGTGGGCTTTAGAATTGCCTTGACCTTGACTTTGCCCTTCCCTGACAAGGAACTTCTCATTTGGGGGAGTTTGGTTTTTCCTGATGGATGATAGTTGGGGAAGTCAGAGAAGGCCAAAAAACTCAGGAAGGTCTGGGAACTCTATACTTGTTTGTGGGAAACTGGGATCTGAATGAGAACTTTGTCACTGTCATCTCAGCTGAGGGCAGAGGGGGAGAGAAAGGCCAGCCATGAGCCTGGGCATCCTTAGCCCCGTGTCCGCCCGTCCCCACCTGCACTCAGCACATCTCTCCTCTCACAGCAAAGCCAGGTGACAAGTGGCATGGACAAGCTGACTGGAATCCTGGACTACCTGCACCAGGAGGTGAGGCTTGTGGCTTCCCCAGCTCTGTGAGACCACACACCCGGAGCTTCCTCACGGGCGCCTTCGGCAGCCAAGAGGAAGCTGCCCTTCCCAGGGTTGGCGGGACGAGTTCTGGTTTACTCTCAAATGGCCTCCACTGGGGTGGGGGAAGTGGACCCCCATGAGGGAGATCAAGACCCTAGAGACAGAGAAAGCTCTGGAGGAGCCAGTCTCCTCACCCTTCTAATGAAAATGGGTCAAGTATTGAGCTTTTCACTCTTACAAAGGATGTTTCTGAGAGAGCCTTCTGGGGAGAAGAAGGAAGGAGCACAGTTCTCACTGGGGACTCGGTGACCCCACTCTGTCCTGAGGCCTCTCTCTGACTGAGTCTGGGGCACTGATGGCATTTCTCAAGTGACTGTGATGAAACTGCAGGTCCTGAGAATCCAAGGGGAGCTCTGTGGCTCTCACATCCCCTTCGCTCGCCCGAGAAGTCAGCTTTTCCGTCAGAGAGGGTCTACAGTCCCGTCGCCACCGTGGACCGGCTCCCCTGTTGACACTGTGGTGGGGAGGTGCCCTGCCCACCATGAGGGACAGTGAATGATGCATTTCTGGAATGGCACAGCCAGCAGGGCTGGCAGCTTTGGACTGACACCAACCAACATGTCCCAAAGGGGCCTGCCTGTTTAACCAAGGAAAGACCCGTCATGCTCAACCGGACCCCAAACTGGGCTCAAACCAGGGGTTCCAGAGAAGCCCCTGGGGAGCAATGGTGACTTTGCAAATGTTCATCTTCTCCCTCATATCCTCCTAGGTCCCCAAAGTGTTTGTGAACCTGCTGGATCTCTCTGAGGCAATGAGGGCCCAGCTCAGGTAATAAGGGAAGTGGAATGGGACCAGCATTTGTTGAGTGGCTGCCATGTGCCAGGCACTGTGTGGGCACTTCTCGTGCATTAATCCTGTGAGGGTGATCCAAAGGATGGAGGCTGAGAGAGATTAATCAATGTGTGCGCCATCACGGCCAGTGAGTGCAGAGTCAGGCTGGAGAGGGGTCCTCTGCCAAGTATTGTTTTGAGGACCAGTCAAAGGATGAAATAGTCACTCTGGTTGAGGTAGTGCTAGATGGCCTACCCCCACCAGAATGATTAGAGAGTTTAAAAAACAGGTTTGGCAAAACATCTATTAGCCAAGAAGTGATACTTCTGGAAATTGGAAAGAAAAAAAAAATTAGCCTAAAATTAGGTTATCTTCACAGAACTTGATTCCCATATATTTCTGAAATTTTTCATAGAATTTAAACCCCTTGAACCCAAATCCTAAGATTTCTGGCTTTGCACCCGGAAAAGAAGTTCATGTGGAAAAAAATCAGGGACAGTGAGAGGTGGTGACAATGGAAAGGAGAGGCCAGTGCTGAGGTGGAAGAGAGTTTGAGGAGAAAGGAAGCACAGAGTAGGGGAAGGAAGAACTGGAGGGTTTCTGCTATGGGGAGCAGTGAAGGGATGCAGTGTGTCAGGAGATGGATGAGAGGGAGCCATCTCCACATCCCTTCCCCACCGGAGGAAGGGACAGCTGGGGAACCAGATCTCCACAAGAAACCAACTCTCCACTCTACCCTTTATTGTCTTCAACATGTGCTTCCTTCCTCTTCCTGCATCCTCTAAGACTCCCGACTTCTCCTTCCCCACTCCCTAAGCAACTCTCAGGTCCCCCAACCCTCCTCTTCCCCCAAGGGGCAGCCCGAATGGCCCCAACACTGCATCCACGCTCTCATTTCTGGCTTGTTTTAACCTGCAGCCCCACAGCAGAGCCCTACAGGTGCTCAGAGGAGACCTCGAAGCTGTCCAAGGTTGTGGCACAGTGGTCCTACCAGGTGAGCCTGCACTGGGAGACTGGCTGTCAGCTCACAGGGGCAGGTGGTCATGGAGGAGAACAGGGTTGGTAAGAACAATTAGGGTGCAAGGTTGCTAATGTAGGACTTCTCCAACTGAATTCAAGACCAAGAGTCAGGAACCAAAAAGCTACTCTCAGTTCACTTCCTGGTGATGATTTGATTTTCCTGTATGTAAAGTGGAGATTACACTACCGCGGGTTGGGGTGGGGTGGGGGCAGTAGTGGTACTTTAGGTAAAAGACAGTGAAGAACTTCACAGATTCATTCTGAAATGTTTTTGGTCGTCATCACCATTCGTACTGCTGCATCTGTGGCTGGTGAGCTGGTTTTACACAGGCTGGGCAAAACCTTGTCCAGGGTACAGTCTTGTCCCCCAGACTACAGCACAAGGACAGCTCAGGGCTGCTGAAGATGTGCTTTCTAGTTTGGAGAAGAGACCCCAAGAGAGTGAGGATGGCTCGGTGGAAGCTATCGTCCCTAACAGCAAACAGCTCAAAGCACAGTTCCTACTGATGTGTTAACATGATTTTTGTTTAAGAGGAAAGTTACATACTAATCTATGTAGCACTTCTTTCACATCAGAAATGACATTTTTTTTTGAGTGGTTAATGCCACATCCCTCTACAGAACTTAGCCCTGGAACAGAGTACCGGGGCCCTGGCCACGTGCAGGGCTGGTGCACACATTTGACTCCCAGAGAATGTATTTCAGGTCTATCTCTGGTATTACCTAGTGCTGGGGCTTCAGGGGAAAATGAAAACCCAGTTTAGTTACTCAAAGGGACTCGAAGTGTAAGACACACAAAGGAGCTTCCAAATAGCATTTAATTCAGCACGTGATGGGTAATTCTGACTCAGGGCTGCTGAGGACTTCCTGGTGGCAGGATGGGGCAGCATGGGCTTCGCTCGTGCTCCTGGGTGCACATCTCTCCGCTCCCCTCTTCAGGAAAGCTGGGAATGTCTCCTGGCCTCCAGCAAGTACAATGAGCAGGAGTCCTTCGCGGTTGTTTTCCAGCCCTTCTTGTACGAGACAGCACTGTGGGTAAGTGAGAGCTGCCATGAGGCCACAGGAGCCAGACCAAGAGGAGCCTGGGCCACACCCCCTCCCTCTCCCATCCTCCCTGCTGCAGAAGCCCCAGCCCAGCTGGGCTTCACTGAGCCCAGGATATGCAGTCTCAGGGGGAAACTTTGCAATATTCTTATACTTTCTTAACAATTTCCCCACGGGGTTGGACAGCCCCATAAGGCAGGTTCTTAGAGGCAGAGCACCCTAGAGGTAAAAACCATGGACTCAGCCAGACTCCTGTCTCTGGAATGGGCTGGCTGTGTGACCTTGGCCAAGTTGTTCGAACTCTCTGTGCCTCAGTTCCTCATCTGTGAAACCAGGGCTGTCATCAATATTCCCTCCCTCTAGGGTGGTTGTCAGGATCACATGAGTAAACACGTGAGGACCTCAGAGCACCCCTGGTGCTTGGGAAGCCCTCAGTGTCTCTCAGCTGTTGTGATGATTCAGGATAGAATCTCCAGGGCGCCGCACCACACTCTCTCTGCACACTCTCCACATCCATCCTGGAAGGAAGGGTAGTTTGAGTTGCTCCCCCCCAGGTCACTGGGCACATGCCCCTTGCCCCAGTGGGGCCGCTCAGACCACGAGCACTGTGTGGGTCCACACCTGCTCACTGAAGTCTCTCTGATGCCTCTGGGGCTTCAGCACTGTGCGTCTGGGACAGTCCCTCCTTCTAGGCTCCTGGCTCCTGCCTGTTGGAGTCATGGTGCCTACTGCCAGGACTTCAATGATGTTTAAATTGTGATTTAAAGGGAGGAGGAATATTAGTTCCCATCCCCCCACCTACTCAGACCACCTCCCAAATCACTTCCCTGTCACCACGCCTTTGGCTATTTAGTTCCTTTATGGAGAACTCCATGATAACGAGGAGCAGCCAGACATTTGGCCCATTCCTGCAGGCCTGACTGCAGTCATATAAGCGCTGCCATTGCTGATGGGGTGTGGCTGAGGGTAAGAGTCTGGGTGGATCAGGGCCACCCCATCTCAAAGTGCACGGCAGGTCCATCCCATCCTTGGGGGCACACAGGGGTTGTTATCTGGTTCTTTTCCAGAGGAAGCAGCCACTCGAGGATCCCACCTCACTCGCCTTGAATCTCTGGAACAACATGGTGAGTGGGCAGGGCCCTGGGAGGCTACCATGCCAGCCTGGGGGTTTGGCCTACAGAAGGAGGAGCAGGGTGTCTACCATCCTGCCCACTGCTCTGACAGAGCGGTTGCAGGACACCAGCGGGATCCTAGGATGATGGCTCTGGGCCCAGGGATCCTTCCCACCCCCTGTCACAGCCCAGCTCTCACCGCCTGGGAGTTTCATCTCCTGGTCCCAGGGGCTGGGCTGCAGCTCTACCAGTGAGCAGGGCTCTCTGGGCAGCCTCAGTCCTGCCCTTCCTGGAGGTGGGGAAGTTTCCTGGGAGTCTGTCTGGGAGACTTCACTTGAGGCCCTAGAGATCAGGCTCACGTAGCAATTCTGGCGCCGCTCTCCCTCACTTTACACCTAGGTGCCATCGTGTGGTTTCAAAGGCCCAGGGTGGTTCCTGGAATGAGCATGGACTTTAGAGAGATGAAGACCTGGGTTCAAATCCTAATTCCACTTCTCACAAGCTGTGTGAACTTAGGGTCTCAACTCCCTTTCTGCAAAACCCAGATCATCACCCCTGACCCCACACGTGTCAAGTGTGGAGCTCGCTCCTGACCCACAGTGAGCTCTCAGCACGTGCTGGCCCTTCATACTGTAACTGTGACAAGCTTTCCCAGACTCTGAAGGTCCCCTAGGCCTCTTGGGGGTTAGTCAATGGACGGAATGTAACATTAAAACTTTGAACATTTCCAGGGCACCAGACAAGGACCTGATTTGGCCATTTATTTTTTCCCCATCCAAGCTGCCCTATTTTTAGAATTCCAGTGACAGAAACTTGTTTCTCTTCTTCCTTGGATTAGAAAAATTTCTCTCCATCCCCTCAACTGACGTGCTATCCTGAGGACCATGAGCAGCTGCCTTTCAGCACCCATGAGCCAAGGCAGAGGGCAGGGAGGGGAAGGGAGCCGCCCCAGACAGCCCGTGGCAATGAAATCACACTGCCCTTTGGAGAAGGCATTTGGTTTCTTTGAACAAGGATCCTTGTTAGTGGGCCTGACCCTTGGGTGGGATACTCCCCCAGCAAACCATTCTCCTGCTGGTCTCCTGTGAAGGGCAGAGAAAAGGAACCTGCCCCGTCCTGCAGGGGCTGCCCACCCTCCACCCCATCCCTGGGGGAGAAGGGCTGATTATTCCAGCTCAGCAAAACCTCTCTCCTCCTGTCCTATATCACCTTTCTCCCAAGCAACCGAAGGGCGCCTACAATGTGCCTGCCCTATGCTGGGCCCAAGGAAGATATGGGAGACACACCAAGCAGCTTCTGCCTGTATGAGCTTAGGGTAGAGTCAGAAGGGTTAGGCACCAGAGGAACAAGATGATGTGCTAGACTGTGCATCCCAAAGCGACATGGGCCAGAGGTCAGGGCCCCGTGAGGATGGGATTCCAATTGGTTTTGTGGGATTTGTCGGAGGAGGTCGGGGTGGACATTCTTAAGCAAGAGGACCTTTGTGAGCAAAGAGCATGGAGAAAAGGAGCCAAATGCATCAGCAAGGGACAGGAGGAGGATGGTCTGATAAGAGAGGAAACATGGGGATAAGGAGGCCTTGAGAATGAATGAAGCACCTTGATCGCCAGACAGAAGGAAGCTAGAGAGAGCAGATCCCAGGGAAAGGGCTCCCTTTTCTCTCTGTCTCCCTTCAGTCACAGTGGTGGCAGCAGCAGTGATAACTGCCTTTACTGAGCCCGAGTGATGTCCTGTGCGTTCATTGGGCACATGGCACACACAGTGTCCTGTAACCCACTTGAGGGCGAAGGTGGGCAGGTGCACAGAGGGAAACAGAAGGTCTCACACTCAAGGCCAAAGGACTGGGACATGGTAGGTGTCACAGGGGCTCCGAGAAGGAAGAGGAGGCTTTCCTGGGTGGGCATTTACCTGCCCAACCAACCACCAGCTATTTCCTGGTTCGATTCCTCAAGCTTCCTGCAGTGGGGCCAGCGAGGAGGGAGGGTTTCTCCAGGTGCGTCTGCCCTTGGCTTCCTCATGGGCAAAATGCCAGACCATCCCACGGCTCCTGGAGTGAGCACAGCAGAACACATGGACGGCTCCTGCAGGCATGGGTTAATCCATGAGAAATTAGGAACATAACAGGCTAGGGCAAACGGCACTGGGTGAGGAGCCAGAAAACCTGGGTTCTGGTTCCAGCTGTGCTTTTGGTTGTTTCTTGAGGTGAGTCACGTGGTCTTTCTGGGCCTCCATTTTCTCTACTTGCCAGTGTCAGAGGGTCTTGGGAGAAAACAGGAGCGGTTCACCTTTGGGTTCACTCCTGTGTCCTCCCATGGAGACGGGGAGGCCAGAAGTGCCTCTGCCTCCATCTCTGTGAGCCTCTGCTGTGCTGGGCTTTATTGAGACCACAGAGGTAAAAGCCAGGTATGTCCATCCGTGCCCACATTCAAAGACACACAGAGCCCCAAATGAGGGCCACCCTCACACATGGGGAGCAGAGAGGAGCCTGCAGAATTGCTGTGACCACAGGAGCCCAGGTTCTACTGTGATAAAAAAACAAAATTCCAACAGAGTAAATTTGAAGATCTAATTGGCTTTCTTCACGATTCAAGAACGGGGCAGCATCTCTTCTAGCAAATAGAAGGGCATTCAGGAGTTGGACAAAATGGAAAGCTTTTACAGGCAGAAGGAGGGTGGGGTAAGGAAGCTATTAGCAAAAGGAAAGAAAGCATTGCTTCAGGCCAGGATATCTTCTTATGGGGGGAAGAGAAGGCAGGGGTTTTATGTAGATTACCTCACTGCTGCTCACCTGGAAATTTCAGATCGACTGTTAAAAAGGTCACACTCCTAGGATTCACTGAAACTGTAATTAAGTCTTGGCTTGCTATGATGGGGTCAAATGACTCCATTTTGGGCCTGTTATTTCTTTTGTAACAACAGCTTCTCTCCTGACCACACTCCAGGACACAATGGTGGGTATGGCTGTGCAGGGCCATACCAGCTTCTGCTCTCCCTGACCAAGCCCCAAAATATGTGTTAAGTGACAAGGGCCAGTGGAGGAAGACTCCACACACCCACACACAGTGGTTGTGAGCGGCCCTGTTTCTGAAACACACTTGGAACCATCCCAGCTGAAGGAGCCCCCTAGACTGAAGCTGAGCCCCTGGCACACAGCTGAGGAGGATTTTGTGTTGCAGACATAATTCATTCCCTAGGCCCTTTCTGCCTCCTCCTCCTCCTCAATAATTTCTAATAATTCTTATATGACAATAGTTTTGAAGAGACCTACCTTTGGGCACCTCGATTGCCAGATCCTTCCAGCCATCATTGACCCTTACCTTATGCCAAGCCCTGTGCAAAGTGCTAGAGCCACGGGCAGGATGAGAACACTCAGGAATTGCTCACAGTCGAGTGGGAATTTGCTCCTCGGAGAGGTCAAAGGTCATCCCTCCCACACCCCCCCCCCATACGCCAGTTAATTTCAGGGTGGCAGGGCAGCTATGCAGAGGAGATGACTATGTGAGCAATTAAAGGACTAAAAAAAGGAGTAAGCACAAAGACCAGCACCCAGTGTCCCTACCCTGGAGCGTACGTGCATTTATGTGCAGTCCAGAGTGGCAGGAGAAGGAGGGACACAAGAGGGATCATTTGCAGTAGTGGCATCATTCTCCATCCTCTCTGAAGATAGATGAGGATAAAGAGTCAGAATGAATGTAAAGAGGACTAGTGGCAGCGGGAAAAATGTGGGTGACTAATAAAGAGACATTTAGGACAAGGTTCTTAATGAGTTTGTTGGGAAAACCTATGAATTTTCCTTCCTTGAGGTTCTTCAAAAATAGGCCCTGCTATATCCATTCTACCAGAATAATTAAGATGTTGCTCTCTCAATGTTTCTTTCCAGACTCTATTATTAATTTAATTCTTGAAAAATGGGAGAAGAGAAGAAGGCAGGCCAGATTGACACTGGGCCACCAACACAGACCCACTAAATGCTCCCTTTCAGAGCAGCCCTGAACATTCTGGGTGGGACCTCCGATTTCTAGGAGGGCCCACCATCTGAATACAACTGAAAGAAGGTGGGGAGCCCAGTTTCGCCTCCAGCCCTTGAGCTCAAGGGTTGACACACCTTTTCCAAAAGGTCAATTACACCCTCTTATCTGTCCATTTGGGTGAAAAGCCAACCCGAGAGGGGTAAATTTCTTTCTTTGCGTCTTGTTTACTGGGCACAAATGCCAGAATAAGATAATGCTAAAGAATCTGAAATCCTAGTGGAGGATGGCAGAGCCCATGACTGAGCCAGACAGGGTGCTCCATCCTGCAGCGCCTCCTCTTGTGTCCCCTGCCAAGGTCCTTGGAAGGGGACATGAGGGACAAAGGTGACACGGGAGCCTAGCACCTGCCGGCAGTAGGGCTGACAGCAAACATGAGGGTCCCAAACAATGGAAAATGGCACATGCAAAAGAAAACCTGTGATCTCTCAAAGCCACTGCATTTTTCTTTTAACCTTTCACGGATACATAATGAACATTTAAAAATACAAAAGGAACTTTAAAAAAAATCCCTCCCCCATCGAATTCTTCAGCTGCCTTCATTTTCCTATCTTCCCATCAATGCTTTTACCTGAGTTTATCACCTGCTGGGACACCATCCATTTTCTGTTTATGTTGCTAGATAGGCTTCAGTTATCATCTAAGTAGCTGCCTGTATCAGAGCTGATATCACCATCACTCGTTCCTGAATCACCGGGCATTCTAGTTGTTTGTGTGTGGGGGCTGTACTGTGTGCTGTGTCACTGTACCTCTGTGTCCCAGTTAAAGACATGGGACTTGACCCAGAACCCATAAGTGGCTGCACTTGCGTCTGTGTAAGCAGGTCCCAGGTAACAGAGGGTTTCATTCCCTACCAGAGGTGAGTTTACGCACACAAAGGGAAGGGGAGCTTTACACAAGCCCATGTATTTGCCCCTCCTTCCCATCCCTGCTCTCCTCTCTGAGGGAAATTTAATCAGTGGGCCAGCCAATAGCTGGGTAGCCAGGAGAGGGGTGAGAAGTCAAGCTGAGTAACTATCCACTGGATGGTCAGGAAGCTGGTGACCCACTGAGAGAGATTTGGTTGGAACCAAGACACTGATGTCCCAGTCCTGTCTCAACCTCTCTGGTGTTCAGTTTCTCCTGTGATTCAGGAAAGCCAGCCCTGGTGGTCTAGTGGTTAAGATTCAGTGCTCTCACTTCCACAGCCCAGGTTCATTTTCTGGTCAGGAAACCACACCACCCGTCTGTCTGTTGTCATACTGTGGCAGCTGCGTGTTGCTGTGATGCTGAAAGCTATGCCACCAGTATTTCAAATACCAGCAGGGTCACCCATGGTGGACACGTTTCAGCAGAGCTTCCAGACTAAGACAGACTAGGAAGAAGAACGTGGCCACCCACTTCCAAAAAAGTTGGCCATGAAAACCTTATGAATAGCAGCAGAGCATTGTCTGATACAGCGCTGGAAGGTGAGAGGATGGCCCAAAAAGACTGGGCAGGGTTCCGCTCTGCTGTACCCAAAGTCGCTAGGATCTGGAATCCACTCGACGGCACGAACAACTAAAATATCAGGAGAAGTGGACTAGGAATCAATGATCTTCTCATGCAGTGGGCCTCAACTTGAGCATGCATCAGAATCCCCTGGAGGGCTTATTAAAACTCGGAGAACTGGACCCCACCCCAGAGTTTCTGACTCAAGTAGGTCTGGAGTGGGGGCTGGAAATTTGCATTTCTAATGTGTTCCCAGGTGATGCTGCTGCTGCTGCTGGCCCAGGGTCAAACCCTGAGAAACACTGGGCTAATGAGTCTTTCTCACTGGAACCCTGGAATGCTGCCACCTGTGCAAGACTTTTCTGTTCTAAAGATCACCTTCTTTTCTAGATGAAGCCAGCAGGACAGAAAGATGAGCCATTCAGTGCAGAAGAGAGGAAGCTGGTGAAATGTCCCTCTGAGGTAGGCAAGGACTGGGTGGGAGAGAGAATCTCTTGCTGAATTGGGGAGAGAGATGGAATAACCAAGTGGGCTTTGCTGTGAAGTGGGGTCTTCCCTGGCTGAGACTTTAGCTCCTAGAGTCTTGGGGCTGTTCTTCTGGGCCTGGGCACAGCTTTGCATACTTGGCACACTTAAGGTTTATACACCTGTGAGCCAGGAAAGTCGTTTTAGCAGAACTGAGGCCCCTTCCACGCCTGTGGCATTAGGGACATAGGGACAAAGCCACAGCTCATCTGGCCCCAAATGTGAAGATGGGTGTCTTAAATATGTGCCTAATATGTAAGTAGGCATGTAATTAATGTTGCTGAATAAATGGATGAGAAAATAACTGAACATAAATGAGTAGAATTCCTTTTATCATTTAATGCCAGTCAAATTTTTGGCTTTCTTAAATGAATTAGAAAGTTTTTTGTTACTAGGCTGTAAGAACTCTATAATTCACCCTGCTTTCCTCTTTGCTTTGGCTGCCAGGAAGCTTAAAATTAAGTTCTCTTTTCATGGAAATATATGTACTTTGCCTAGTAGCATGAACCACTGGGTAGAAAGCAAGAGATGCTGACTATTGCAGATGGGAAATTTCAAAGCATTAGTGAGCTCCGTCAGGGAACTAATGGGTAGCACAGAGAAGAAAACCAGAGAATGGTTTTCTCCTCATTTAAAGGATGGTATGAATGTTCCAAATTGGCCAAAGGCATTGCTGGATGGTAAAGCCTGATGATGAAAGGATATGGACTTCTGGGTCATGGTTACAACACATTACCTTTCTCTGCAGGAGAATCCCTACCTGTTCACCTACAGGAACAGCAACTACCTGCCCACGATGACAAAACTCGCTGAGAGGCTTGAGGTATGGAGAGGTTTTCTGTGATTGACAAATATGCAAATGAACCAGGGGCCATACCCCTCCCTGAGTCTTTGGAACCTTCCACGTGGTTCTTTATGTCCTGGAACCCTGTGGGCAGGCTGGGGAAGGTGAAGGATCAAGTGTGTTGCTGTCACCTCAGTGCCTGAAGCAGGTCTGCCCTATGGCTCCGTCTTTAGGCTTCACAGAGTGTGTTGGGGTGCTCAGCACTACCTGCTCCCCATCTATTTCGATGTAAGACAAGATTCTTCAGGCCTTTTCCAAATCTCTAACAAGTTCTTTTAAACTCATCTGAGCCCTTAATCCAAGAGAAAGTTAAGAAAAGGCAGAGAAATGTGGTGAAGTCTGAAACCAGACAGCATGGAGACCGAAAGGCCTCAGAAGTCGGCCCACACCTGCATGGGCCACCTCACCCTTACTCACGTCTTGCTTATTGCTTATCTCATGACTCTGATAATTCCTGGCAAGATTAGATAGGGCACCCTGCACTCCTCTGAGGAACTAAGAAACACTTGAATGTTGATTTCCTCCTTCTCAGAGGACGGGGAACTGATAGGGCTTGAGACAAATTCCGTCCTAGTGCCATCCCTGCCTCCCTATCGTATAAAAGAGGGTGAGATTTACTCCATGTGGTAGAGGCAAAGCCGATGACCTGGGCCTCCATCACAAAGCGCGAGAGATACAGCGCGAAAAACTCTTGATTTATCAACTTGTCCCACACTTTCTAAGTAATATCACGGCAAAGAGGATACACGTGAGAGGCAGCAGGGCACAGTGAGGTGAGAGAACTGGCTCTGGATTCAAGTCCAGGTTTGTCCACTTACCGGCTCTGTGTCAATGGGCAAAGTACTTGACCTCTCTGCCTTGGTTTTTTAATCTAGGAAATGGTAATAGTCATAGTCCTACCTCACAGAGTTGTTGTTAAATTGTAATAAGTTAATAAGTATAAAGCAGGTATAACAGTATCTGGCATGCCATGAGTTCTATATGTGTCACTGTTATTATCATATGTTAAGAGGGAGCAATACATTCCTTCAGGATACATTTATTGAATACCCGCTGTAGAGCTTGCTGGAACGCAAGCTCAGGGAGGGCAGGGACTTAGAGTAGGCACCTAATCACTACTTGTTAACTGACAAAGTGGGTGGGTGGGAGGATGGATGGATACCAGGCATAGGAGATAAAAACGCAAATAAAATACATTGCTTGTCCCAAGGAACTCGGTCTAGTGGACTTGACCAGCAATTATAGCACAATGGAATAAGTACTATATTCTGGAAACTCACAGAAGAGCAACTAACAGACAGGAGAGAGTTGGGAAGGCTTCCCATGGCCTCAGTCTTGAAGGACAACTAAGGTTGAGCCAGGTGGATGGGAGTGTGGGCAAATGCAGGGAGGGAAAGGGCGAGGGAGAGTGGAGGTAAGTGATTGGGCAAAGGACTGGGGCATAGAGAGCAGGGAAAAGGCTGACCGTTTAGAATGTCTGGGGGCCTCTTAGGCCACGCTAAGCGGATGGACTTTATGCTGATGTTAATACAGACTAGAAATGTGTTGGTTCAACCAACAAACATATATCAAGCATGTACTGTGCACTGTTGTAGGCTCTGGGGATACAATAAACAAAACAGACAAAAATCCCTGTTTTCACTGAGAATTTGGGCAGGGAGTGACCCAGTTATTTTATGTTGAGAGAGAAAGTCATCTGGATGGATTCATAAGCTGGGGAGGAAGCCCACGGGACTGAAGGTAGTGATGTTGTGAATACTGCGGTATTCCGGACAAGAAGTAACAGAGGCCTGCACTTGGTCTGAGGTAGAGGGATGGGTCAAGAGGCGACCGCACTGGGAGCGTTTGGAAAGGATGTTGTGGACACTTGGATACGAGTGTTGAAGGAGAGGAAGAAATCTTAAGAGATACTTCGGTTTCTACGTGACGTGATATTTTCTAAAATAGAGGCCCCATTCTCACCCAATTTCTTATGTTGCAAGATCTATCTTTCCTTATTTCTTTGTGTATCTCATTTCAGGTGAGAGAAGGAACAGAGATTGGGTGCCCTGACAGGGATCCCTCCGACTCAATTCCCACCTCAGGTACTCGGCTTAAGTCAAGGGATTTTTTTTTTCCCCTTTTTCTCCCCAAAGCCCCAGTAGATAGTTGTATGTCATAGTTGCACATCCTGTCTAGCATGACTGGACAAGCGGTGCATCGGTACACGCCCAGGATCCGAACCCGGGCCGCCAGTAGCGGAACGCGCGCACTTAACCGCTAAGCCATGGGGACAGCCCCAAGTTAAGGGATTTTTAAACCCATTTGAGGCCCAAAATCATCAAAATGAGGAGCCCCTTAAGATGACAGGGCTTTCCACACAGTCTGAGACACACCTGAGAAGTATTTCAAGGACAATAGAAATAGCTCTGTATTTACATTTGTAAGTTCATGCCTGTGTTTCATTATTTTCTAACTAAAATACATCATTATCAGAAAGCATTTACTGAGCATTAACTGTGTGCCAGGCCACGGTCTGCAAGGAGCCCAGCATTAGTGAGTGAGCTGATGTCATTGTCCCTGCTTTTCAGCCTTGACGAGGTGAATTTTTTCCAAAAAGCAAAACTAGCTGTAAGCAGGAAGCAAAAATAACCAGTGCATACTCCGTGTCAGAACCACATGCAGATTGCACTCAAGCACTGCACAGAACAGGAAAGCACCCCGTCTTATGAATGTGCCATTTTCACTGCTTCTCAGTATTTCCAAAGTGACTGTTGCTGGGCCATGAAAATGAGACTTATGGAATGTTCTAGGCAGAGATCTTCCCAAAGAATGGCTGTCTAAAGGTTGGACCTTTTCCTCCAGGTGAACCAGCCTGGAGTGATGGCTGTGTGCATATGACTATGGGAGGTCACAGGAGGGCTGTATGGTGACACTCATGACTCAAAACATCAGCCCTGGAGCATTTCTGTAACAGTGCAGTGGGTTCCTGTGCCTGGTTCTGGAGGGTGACTCATATGTCCATTGATTTGTTCACTTGATCATGCATTTATTAGATGATTGCTGAATGCCTCCTATGTGCCTTCCAGGAGAGACAGTTAAGTTTGGGGATGTCACAGTGCCTAGAAGGAATCTTTCAGGGATGCAAATCTTTGTAGTCAGGTTGTCTCCTTTTGCTGAGTGTTAGTAGAGCAAATAATTGCCCTGGCTGTTAGCCTGCCCGTCATGCACATCTTAGCTCTACACACTCAAAGTAAGCCAAATGATTGGCAAGTTAAAAATCTTCTCACCAAAACTTTGCTTATATAGCTGACTCTTGTTCTAAGTTGCAGCATGGAATAGGCGATATAGATCTTACACACACAGTCTTTAGATATTTTCCCCCTACACTTGGTGACAACTCATTCCTATTGGTTAGTTTACTAGCAGGACTTTAGCAGCAGAAAGAAATTATTAGCTTCATATGTAGACCCTCCTATAGCAAAAACTCAAAGGTGTATGTAGGCACATATGTATGTGTGTCTATAGAGAGAGAGGGAGAGGGAGAATTTGCATTTTTTTATAGCCATACTTTACAGTGAAATAATATCCATCCCATTTTTAATCTCATCAATCTGAAGGATGATCTATAAAGCATTTTGCAATCTGTCTAGATTATCTTCCTATCACGACAATGATAACCAACCAGTCCATGAGAGCGTATCTCAACATCTGAAAGCCAAATAAAGTGTGAACCTCTTCTTTATTCCCTGGCCCTGAAGATTACTGTGTTTATTGGCACATGAAGATGTAAGCACAAGAAATCTCAGGACCTTGAGATCTGAGATATTCTGGTGATAGGAGCTGTCTGAATAAGAGATGGGTAGATTTAGGCATCCTTGATCTAACCAAGTGGGCGTGGAACCAAGACACGCATGCTGTCCACTTGGGTGGCAGCACTGACAGATGAACACTGGGCCTGTACTTCTGAGTCTCGCCTCAAAAGTGCCATTTAGAAAAATCGCCCCAGATAACTGGACAATAATGAAAAACACATTTCATTCCTGTGCGTGATCTATGACTGGAGATTTTAACCCTACTTGTGACTGCTGGGGGAGGCAAACCAACTCAGCGTAGGGCCACATTATGATTTTTCCTTGATAATTGTCATGTTTCTGTGAGGTCGTTCACTCTTCTGGAGATTGTGTTTGCCATTTCTAATCATGATGAAGGCATCTGATGCATACTTATAAGAGCAGATCATCTTATCTTTATACTCCCAATGACTCACATGGTGGTTGTTAGTGCCATCAAGTCGATTCCAACTCCTAGCAACCCTTGTGTTCAACAGAGCAGAACCCTGCCTGGTCTTTTGCTCCATGCTTTCACCTTCTGGGGCTATACCAGACAATGCTCCACTGCTCTTCATAGGGTTTTCACGGCCAATTTTTTCAAAAGTGGGTGGCCAGGTCCTTCTTCCTAGTCTGTCTTAGTCTGGAAGCTCTGCTTAAAGGTGTCCACCATGGGTGACCCTGCTAGTTGAAATACCGGTGGCATAGCTTTCAGCATCACAGCAACACATAGCACCACAGTATGACAACCGACAGACAGGTGGTGTGGTTCCCTGACCGGGAAACGAACCCAGGCCATGGTGGAAAGAGCGCCGAATCCTAACCACTAGATGGCCAGGGCTGGCTCAGCACATGCAAGGAGACGATAAATGGTTTTTGAACTAATCTGAATCATTGAGTATTTCTAATTAATCAAATCAATAATTCTCAGGGTTGAAAAGGATCTTAAAAACCAACTAGACCAAAGTGCCTTCCATTAAAACAATTTTTCACTAAGACTATCTTTAAAATAACTGTTTTGCCATCAGAGTTATTTAAAAAAACACTTTCCTTGTAGTCCCCTTGTCTGGTGTTTCTCTCAAACCAATCCACAGATACTCACAGCTAACCAAAAGTGATGTTTCAAAATAGGATACTGCCTTCGTCAACAGGCCATGGCCCCTAGCAGCCCTGGTGCCCCACTCTCATTCCCTCTGGAGCCCACAGGTGATGAAGCTTTTCCACTGATCCATGGGGCTTTGGGATGAGATAGAGTTGATCTAAGTAATTTTTTATAGCCAATTGGCATTTGGTAGCCAAAAGTAAAATATAAGCTTCTAATTTTTTCCTCCCAGTCAGTGCACACATGCAATTTGCTGCGTGCTACCTCCTATGGGCTTTATAACTTCATAAATACTTGCATTATTTTATATTACTACACGGCTCTGTCCCTAACATAGTTGAGATAACTAAGAAAAAATATGTTGGGCCTAGTAGCTGATTTAATGTTTCCCCAGGGAGAAAAGGAGTAGCATTTTGCAAATAAAAGTGGCAAGAAAGAGCCAGAGGGGCCACGGCTCATTGGCTACCTATTGAAGTTGGCTATCTATTGAAGCTGGCTATCTTGATGTCAAGCTGCTAATTACATGCAGAGGGAAAAATTCATAGTATTGAAAATAGGGACCTACAAAGATAATTATATGCCACTGTCACCAATAGTATGAATTAGAATAGCTCATTCATTTATTTTAAGCCATTAACTCCTTTCTAAGCTCCTGATGTCATTTATCTGACCCATTTGGCTAAAATGAGCTATTCAAAAGCTGATAGGAAAAATGCCCAGGTTACAGCACTGGGTGATCATTGAGAGTTTCACTTCATGGGAGCCAGCAGCGTGATGTTCAGTGTAGACCCCAAAGCCTTTTCCATAGTCACCCCTTGTTCATGGGTCTTGTGACTTAACCTAGCCTGTGACTAGGAAGTAATAGTGGACGCCCCACAAGAAGAAACCACCTGCTTGTCCCTAGGCAGGACCAGACTACTGAGCAAGTTCAAACTCACCCCAAGACAATTGGATGAATAAATGCTTCCCTTCCCCATAGTTTCCATTGTTAAAGCTTTGAGAGCTGTCAAGTACTTGATACAGGGCCACTTAGTCTTTCCTTCAACTTAACACATTTCTTGAGCTCCTACCGTGTGCAAGGCACAGAGTTCTTCATATAAACTCACAGTGAAGGACTTCAGAGACGGAAACAAGCTTCCAACCTTGTGCCAACCATTGTAGAAGTCTTTACATAAGCCCCCCAAATCAGAGAGCAGGTGGGTTGGGCAGCCATAGCTGACAAGTGAAAGAAAGGTGGTTTTTCAGTAGGCCCCAGGTGGTTGACGTTGTTGGATTACATAAAACAAAGCTCCCAAGTGCTAAGTCTTTCTCCTGGGTGTAACTTTTCGTGTATAGTTGGCAGTTTACCCAATTCTCTAGTCTACTCTTTCCTTGCTATTCGTGATATTTCATCACAGTTCAGATGGCCTTCTGATAAGAGGCCCCTTCTGTAGAAATCTCAATGAGTTAATGATGTGTTTATCAACTTCTTTCAAGGTAGTGGACAGTTTGTACCAGACAATGCTTAGCTAATCAGCGCACACAAATTTAATCTTATCTCTAAATAGTTCTTTCCTCAAGGAGACCAATGGCTAAAGTGCTTTGCTGTGTTTGCAGGCTGTGTCTTTGTCATACATGATGATATTCACAAAGCTCAAATCAAGAGCTACAGAATATTAAACCAATGACACGTTTTGGGCTCTATGTTGTTAAAATCCCAGATAAGTCAAACTCCTCCCATCTAGGATTGGCTCATTTGATTTATTCTCTCTTGGAGGGAATCCTTCAGAATGACCAACATGAGAACCCCGCCCCCCCAAATCCATCTATCTGTCTACATATATCTATACCACATAGATGCAGACATGCATGCATGCGTGTGAGTGTGTGTTTCCTTTCTGTCTGTATTTAGGATACAGGAATGGCCAGTTTCAGCTGTCTCTTTATCAAACTGTAATGCACTTTTGAAGCAAATCTATCTATCTCTTCCACATTTTATCAGCCCCAAAGATTTCCCCTAACCTTTGCACACTAGATAGTGTTCACAGAGTTCACTGTATTAAGCCTTATAGCAACAAGAATATGGTGATAGACTGTCGCCACCAGGAGCTAAAATAAACCCTCTAGAGTTGAGGGGAGGAGGTCTGATTTTCCATTTTTTTGCCTTCTTTTTTACCTACAGCCTGATTTCTTTGAGAAGAGGTCATTTTAAAGTTCTCGGGCCCCGCCCCGTGGACGTGTGCTAATGTGTGCAGCTGGCTTTGTGATTTGATATTGTTCTTCTAACCACAGATCCTTGGGCCCACCCCAGACCTACTAAATCAGAAACGCTGAGGGTGGGGACCAACCATCTGTGTTTTAACAATCTCTCCAGATGATTCTGATGCATGCTCAAATTTGAGGACCACTAATCTATATATTTTGCATACACATATTCACAACTATGTATATATTAGTTTTCATGCTGTCATAGGAAAAATCAGGGACTTTTACTTTTCTAATGAGAGCAAATCCTCAGTGGGGGTGGCAGTTCCCCATCTGCAGGTAGCATGGAAGTCAGGTAGACAAGATGTCTCCACGGAAGGTGACAAGACCTGGATCTCCAGGTCCCTTTGAACAGTGTGTCCACTGAGTGTCAATACAGCTTCCTACGCAGGTATAATTATACACCCACGATTTGGTGTTGACGGGCACAATGGGCTAAATGTAGTCCAGCTGTGTTGAAAGCATCTTGTTCTCTGTATTTCACTGCATGTTTTATGAGTGACTTGACAAAGAAAGGCTGTCAAGAAAGCCTCCTTGGGGTCGCCCGGTGGCACAGCAGTTAAGTGCACGTGCTCCGCTGCCATGGCCAGTGGTTCACAGGTTCGGATCCCAGGTGCGCACCGATGCACCGCTTGTTAAGCCATGTAAAGTAGAGGAAGATGGGCACGGATGTTAGCCCAGGGCCAGTCTTCCTCAAGAAAAAAAAAAGAAAGCCTCCTTGCAGACAAGTTTCAGTTTATCCATTGTAAGCAATGGCCCACTGAAATGATGGGCTTCTTCCCTCCAGAGGTGAGTCACTCCTGGCACAAATGCTATACTAGACTTCTTCTAAGGCATGAAAGCTATTTGAAAATTTAGTTCAGCATTGCACCACTAGAGACAATGGAAGGGACATCTGAGGAAAGATGGAGCTACGTCAGTCAGGGTAACTATGGGAGTAAAGTACTCTGGGGGAGTGGGAGGTGTGCTTGTGATTTGAGGGGACAGAGCTATATATGGCATAAGGAATTTTAGGTGTGGTCCACCAAATGCACTTGGATTCATGTTCATATGTGTATAAGGTAAAGGGGTGGATTGATACCATACAAGTGTATGTATGCAAGTTATTAAATATATGTATAGCAATATTCATGTTAATCTCCTCACTTGTTAGCCAAGCATAAAAGGCCTGTGGTCCCAATCTACCTTACCAATGTTATTTAGTCTCCTTCATATACCCTTCACTTAAGCCAAACTGTATGACTAGCCATTCTTTACAGACCTCACATGCTTTACCAGACTGTATCCGTCCTTTATGCTTTTCTCTCCATCACCCTACCTCTCTCTCCCTCAACCTTATCTCATCATATCCTGAGTTCAAACACCACCTTCTCCATGAAGCCTGTTCTGAACCGTCCCCCCCACACCCCAGAGGTAAATCATCCCTCCAGCTGCAGAGTTTCATATCACTTTATAGCTCTCATAGTGTTCATCAACCTATAAATTATTATAACCATGGATGTTTCTCATTTCCTCCTCAGCCTGTGAGCTTCTTGAGGACATTCTCCATTTCTGATCACTGTGTCGTCCCCAGAGCATCCAGTCACTGCTTAGTGGTCGATATGTTTGTCACAAAAGTAAATAGCTGCTCAGCTACGTTATAGTACGTGCTTAAATTCAAGGGATGGAAAATAGAGTGAGGCTGTGGAGAACAGTTTGATGGTTCCTCAAAAAGCTAAACATAGGATTACCATATGGCCCACCAATTCCACTCCTCAGTATGTACCCAAAATAACTGAAAACAGGTATTCAAATAAATACTTGTACATGAATGTTCATAGCACTATTCACAATAGCCAAAAGATGGAAACAACCCACATGTCTACCAACAGATGAATGGATAAACAAAATGTGGTATATCCATATAATAGAATATTATTCAGCCATAAAAAGGAATGAAGTACTCGCACATGCTACAACATGGGTGAACCTTGAAAACATTATGCTAAGTGGAAGAAGCCAGACATGATAGGTCACATACTGTATGATTCCATTTACAGGAAATATCCAGAATAGGTAAATCCATAGACAGAAAGCAGATTAGTGGTTGTGAGGGGCTACGGGGAGTGGGGAGTGACTGCCTAATGGGTACGGGTCTCCTTTGCGGGTAATGGAAATGTTTTGGAACCAGATAGAGGTCATGGTTACATAACATCGAGAATGTACTAAATGCCACAGAATTGTTGACTTTAAAACGGTTAGTTTTATGTTATGTGAATTTGACCTTGATTTAAAAAAAAATAGTGGTATGAAAGCATTTCCCTTTTCACTTTAGAAAAACTGAGCTGATTTTTTTTAATAGGACGATGTCATATTTTATCCCAAAAATCAACAGATCCTAGAATAGGTTAAGTATTGGTTGCATCTCCACCACAATTCCTTCCTTACTCCCAAATCACAGTGCCAGGGGCTATTTCATGCCCTGCGGGTAACTGCTCATTGTGGCATCAGATTTCACCAAACCCCAGCAGACTCCCCTCTGAAAGCTGGTCTACCTTCCAGGTCCCTAACCCTGCGTCCAGGCACCTCAAAGAGGAACCCCGCAGTCAGGCTCCATGGCAGCTATGGCTGAGCCTTATGACAAGGACAGGCTCTTTATATCTTTGTCTCAGCTGAATCGCTGTTAAAAACTAACTTTCAGTTTTTCTGGAAGATCTTCATTATTTTCAGAGGAGCTAGGAACCCCAATCTTCCATTCACTCCTGCTTGCATTCTCAGTTCACAGGCTGAAGCCGGCTGACATCAAGGTAATCGGAGCGATGGGCGACTCTCTCACGGTGAGTTACCTGACTCTAGAAGGAAAGGGCAGGAGAGGGGAAGATCATGATTCACATGAGAACCTGGCAAGAGAAAATCTCACTCCTAGCTGTTAAAGGCTGCCATCTCCAGTCCTGATCTCCAGTCCTTCTCCACCCTCTGCCCACCCTGGAATCCTGCATTCCTTGCCCATCACCTCCATTCTAACCTCCTCATTCCTCTCCCAATGCCCGAATGAAGGAGAGAGCCAGAAGTGGGGGAACCCCAGAGGGAACATCTGTGATGGAAGTGACCCAGCCCAAATTACACCACCTGTCAGTGGTGGGTGGCACCGGTCGAGGTTTCCCACCCGCCCACGGTGGAGGGCTCCTTCACAGATCCGCTACTTTGTTTCGTCCGTGTAGGAAAGTGAAGGGAGGGTGAAGAGGTGATGAAACAGAACAAGTGCTAATGGAGGTGGGGGTGGGGTGAGAAAACAGGGGTCAGTGGAAGAGACGGAGGTACTAAAAATGATCTCAGCCCGTCTCTGCAGCTGCTCCACGGTGACACCTCAGGCCCTGCAAAGAGCTATCCGTGAAAAGCAAAATCGGGCCCTTAGAGAGCCTGGGTGGAGGGTCCCAGAGGTTCCCAGACACAAACCTCCATTCAATAGCGGCTCATTACAGACGAGTCAGCTGCTGTTCTCTGGGCCAGTAGAATTCAGGGCCTCCAGCTGCACCTTCCCTAAAGACTAGCTGATCCTTTTCATGTCTGTGGCCTATTCACATGGATATTAGCTCATTCAATATCCTCAACAAGATCCTGGGATGTATGACTCTCTTTAAACTTAACCAATAAAGAAGGTGTAGCTGGGTGAGGCGAAGTGAGTGCCCACGGCCACGCAGCTTGTAGCTGCTGGACCAGGACCAGAGCTCATGGGTCCTGACTCTAGTCTGGAATTCTCTCCTTGTGCTGTAGCCCCATGACCCCTCAACGACTCTTCACCCTGAAGGCCCTACTGCTCCTAACCTTCCAGGAAGGACAGGCAGGCTGGTCCTCAGCACTGCTTATCCCAACCACTCCCTGCCGGCTGTGGCCCTATCTCACCTCCCCGAGCCCCCTGTCTCCATGATGCTCTCTGGATAAGGCGTCATCAGAATCAGCACAGCTGTTCAGGACTTCCTGGGGAGGCAGCACTTTGAGTGTGACATAACCGGCAGGTGGCAGAGGAACTGGGCACCAGAGAGCAGGGCTCACACCCTGGATTTCTTTCCTGGAGGCCAGCCCACCCTCCCAGGCTGTCTGGGTGGCCAGCCTTCAGCATGACCTTCGGAATGGCCCTGCTCAGAAATAACAGGCTTTAGGCAAGGGACATGCCCCTGCCGAGTGTGTCTGGATGGTGGTTTTAAAAGAACCTGCTCTTTCTTCAACTGAGGGGCAGGTACATGGCATTTCATTTTATTACTATTTTTTAAATTGTTCATAGGTGAGATATATTGATATAAAAGGATTACGCTATGCTTCTTTTATGATAGATTTCACAACTTAAAAACAATGAGGAAAACAGGACCCTGAAATTTGTCCTTTTGAAAGATGGACCCTGCAGTCTAGTTTTCAGAGCCCTTGGCTAGCCCCGTGTCACTCGGTCTCGGTCGGGGCAGGTTTCTTAGGGTGAGGCCGAGCTGTGAATGCTCCAGGATTCCCAGCAGGAGCACACACGCACCTCTGAAAAGGCAGGATGCACATGGGGATGGGGGGCCATCTAGACTCCAGATTCCAGAGAGTTCCCAGGCCTTCCCAGCCAGGACCAGAGCATGGGCCTCCTGGCCGGCGGGCAGGGAAACTCACCCCTTGTTGTTCCCTCTCAGGCAGCTAATGGGGCTGGGTCCAGTCCTGGGGACGTGCTGGACGTCGTGACTCAGTATCGAGGTCTGTCCTGGAGGTGAGTGAGGGCGTGGGAAGCCCTGAAGATCCCTTCAGTGCAGGGTAAGGGAGGACCCCTGAGCATCATAGAAAACAACTCCTCTGGCAGAGGGATGAGCCGCCTATGGCTGTTCCATGAGAAACTTCTAGGTTTAATTGAGGAAGGTATTTATCAGCTTCCCCAAACCACTACATTCCCCTAAGCAGGGACAGGGACCTGAGTAGGAGGAGTTTGGGGCAGAAACTACATAAACGTTTGGGTTGGAAAAGCATCTCTAGCTTCCATTTCTCCCTCTAGGAAGTAACCGCAGAAGGAGGCAATGCCCTTTGGAACCAGAGATGTGTCTGAACCCTAGCTGCCCAGCTCTGTGTGACCTTGGGCAAGCTACTTAACCTCTCTGAGCTTATCTCCTCATCTTTGATTCAGGGATAATAATACTGCCTGAGTACTGCCGTGAAGATTGGAGAGACTTGAAGCATCCAGCACAGTGCCTGACACAAAGTAGGATTAATGGTAGCTGGCATCATTATTAAAGGGCCTTCGTTTTACAGATGAGGAAGCAAGGCTCAGAGAGGGCAAGTAACCTGTCCAAGGTCACATACCCAGATGGTAAAGAATAAGTAGAGCAGATGGTTCCTGACCCCTAATCCGGCGCATTGCCCCATCGTGTATCGCTTTGTGCAGGCTCGCTCCTGCTCTGTAATCAAATCCAGGCTGCCACAAGCTGCAGTGTGCCGGCCTCCGCTTCACGTCTGTGCTGTGAGACCTGGCTCATGCCAGGCAGGAGAGGGCAGGTTTGGTGTCTCCTCAGCCTAGAAAGTGGCATCTCTGGCACCCGCTGGAACCCGAGTGTTGAATCCCTGGCATCGTCCCTCCTGATGCTGCACAGAGTTAAACTCCAAACATTTTGAGAACCTTCTAAATGTTCCCAGACATACTTGGCAGAGAATGAGGGGATATGGAAGGAGAGGGAATCCAATAAACTCTGGAATGTTGCATGTTTTCATGCCTAGAAACCCATCCAAATTTGATTTCCTTGGAATTTTAGAAGTGGCGTGGAAGATGAGTTGTTCTCTAGAAAACACCCTTTAAAAAACAGGTTTTTCCAACCCAACAGGAAGAGAAGGATGAGGGCAAAGGTCTTTACTGTTTTCAGTGATGATAACACGGCGTTGTTGCGGTGGCTAGTGGGGCAACGCTGGGCTCTGCATCTAAGGAGGGGTCCCTTGCCCTTTAGAAGACAGGGGTGAAGGGGCCCACTTAGTTCCCCTGCCCCCATGTCAAGGCTCCAAGTTAAACATCAACAAAGTCAGCCATGACCCTTTAAATCAGCTTCTTGTTTGGAGGTTCCGGTTTGTGGGGCGAGGGGAGAGGAGTTGCTGTATTCTGGTTTGTTTTTCAATTTTTCTGCTGAAGCAATGACGAGAGGGCGAGCTCCAAGTCCCAAGGGTGTTTCTAAGAAGGAGAAAGGTCTGTCTTGGTGGTGTCTGAGCTGTTTTGCCGTCGCTGGCATTTTCAACCTTCATTTTCTTTTTGTTCCCACAACACAGCGGCGGCGGCGACCAGAACCTCAGCAGCGTCACCACTCTGCCAAGTGAGTACGCGCTCCCCTGGGGGTGAGGGAGGGCTCTGGCCACGCTGCGCGTTTCTGCAGCGCCCCCTGGCGGCGGTAGCGGTCTCGGCAGGGAACCAGGTGACAGGAGACGCCGCATTGGGCAGGGGGCGCTGCTTCCCCCAGGCGGTCGTCCTGCTTGGCTTCTTGATAAAAATTAAAGCCTTGGAGAATTTTTTTCTTTTTTTTTTTAAGATAAATTGTATTAGTCCAAGGAAGGAAGAGAGTAAGAAAGGAAAGGAGAGCTCAGGACAAATCTTAGTGCAAGTCATTATTAAGACACGGTTCAAGAAAGAAGGAAAAGACACCCATCTCTGCTTTGCCTGTCGTTCTCAGCAGAGCATATTCTGGGAGGCATTGATCTAGGCTTGGGCTGCATTAGGCACCACTGCATGCAAAGACGTTGAATTCCTGTGTGTCGCTTTAGGAAACGCTGCTTGCAGCAGTAAGAGATGAAGTTACCTTGTTCAGGCTGTGCAAAGACAGCCATATTTGGGGCCCGAGGTTTTCCTTCAATTACTTTGCCAACGTACCTGCTTGGAATGATTTTTTAAAGCCTGTCTACATTCTCTGAAGGGTCTTGTCTTATTCATCTCTTTATTCCCCTTAGTGCATACACATCACAGTGCTTGTTCTTAACATACACATGCAATAAATGTTATGATTGCATTCTTTTTCCTTAAAATCTTCTGGCTGATCATTTTGCCCGAGAGGAATGTAATTGGTCCCATTCTCATTTACTTTTCTTATAATTATCCCTTTGTAATACATCTTTAGGAGCTAAGAAATTATTTGAGCTTTAACTCACCAAGACTTCATGATAGAGACGGCTTAATCTCCACCTAGGCAGAGCTGGTTGGGCTTCAAATAGCTGTTTTGGCTATTTGCAAATCCTGTTGAATTGAAGTAGGTACAGTTCTGTGGCACAAGTACTCCATCTTCTTTATTTCTAGGTCTACACACAAGAGCTCTAAATAAGCTCGCCTAACGCTAGGAGATGGTTTGGGTTGCTTTTGTGAGTGTGATTGACTTGGGTGTGGGCTGGCCGGGCATATACAACAGCTTGCTGGGCTCTCTGATTTCCATGCTATTATCATTTATAAGATGATTGGAAATCATCCAGCTCAAGATCTTTCACCAAAGGGATTTATAAAGCATTGAGACAATGTTAGCCCTCCAGCGGAATCCCCTGACATACTTCATTGTGTGTGATGCCCAGTAATGGAAACTTCCTTACTCGAGATGTGAAGTCAGTTTGATTGTAGGGGCTGGTTAATCCAGGGGAAAATAACTACATGGAAATGTGTTAGAAAACTTACAAGAACATAGGGTCAGAACAGAATCTCAGTGCAAAACTCCGCATTTAGTTTAATCCAGCCAATACTCCAGTGCTGGGTGCCTGGGAAATAGGAGAATTAGGCGAGATCCTTGCCCTGATAACATCACCAAAGTCTCTTTGGGGACGTGTTTCCCTAAAGACAGACACACGTACCAATAATAATTATAGCCATGTACAAAGTTTAGGGGAAAATAAATAAGGCTACTAACCTTGCCTTCTGAAAAGGGGCTCTAAGAACTAGAATTGATCAGGTGAGGAAAGAGGATGGAACATTCCTGGCAGAGATAACTGCATGCATCAGCGAGTTCTTGCCCTATCTAATGTGTAGTGCCTCTCTATGACATTCCTCATAAGTAGCTAGCTAGCCTGTGTTGGATTCTTCCAGTAATGGGGAACCTACTACCTCCTAGGACTATCCATTCCAATTTCAGATAGCCGTAGTGATTTCACAGTTCTTCCTTCTCTTGTGTAGAAATCAGAGTAATTTCCGTCCATTAATACAATGTCCCCAAAGCCACAAGGAATGAGTTCAATCCACCTGTGTTGTGTAGACCATGCAGCAGGTTCTAGAGAGCACTCTGCTGGGTGGCATGGGTCCCTAACGTCCTGGCTGCTACCTAGCCAGTTCCTTTCCCACATCCTCGTGGATTCTGGGACAGGGGAAAGTGCCCTGTGTTGGAGCTGAGAGACCAAAGTTCTAGCCTGGGGTTCTATTCTCACCAACTATGTGACTTTTAACCATTCTCCTAACCTTTCTGAACTTTGGGTTATTCTTATTTCAATCCATAAACATTTATTGTGCACATGGGAGGCTCTGGGGTATGTACAGACCCTGTTCTCAGCCGAGTTGTGAAGATAATAAAGTGAAAAGTCAAGTGTAGATCCAGTGTGGTAAAGGCATCAGAATGCATGAGATTGAAAAGATCAACAAAATTGACAAGGCTTTAACTAGACTGACCAAGGGATGGGGGGAAGAAAGCCTCAAAATCAAGAATGAAAGAGGAGACATTACTAAAGAAATAAAAAGTATTATAAGAGAATACTATGAACAGTTGTATACCAATAAATTAGACAACTTAGATGAAATGGAAAAAATCCTAGAAAGACACAAATCACTGAACCAGATTCAAGAAGGAATAGAAAATCTGAATAGATTTGTAACAAGCAAAGAGATTGAATTAGTAATTTTAAAACTTCCCACCAAAAAAAAAAGTCCAGACTTTCTGGTTTCACTGGTGAATTCTATCAAACATTCAAAGAAAGCTTATTATCACTTCTTCACAACGTCCTCCCAAAAATAGAAGAGGAAGGAATACTTCCCAACTCATTCTATGAGGTCACTATTATCCTGATACTAAAACAAGACAAACATACCACAAGGAAAGAGAACTACAGACCAGTATCTCTTTTGAATATAGACACAGAAATCCTCAACAAAATACTAGCAAACTGCATCCAGCAACATATACAAAGGATTATACTCTATGACCAAGTGGGATTTATCCCAGGAATGCAAGGTTAGTTTAAAATCCAAAGATCAGTTAACACATTATATCAGTGCAATAAAGGACAAATACTACCTGATCATCTCAATAGACTAGAAAAAGCATTTTACAAAATCTAACACCCCTTCATGATAAAAACACTCGACAAACTAGGAATAGAAGGAAACTTCCTCATTCTGATAAAGGGCATCTACTAAAAGCCCACAGCTAACATCAGACTTAATAGGGAAAAGCAGAATATTTTCCTCTGAGATCAGGATGGATCTCTTGCTACTTTTATTCAACATTATACTGGAGGTTCTAGTTGGGGCAGGTGGGCAAGAAAATGAAAGGAAAAGCATCAAGATTGGGAATGAAGGAGTAAAATTATCTCTATTCATAGAAGACATGACTTTATATATGGAAAATCCAAAGGAACCCACTAAAAATTATTACAATAAACGAGTTCAACAAGATTGCAGAGTACAAAATCAATATACAAAAATCAATTGTATTTCTATACACTAGCAATTAACAACCTAAAAATGAAATTAAAAAAACAATTCCACATAGGATAGCATCAAAAAAATTGCTTAGGAATAAATTTAACAAAATAAATGCATCTTTTGTATTCTTAAGATCACAAAACATTGTTGAAATAAATTTAGGAAGAGCTAAATAAATGGAAAGACATCCCATGTTCATGGATCAGAAGATTTAAAATTGTTAAGATGGCAATATCCCCCCAAATTAATCTATGATTCAATGTAATCTGTATCAAAATTCTAACTGGCTGCTTTGTAGAAATTGGTAAGCTGACTCTAAAATTCATATGGAAATTCAAGGGACTTGGAATAGCCAAACAATCTTGAAAAAGAACAAATTCAGGGGACTCACACTCTCGGATTTCAAAACTTACTATAAAGCTGCAGTAATCAAGATAGTGTTACTGTTGTAAGGATAGCCATATAGATTAATGAAATAGAATTGAGAGTCTACAAATAGACTCTCATATTTATGGTTAACTCATTTTCAACATGGGTACTGTCGGGGGAAGAGGGAGAATCTCCCTCTGCCCTTTTCCTTAAGGTTCTTATGGCTGGCCAAATAATTAACAAGACAGGTTAGCAGGAGAAAATAATACCAAGTTTAATAACATGTATACATGGGAGAAACTCAGAAATGAGCAACTCGTCCCTCTGTCTAAGCTGCTTGCTTAAGTATTGCAGCTAAAGGCGAGGAGCGTGTTGGGGGTGGGTAGTGGCCTGGGACTTCAGAGGGCAGGAGGACAATTCTTTTTGGGGTCATCTATAGATAATGTGGTCAGGGAGAGATAGAGTTTTTTGATAAAAGGGGCTTGGTGCCCCTCCCATTGTAACATCTATTTTACATTAACATTACAGCCATCATGATAGAAGATCTGTTCCAGGAAGGAGCCACCATGTCAAATTCTTTAGGCAGTTAGTGGGAGAGGTCAAATGTCCCTCAGAGAAAACAATCAAGGTAAAGAGATATATTTCAGGGTGGCCAAATCTTGATCTCCCACAGTACCAAGACCATTCAATGGGGAAAGAATAGTCTTTTCAATAAATCGTGCTAGGACAACTGGATAGCCACATGCAAAAGAATAAAGTTGGACTGCTACCTCATACCATATACAAAAATTAACTCAAAATAGATCATAGACCTAAATTTAAGAGCTAAAACTCACCCTTAGAGGAAAATATAGGAGCAAATCTTCATGACCTTGGGTTAAACAAAGCCTTCTTAGATGTGACACCAAAAGCACAAGTGAGAAAAGAAAAAATACATTTTACAAAGTTAAACACTGTTGAGCTTCAAAGGATACCATCAAGAAAGAAGAGAATCCATAGAGTGGGAGAAAATATTTGCAAATCGTATATCTGATGAGAAACTTGTATCTAGACACTGGTAGAACTTGTACAACTCAATAATAAGACAAACAAACCAAATAAAAATGGGCAAAGGATCTGAATAGGCATTTCTCCAAAGAAGATATACAAATGGCTAATAAGCACATGAAAAGATGCTCAACATCAGTAACCATCAATGCAAATCAAACCACAATGGGATACCATTTCACATCCATTAGAATGATTCTGATAAAAAGACGACAGATAATAACAAGTGTTAAGAGAATGTGGAGAAACTGAAACCCTCATGCACTGCTGATAGGAACATAAAATGGTACAGCTGCTTTGGAAAAAGGTCTGTAAGTTCCTCCAAAGGTTAAACAGTTACCATATGATCCAGCAGTTCTACTCCTAGGTATATACCCAAGAGAAATCCACAGAAACACTTGATAAATGTTCATAGCAGCGTTATTCATAATAGCCAAAAAAGTGGGAACAATCTAAATGTCCTTCAACTGATGAATGGATAAATAAAATATGGTCTATCCAGACAATGGACTATTATTCAGCAATAGAAAGGAATGAGGTCCTCATGTATGCTACAGCATGGGTGAACATTGAAAACATTATGCTAAGTGAAAGAAGCCAGTCACAAAAGACATATTGAATTGTATCACTCCATTTATAGGAAATGTCCAGAATAAGCTAATCTATAGAGACAGGAAGTAGATTAGTGGTTGCCATGGGGTTGGAGAGAATGGGGAGTGACTGCTAATGGGTTCAGGGTTTCTTTTTAGAGTGATGAAAATGTTCTAAAGTCGGTTGCACAACTGTATGAATACACTAAAAGCTACCAAACTGTACACTTTAAATTGGTGAATTTTATGGTATGTGAATTGTATCTCAATAAAGCTATTGTATATTTAGGAGGAAAAAAAAGAAAATGCATGAGAGAAGCACTTAACCCAGACTCACATTTATTCAACAATAATTCTTTAAGCACCTGTGTGTGCTGCCCAGGTGGTTAAGCATCAGCCTGCTGGACATTGTCTTTCTGGGCCGAGTGAACAGTAAGGGGAAGGGCTTTGGGGTAGGGGCTTTACTTTGTCCCCAGTGCCCACTGGTGCTCATCAAAGGAGCTTGAAGATTGCTTTGGGGTAGTTACTAAGCACATCTCTTCCTTGTATTTCCAGACATCCTCCGGGAATTCAACCCTTCCCTGACGGGCTTCTCTGTTGGCACCGGGAGTGAAAACAGTCCTGGAGCCTTCCTAAACCAGGCCGTGGCAGGAGCCCACGCTGAGTGAGCAGGGGAGCCTTGGGAGTGAACGGCACAGGGCCTCTGGGGACCTGGGGGGAAGGCTTGGCCTAGACTGGGGTGTATGGCTGAAGGCTGGGGGAGTCTAGGGAGAGGTCTGAAGGTCAGAGCTGGACAGGGTGGGCTCTCTTGGGGGTGTCCCTTGCTGTGGGACAGAGCAACCTGCTAGCCCTACCCCAACCCTACCCCAGGGACTGGTCACAATTGATTGTGATGCCAGGGATATGTTTTGAGCAAATTACCCTGCTTTGTCTATGACTCTCATGTCCACATAGGACAGTGGCCGTCAGAGTGCTCACTCTGAGTCCCAGTTCTTATCACTGTGTTTGTTAATGCTCTATCTTTCGTGTCCTCCTTTCCTTCCCTTCCTCAGACACGCTTTTCAGGAAGGCTTTTCAGGCTCTAGACTTTGCATTCTTCCTGTGTCATGGGGAGAGCATTGGTCCTGGGAGGGGAAGCCCTGAGCCTGAGTCTTGGTCCCCAGGCCTCATCTTAGCCTCACCTAAGAGATGGGGCTGGCTGCGAACCTCTCCCCCAGGGGGCTTGTGATGCTCAATGCCGTGCTGAATGCAAAAGTTCTGGTGAGCCGTAAATAGAGAACACGCGTCGGGTCAGGATGGTGGTCCCAGCAACAGTGCACCAGGGCTGCAGGGACCACCATGTTGCGGTCCATGGGCACTAAGTGGCAGGTCCCTGAGAGCAGAGTCGGCTTTCCTGGGTCCTATAGTCCCATTTCTCTCCACTATCCCGGAGCCTACAGTGCTTCTGTGGGTCCGCTGACCGGTCAGAGAACAGGTGAATGCCATGCCCAATCTAGGAAAAATAAATGGAAAGACCTTTTCTGTTTCTTAATCTATTTTTCTTCCAGAAAAACAAACCTCACTTTACCTTGTAGCTCCTAGGGATTCCTGTGTTCTGGTTCCAGATTCCCTGACATCATTTTTCTAGCTCTCAACACCATCCTGAGGCTACAAGCCGCCTGAGTAACTTTCTCATTTATTCACGACAGGAAAGGTGACAAATTATCCAAAGCAGAGATCATACAAAACCTAACAGGTTTTATAATGAATTCTGTGGCTTCATTTTCCTTTTGGTGGGGGAGGGGTGAAAGGCTACTAATTTATTGCTTACAATTTTTTTCTAACTTTAATATTATCATAATTTTGCTTTTTTCCAAGCATATGTCAGCTGGTGGTATAAGAGGAGAGGCAGCTCTAAGCATGACTAGGTCAGGAGGGCATCCAAGGAGAGCATAACCAAGTAACCAACATGGAGTGTGATCCATGTGACCCTGGACTTCTTCCCTGCTCTCCTTGAGGGCCCCTTTCCTGCATGTCGTCCATTGGTCTAAGCACATCCTGTAGGGTTGTAGGGAAGAGTTAGGGATTAATATTCTGATTTTACAGATGAAAAAACTGTAGCACAGGGCCGGCCCCGTGGCTTAGCGGTTAAGTGCGTGCTCTCCGCTGCCGGCGGCCCGGGTTCGGATCCCGGGTGCGCACCGAGGCACCACTCCTCCAGCCATGCTGAGGCCGCATCCCACATACAGCAACTAGAAGGATGTGCAGCTATGACAGACAACTATGTACTGGGGCTTTGGGGGAAAAATAAATAAATAAAATCTTTAAAAAAAAAAAAACTGTAGCACAAAGAGGCGAAGTCGTCTGAACAAATGCCTCACCTCAACCACGTGGTCTGTCTTCCTCGTGCCCTGCAGGCTTTATTCCAAGTCCAATAACAACCCCTCAGACATGTACAGCAGTGTACAGTTACAAACTATCCTTTGTGTATTCCATACAATAGCTGTGAGATGGACAGAGCAGAGGGTCAGATACCCATGTTTTCTTAATGATAATATTGAGGCTCAGAGAGGTTGAGTAATCATCCTGAAACTCTGGTCCATAGAAAGAGCAGCTGATAACTTCAGATTTATAGATGAGGAAACTGAGGCTCAAAGAGGCTAAGTGGCTTACCTAAAGTCCCCACCCAGGTTATCTGATACCTAGTCTACTATGACTAAGACCAGGTCAGTTGGGCTGATAGTTAAGAGAATGACAACTAATGTTTCCTGCTAGGCACTGTGCTAGGCACTTTATTGATGATGGTGGTGGTGGTGAGGATGGTAGAAATAATTCAATGGATCATTTCTAATTGGATGCTTACCATATGCTGGGTGCAGTTCTAAGTTTTTTGTGGGTACCTTGTTTAATCTACCCAACAACTCTATGAAGAAGATATGTTTATCATCCCCATCTTACAAAGGAAAAAACTGAGGGTTTGCGAGGTTAGGTACTTTGCTAAGGGCTCAGTGCTGATCAGTGGTGGAACCAGAATTAAACCCCTGCTGTCTGGCTCCAGTAGTGGCTCTTACTACACAGGGCTGCTTTGCCCATCTCATTTACTGCTCCCACTGACCCTTGAAGCTAGGGGTGTTTATCTCCCCATTTGCAGTGTTTTTGGATTGAGAATTTAAGTCACATTCCCACAGTTAACAAGAGGCAACTAAATGTCAAACCCAGGTGTGTCTGACTTGGCCATGTCCCCTTGAGAGGGAGGGCACCCTGGAGGCTGCGATCATGGCACCTGCAGAAACAGGCTCATGTGGAGCCATGCATGACATGAAACACTCACATGCAGCCTTCTGTTTGCCCTGAGTGAGCCTGGTTTGGAAGAGAAAGAAAAGTATATGATCCAATATACCGAACAGAAAACAATCTCACCGACAGTCACGCCATCACATGTGGAGCGCTCCGCCTTCCCAAAGCAGCCACGACACCACACCCCAGTGGAGACTGAATGGGGAAGTTGCTCTGGGACAGGGCATGGCCTTCAGTCACACTTTCCTGTTACAGAATTGATTCCTGCTCTCTCTGCTAAGTCCCCTTGTTATGAGAGGTTCGGGGATTCGATCGGAGACGTAAAAGACACTTTCCACTCCAAACAAATGGACTGAAGGTATATTTTATTATATAGAGGATAGTAAAGGCGATAGTCTGCAAACAGATCTGAATAGGTCAAATATTAAGAGGGAAAAAACATCAGCCCGACTGGAAAGGGAAAACACCCACATCGGCTGAAGAGAAATGACACAAATCAACCGGAAAGAGAAACACCAGGTTGACCGAAAAGAGAACACATCAAATCAATTACTTCATATCAAATCAATTACTTCACATCAAATCAGTTACTCACAACATCCACGCCCCACTGCCGGGAGAGCCCTGTCAATCGACGCGGCTGGGCAAGGATCACAACTACTGGGCAAGGTGTCCCTTCCACAGGTGGAACTCTCACTAGGGCTCAGTTTCCAGCAGTTTTTATACCATCAGTAATTTTCAGAGTAAGCAATTACAGAGTTTGCAGAGCAAGCATTTAGTGTTTCCATGCACAAAATGGTTATCAGTGGCGTACGTGCACTGAGCCCCCTGGCTAACGTCCCAGCCCAGTAGTTGTGTACGTGCATTGTTCTCTTTGGTTATCGTCTCAGCCCGGCACAGATGGCCAGTCCATTCCGGGCTACGACGCTCCAAGAGCCTTGAAATGTTACAACTTGCAACTCTCTCCGTGGGAGAAAAGCCAGTTCCCGGGAAAAGGCCAGTTCCCACCATGCAGAAAGCAGCTTTTATATTTCTTTTTGTGCTGGTGGCTGTAGGTCAATGGAGGGGCCAAACATGGCTGTACTCGTGTCAAGACACCCCTCCCTGCCCCAGCTTCATAGTCCCTGCTCTTCACATGACTTCTCCCTTTCTTCCTGTGTGTGCCCACAGGGGGTTACCTGCTCAGGCCAGGAAGCTGGTGGACCTGATGAAGAGTGACACAGTGAGTCTGGGGGAGGCACCACCTGGGACCACTTGAGGTAGACCCCCCAGAAGAGAGAGTGGGCAGGAGAAATCCATGGAGACAGAGAGTGTCAGCTTTGGGGAAGGACAGGGCCACATGCAAGTCCAGAGATTCCACCTTCAGAAAAAACAACAAATGATTTAGCACCTACAACCTGTGACCTATGACCTCAGGACCCCAAAACCAAGGAACAGAAAATATTAATGTCCACTAGGCCCTCTGGTCTGTGAGGATCCATCCCTGCCAGTGATCAGCACTTTGTATTTTCCTTGACTTGACTCTGGGGCAAGGCATTTACTTGTTTGTTTACTTTTCATTCCAGAATATAAATTTTCAGGAAGATTGGAAAATAATAACCATGTTTATAGGAAGCAATGACCTCTGTGGTTTCTGCAATGACCAGGTAGGTCTCCAGGCCCTTAACTCAAGACTCCCCCCAGGGAAGGATTTCCACCCCTGGTGCTGGAGCACTGCAGCTGGGTTGGGACTTGGGGCTTGTGGTCTGGCATGGATCCGGCCTGGGATCAACCCCGAGACCAAGAGGGCCTTCATCTCCACGGAGAGATTCAACAGGACAAGCAGGATGGATTACGAGATTGATACTAATTAGGTTTCCTATCAAGGGAGTCTGACCATATCATTCTAGAAACCAAGATGACATTCCAATGATCTAGAAAATTCTGGCATATCTTCATAGATCCTTACAAGTCAGCTCTTTTCTCCAGTGTTGACCTGCCTCACCGTCTCCACCGTCATACCATCATCACCTTCTCGCCGTCGCTTGTAAGGGAAAGTTGACTTGCTAATGCAGGCGCTTAGACAAGGTTCAGAGCCAAGTCATTCAGGGCTGATGGGAAACCCAAGAGCCAGGCTGCTGCCCTGTGGGTGTGGTACGTCTTCCTGGAACCCCAGAATCTCTGAGCTGGAAGAAACCCCACAAGCCATACTGACGAGTCTCCCAGCCACCGCAGGAATCCCTTCCACTGAATCCAGCTATTGAACATTCCCATCAATGGGGCAGTTCTTTAATTTGCAAGGTAGCCTTAATTAGCGTTAGGAGCAAGTGCGGATTGTTTTGTGGAGTTGCTTTATGTTAAGCCCAAATCTGCCTCCTTGTAACTTCTACCTCTTCTGCCTGTGCTGAGCAGGCCTGCACCTCTTCTACATTCAATTCAGCTGACTTTAAAAATAATAGTTTGGGGCCGGCTCTGTGGCTTAGCGGTTAAGTGCGCGCGCTCTGATGCTGGCGGCCTGGGTTCGGATCCCGGGCGCGCCCCAAGGCACCACTTCTCCGTCCAGCGTGAGGCCGAGTCCCACGTACAGCAACTAGAAGGATGTGAACCTATGACATACAACTATCTGCTGGGGCTTTGGGGGGAAAAAAATGAATAAATAAAATCTTTAAAAAAAAAAAATAATAGTTTGGTTTTTTTTTGTATTTTACAAGCATTACACACAGGAAACACATCAAAGTACAGAGGAAGAAATATTCTCTGTAATTACAACATCCAGAAATGCCATTGTTAACATTTTGGTAAATGTCTCTCTAGCATTTTCTGTGAATACAGAGAAATTGCTTTATTATTTTCTAAAAATAGTATCATTCTGAAATTATTGTTTGGTAACCTGCTTTTTTTTTCAGTAGCAATACGTTGAGAAGATATTCCCATGTCAATATTTATTCTTCTATAATTCTTAATGACAGTATAGCAGCCCATAATATAGATCAGCCATAATTTACTTAACTGTTTCCAATTATTGGATACTTAGCTTACATTACTTCTAATTTCACATATTATAAATAACACTGGATAAATATCCATCTTTATGTACATCCATAATTGTTTCCTTGCATATATGCTAAGCAATAAGGTTTTTCAGCAAAGAGATATATACATTTCCCCCAATGTTTTATTATGAAAATTTCCAAACATACTGAGAAATTGAAATAATTGTGTAGTAAATGCCCATATACTCACCACCTAGACTTTACCGTTGTTAACATTTTGCTATATTTCCTTAACACGTATCTATCCATCCATCCGTCTTATTTTTTGGTGACTGCCCATTTTTAATACTTTTATATATTGCCAAATTGTTCCCAGAATGTTTGTACTAATTATGCCTACTTCCCCACACTCCAACTGGCAATGTATGTTATTTGTTTTAATAGCTGCTAATCCGATAAATGAAAAAATCACATTTTCAAAATTTGCATTTATTTGATTACTAGGTAGGAATAAACTTTTATTTCCCTTGTTTAATGCTCAGTTGAATTTCTCCTTTTGCTAAATTCCATATTATGCCTATTGGCCATTTTCTGTTAAGTTTTTTATCTTTTTCGTACTGATTTGTAAAAACCCCTTATATTAAGTATACTAACACTTTGTCAAATATGTTGCCTATTTGTTGTTTTCCATTGAACTTGTTTACAGTGTTTTCTGATAAACAGAACATTTTTTATTTCTAGTATCATTTGCTGGCATATATTATATGCCAGGCACTGTACTAGGAGCTAAGCAGATGAATGAAACAGCTCTGTCCTCAAGGAACTCACAGTGCCGGGGGAGGGAAGCCAAGACGATTCATCATAACATGATGAGAAAAACAGCACAATGTGGTTGTAGTGATGCACACAGAAGAGAGGTCTGAAGTCAGAATTGCCATGGGAATTGGGGGTGGCAGGGGGTATCAGAGAGGTTTACACAGAGCAGGAGACTTTCCAGCTGGGACTTGAAGACGAATATGTTTGTCAGGCAGAAAGGGGGCCAGCAGAGTGAAGTCTAGGGTGGGATGAGTCTCGTCTTTAAGTGATCTGATTGGGCTGTGGGTCCTCAGGCACTTGAGGCTCTACATCAGGCCATGGAACCAGAGAATGTTCAAGCTGCGGGAGATCTTAGAGGTCCTCTGCTCCAACACGCCATTTTAGAGGGCCCTAGAGATGTGATGTGCCTTAGCTAAGGCCCTGCATTTAGTTGATATGAAGTGGATCCAGAGCTTTCCAAAGCTCCATGCAGAAGAAAGGGTGTTTTCCTGAGGGTCACAGCCATGACAAGCCCAAGGACCGTGGGGTTGATGTGGAGGCTGTGTCCCAAAAGGCAAACCTGTGTTTCAGTGTTGTCCACTCTGGTTGAAATACAGAAAGGAGGGGACCCAAGAGGGGAAGCGACGATGGTCTACAGAGAGATTGGGTGACATTTCCTCTTCTTGCAGGCCCACTATTCTCCGCAGAACTTCACAGACAACATTGGGAAGGCTCTGGACATCCTCCATGCCGAGGTACGGAGGCAGGGCCACACAGCCTCTGAGCAGCTCAACTGAGTCCTTCTTCTTGGGCCTCAGACCTAGCCTGGAGGTGGCTCTGGCTTCCCGCTGAGACCTCCCTGCCAGGTCCCATTTCCCTGGAGACCAGCACTGACTGTGCTGTCAGTCCTGGTCCTGGCAGCCTGAACACATAGGTGTTGACGGGGAGCAGAGGGGAGGGAGAGGTAAAGGGAGTAGGTGGAGCCAGATAAAGGCCATAGACCTGACATCTAGCAGGAGGAGCTGGCCCAGACCCAGATGAGAGACTGAAGCTGCCCAGCATCTCTCTTCTTGGGGACTGATCTTGCCTTTGCTCAGGTTCCTCGGGCGTTTGTGAACCTGGTAAAGGTGCTACAGATTGTCAGCCTGAGGGAGCTGTACCAGGAGGATAAAGTCAGCTGCCCAAGGCTGATCCTCAGGTGAGATGGAAGCTTCTCCCCTGTTCCCGAAAGGGCCATGGGACCCTTAGCAGAAGGTGACTCTGATTGGTTAGAAAACCCCAGGGCAGAAGTGGGAGGAGTGCTGAGACCACCCCATTTTCTTTTTATTTATTTATTTATTTATTTATTTACTTACTTACTTATTTATTTATTTATTTATTTATTTTGTGAGGAAGATCAGCCCTGAGCAACCATCCATGCTAATCCTCCTCTTTTTGCTGAGGAAGACCAGCTGTGAGCTAACATCTATTGCCAATCCTCCTCCTTTTTTCCCCAAAGCCCCAGTAGACAATTGTATGTCATAGTTGCACATCCTTCTAGTTGCTGTATGTGGGACGCGGCCCCAGCATGGCCGGAGAAGCAGTGCGTCGGTGCGTGCCCGGGATCCGAACCTGGGCCGCCAGTAGCGGAGCACGCGCACTTAACCGCGGGGCCGGCCCCGAAATCACCCCATTTTCTAACCTGACAAGGCCTAATGGAGGGGACACCCCAGGGTTTTTGTGACCCCAGTATAGGGTCACAGCTACCCTTAGAGCATGTGCTCACAACCCAACAATGCTTCAGTCCCCCAGGGAGGGAGGAGTAGAGCATGAGGCGTAGGGTGAGCCTATGTGGACTAGGCTCAAGGCCACTCAGGCGCTGCTAGGGCCCACCTTGAGTGTGTCCAGAGCTTCCCCACCCCTCCCAGGGGCCCATCTCCAGGACAGAGGGAACCTCTGTTTGGTGTGGGTGCTCCAGGCTGGGCGTTCACAAATGTAGGGTTATTGTCATTTGCTAGAGGAGAGGGTGGTCAAGTCAGAGTCAGCAGGGTCCAGAGGACAGAGTCCTTCCCCAAGAACAGAGAGCCCTGGTCCTGGGAAGGCCCCTGAGAGGCCTTCTTCATCCACAACCTCCAAAGCCACACCAATCTGGCTCCCTCTCTAGTATTACACATCTCCATGACCCTCAGGAATAAGACATCTTCTGACCCAAGCATGAACGTTTCTCACAGCATTCCTTCCTACAAGGCCTCCTCTGCACTATTAGCCCAGGTCACGGTGGCTCTGCCCACCCCCCCCCACCCTCACCCCCAGCTCTGTACAGGCCCCCATCACAGCCCTGAGCACAGCATGTGGTAATTATTCATGTGCCTCTCCCCCACAGCCCTGAATTCTGAGTCACTGCCAGCACAGTGTAGGGGCTCAGCGGCTGTTTGCTGAATGACTGAGTGAATAATTCACAAGGGCCAGATTCGCTCTTGGAAATTAAGGGGTATCTTGGCTGCTTCCCTAAAGATCCATGCCAAACCTCACCTGGGGAGCCCAGACTGCACAGGTCCCCTGGGGAAGGCCAGAGGATGTATGAGCAGAGGGAGGATGGCTGCTGGATGACACATACCTATTTACGCGGCGGGTGTCAGGCGTGCTATTTTCAGCTGCTGACTCAGCCCCACTCCCACTTTCTCCAGTCACTGGGGCACACGGGGGTTCAGTGTATTCATTCCACTTCAGAGCAGCTCACCCCAAAGTCTCTTGCTGCTGATCTCTGCAGGGTTTTTAGGCAATCAAAGCTAAATGTTCAGAGTAGGCATTTGCCAGGTCTGTTCTCGGATCCGAAATGGTCAAGTTTCTGCCCAATTAGGCAGACGCAGGGTCATCTTGTCCTGCCGCCTCTCCAGTGTTCTTCTGTCTCAGTGGTCCAGCTTTCCTTGATAGTGCCAAGTCTACACTGAGCCAGCCACACTATTATCACTTCATCCCCCTGGACCAACAGCCCAGATCTGCAAGATGGCCAGCCAGGGCAGAGCTACAGACTGGACAGAACCAGGGATTCAGAGCTCAGGTTCAGACCAGATAGACTCAGTTCAACTCCTGGCTCCCTCACTCAGCATTCATGTGACCTTGAGAAGCCACTTAACCAGCTGAACTTCAGTTTTCTCATCTATAAAATGGGAATAATGATAATACAACTTTTAGAATAGCTAAAAGGAGTAAATGGATTAATACTCATAAAGCTCTTGGCACAGTAAACATTCAATGTGTCAGCCATCATGGTTATTGCTGTTGTCACCATTATTACTTAGAAGGAGGTGTGCCATATTCTGTACTGCACAGTCCTCAGAACTGTGCAGTACTGAGTTACCTGTCAAAAGGTAACTCAGCTCCTGTAAAAGTCACTCCTGCAGATGTCAGAAGACGTAATGATCTTGTTTTCATGAGCAAATCCAGGTCTGGGAAATTTCCTTCAGCTTCATCTGGTACAGTCAACAGGTTAGCCAACCAGGGCCCCCTTTAGCACAGACTTGTGATTCCTCCAAGTTAAATGTATTCTGAATCTCAAGCCAGCGTTTCTGCATCATGCATTCAGGCGATTCTGGTGATTTTGGTGGAGTGGGGACATCTCTTGGGTTTTGTGTGCAGGTCTCTGTGCCCCTGTGTCCTGCAGTTTGATGATAACTCAACAGAACTTGCCTCCCTCATCGAAGTGAATCAGAAGTATCAGGTAAGCGGGGAAGGGGTCCTCAGATCGCACAGGAACTGCTTACTGTGTGGTTTGATTGCTCTGGTTATAGAAAATGAGTACCTGCTTACGTTATTTTGACCCAGACTGGGTGTGAGGTTGCCACTGACCAGTTTGCAGATGTAAAGCGACCCTGCAAGGCAACAGGGACTGTGGTTCAATTTGTTTGAGTCAAGCTATAGAGCCAAGTAGCTCCACACACTCCCCAAATCTCAGTTCCTGGCCTTACACAAAGATGAAGATTTCCAATTGTCCATGGAGGCTGCAGTGAGCTTCCAACTTCCAGGTGGGAAACCCTTTCCATCCAAGAGAGTCTGCAGGATTCGGTGAGAGACCATGCATTCCCTCGGCCCTCCCCTCCCAGGGGATCGGGTGTTATTAGGGAGCACAGGGAGAAAGAAAGTCAGCAGATGATCTCTAGACATCTGTGGATTGTTCATTTTAGGAGTTTCTCCATCAAATCTTTGCCCAGAGCAGCTGACTCCCTTGACTATCTTGAGTGTCCCCCCCACATAGTCGTCCAGTCACTCGAAAGGACAATGGTAGTCTTCCAGCTCTTCTAGAGTGGGCTGCAAACAGCTTCCAGGGTGGATCCGTCCTTCAAGCCCATGGACTCATTGGAGCAGAACCACTTCCCTGCAGACTCTCTTGGGGCAGCCGTACCTGCCAGAGGTATCAGGGCCCAGGGGAATGAACCTCTGTTTATCATCCTCTGACACCATTGCCCAGCCCTCTGGGTGACTCCCTAGCTGCACTTCCTTTTGCTGTGAGCAGGCGCCTGTGTCTCCATGGCCCGCAGCAGGAGAAGGAAGGCAGCCGAGGTTATGGCCGTGAGAGCAAACCTGTTCCAGATGACGTTCTTGGATGCAAGCAACAAAAGCTTATGCAATCCTGGTTAATTTAATCAGATTTGTTATTTAAGCAGAATATCTGGAAGAGCTAGAAAGCTGTGGTCAGAGGCCAACACACTGGAAATCACAGAATCACGGAATTCTAAGGGCCAACCCATAAGAATCAAAATCAGGCCAAAGAACTAGTCCAGTGGAGATACCATGGACCCCACTGTCACTGCTGCTTCTAGGGACTGGATGCAGCTGCCACCCTCAGCAGAATGGATTCTGTGCCGTTCCTCCATCTTTCTAGCACTAGCTTCCTACCCAAAGCCCGAGGCTGGAGCATCGTTTGGGGGATGCTTGGGAATGTGCCCACACCCCCACTGTGAGGGGCATTGGGAAAGCCGGCATTTGTCTTTCTCACCTTCTACAGTGGGAGGCAGGCTGCTCTTCATATAGTGGAGTTTTTCAAACATAGGAGGTGGGTTCAGGTGCTGGGCAGCCAAAAAGAAGAACTATTCACCAAAATTGCCTTCACCGACCTCTCTAGATTGGCCAGCTCTTCCCAGGTCTGATCTTGGTTACCACTGAGACCCTGATCTAGCGTAGTGGAGAAGTTCACAGCTCAGCTACAAGAGGCTATCATGCCTCTCTCAGAATCCTCTCACCCTTCTTCCTGTAAAAGCTATAGTTCCCATCACTCTCCCTGGAGATGATTAATGCTATTAATAACCACCATGTGCCAGGCATTCTAGACACTGATTTTCATTTCTCAGGAGGTGCATGGTGCCACTGTGAGCCATTGTGGCTGATCCACAGAGTAACCAGTAGCACTGGAAGGGATTTGAGGGATAGTCTAGGTCCAGTGAGGAAATAGAGGTCCAGAGAGGGAAGGCATCTTGCTGAAAGTCACACAGCTAGTTAGTAGTATTGCACCTTCTGCCTTACTCAAGGGTCTGCCTGTAACCTGAGGAGATCCCCCTGGGAGATCAGAAGTGAAACATCCCCAGCATAGGGGCTCTCTTTCTGGCTGACCCTGAGAAAAGAAAGTACACAGTGTCCTCTGAAGTGACTGCACTAATGTTCCCAGGTATGTAAGGCTGACCTCCCTCTCCAGGCAGGGTCCTGGTCCCAAATAGTGGAAACTTGGCAAGCAGTGAAATGGCAGAGCCTGGCAGAAGTGGGAGCCAGAACTGGGATAACTGGTCTCCTGGAACTGAGCCCAAGTGGGAACTGGGAGAATACCTACTCTGTGACCCTCCTAGACAGATCTGAGAGTCTCAAAGAAGTGTGTGCACACAGGAGCACGTGCTCACACACACACACTAGGTGCAAGCAATATAAACAGGCATTAAATGTCGCTGTTCATTCACCTTTGATTTTCTGAACAAATGTAGGACAGAAATAAATTAAATGTAAGGATTACCCAAAAAAGTCTTTTAATCAAATACTTATCCACCCCTCCCCACCCCCGCCGTCTTTAATCAGAAGTTTTAAAAGGGGATCAAGCTGATGGACTTAGGTTTTTTCTTACCTTCCCTATTCTCAGAGCCTAAGCCAAATATATGCAATTGCAGCCGAGGTTGGGGGCAGGGGTTGAGATAAAGGCTGCTCTAAAAAGGAACCAGCTGGCTCCCGATCAGTTGAGATTTTGCTGCACATGGATTTCACTCAGAGGTCAGAGTCTGTTTAATTCTATGGCGGAGAAAGAGGTCCCATGGAGACCGAGCAGATGCAGGGAGCTCCCAATCCCATCCCTTTTCCTCCTGCAGGAGGGGACTCACGAGCTGGTTGAGAGTGGGCGATACGACACAAGGGAAGATTTTACAGTGGTCGTGCAGCCGTTCTTTGAAAAAGTGGACATGCCAAAGACCTCGGTAAGGAAAGCAAGCATCACGGAGAAGTGGGAGCCACAGATAGCACCCAGCTGTTTCTGCTCATCACTTATGCCATCCCACATCTCTAACATGGCCCCTCTTCTCTGCCCTGTGACCAGGAGGGGTTGCCTGACAGCTCTTTCTTTGCTCCTGACTGTTTCCACTTCAGTAGCAAGGCTCACGCCCACGCAGCCAGTGCCCTCTGGAACAACATGGTAAGACACCTGAGGAAGGAAACAACACTCTCCCTCTGATAAGAGAAAGACTCCAGAAAGCTTTCGGAGGGACTCAGAAGCCCGTCGCTCAATCTGTGTGATTCCCAGCACTGCAGCGATAATAAATCCCATTTCCTTTGTCCCTCCCTCCCATCTCCAGCCCTGACCTGCATCTGACCTTTCCGTTTTCACCACCTCTTTCTCACTCCCCATCTTCCTGCTTCTTGGTTTAGCTGGAACCCGTCGGCCAGAAGACAACACGGCATAATTTTGAAAGTGAGATCAGTATCGCATGTCCAAACCAGGTAGAGTGAAAAGCATATCCTTGCAATGGGTCTACCTAAAGCGTCTTTTCCAGCCTTGTAAAGACTCTCATTAAGCTCTCTCAGTTCATTTCATCCCAGATTCTCGCCCCCACCCTTGGCTCTGTTCACCTACCCATCCATTCCAGACTCGGTTAACCACCCACAATGCCCCGTCTGGTTGGACTGTGAGGAATGACAGCCCCCCAGTGGCCCAGAGGCTCTAGAAGCACAAGTCTGGGCTGCATGCAGCTCTTTCCAGCCTGGAAGAGAAACATGGCGGCACCATCCAGCTCTCATTTTGAAGGCAGAGGGCAGGGAGAATGTCAAGGGCAGGATGGTATAGAAGGACACCCCATGTAGCCACTGCCTCCATGGCAGGATGGGAAGAGCGAGGAACTGAGACCTGGAATAATATCTGCTAGGATGGAGGTGGGGAGTGGGGGTGGTCAGTTGGAAGCTGGATCTTGGGAGGCAGACATTAACTGGGAAGGCAGAGAAAGAACAAGACTCCCATGTTCACTCACGAATAGTCAGAAAGATTCTTGGACCTCTGCAGCCGACCCCTCACCTCTGTGAATTCCTCTATATTCCCAGAGAGATCCCAGGCCTGTGACTGACTACCACTAAGCTGGGATTTGTGTGGAGCGGGACCTCACAGCACCTGACTTTTCTTGCCTGAGCAGGAAGGAGCCCAGGCTGCTGCAGGGTGGGAGTGGCATGGGGTGGTCAGGGAGACATGGTCTTGTACTAGCAGAAAGTAGTGCTCTGTTGGGAGACGGCAAGGTTGAGAAAAAGGGGTGACACGGCTACCCCGGCCAGTGGGGTGGGAGGCGGAGAGCAGACATGCTCATTCCTAGGAGCCATTGCAGGGTTTATTCTAATTGTTTATCTGGATTGCAGAGAAGGACCCAGTGCGTGCTGGGAGGGAGCCCGCAGTGTCAGCCTGGCAGGGAGGGGCTTGGGAATGTGGAGCAGCGGAGGCTGAAAGTTTTGAAAGTGTTTATGCCAAGGTCAGCACTTCTTGAGGGCTGGTGGGAGTGGAGAGCAGTGCAGGAAGCAAGCGAAATTTGCTGTGGTTGCTCACCTCTCTCTTCTCACAGGACTGGCCATTTCTGAGCACCTACAAGAACAGCGTACAGGTATCTGCTTGTTGCTTCCTTTTGGCTCAGCGGTCAATGCAGTGGACAGCCCCTGAGCTGGGACTGGCCCAACAGGGCAGGGTGGGAACCTGGGCAAGAGTTCCCCATGGGCAGCTGGGGGGATTCACCCTCTGTCAAGTCCATCCACCTGCACCTGCAGACAGAGTGGAGGACAGAGGAAGCTCCATTGATAACAGGCCAGATAGGGGGCCAGCCAGTCAAAGCTCAGCTTCTTCAAAGACATAAGTGAAGATAACTATCCTCCTCATAATGCAGCTGCAGAAGCGCGGGTGGGGTGGTGTGAGGTGGGGTGGTTTTGTTACTGCCCCGCTTCTTGCATTGGATGGTGGAGGGAACTGAACTAGGTTAGAGCTCCCAGCCTGGCTGATATTCAAAATCACCTACAGGGCCGGCCCCGTGGCTTAGAGGTTGGGTGCGCGCGCTCTGCTACTGGCGGCATGGGTTCGGATCCCGGGCGCGCACCGACACACCGCTTCTCCGGCCATGCTGAGGCCGCGTCCCACATACAGCAACTAGAAGGATGTGCAACTATGACATACAGCTATCTACTGGGGCTTTGGGGAAAAAAAAGTAGGAGGATTGGCAATAGATGTTAGCTCAGAGCCGGTCTTTCTCAGAAAGAAGAGGAGGATTAGCACAGATGTTAGCTCAGGGCTGATCTTCCTCACAAAAAAAGAAAAAAAACCCCACAAAATCACCTACGGAGCCTTCTTCAAATGCTCTTCGAGGCTCCTCCGCAGGGTGGGCCCAGGAGCCTCTGTGTTAAAGCTGTCTGGGTGAGTCTGATGCCCAGCCAGCCTCTCTGGTCCCTTTCAACCCTGAGATTCTGGGATTCACTCCACGCCCTTAGGGTCATGGGAGCCAGCTGCTGTGCAGTGACAGAGCCCCTTCTGCCTCATCGCCCACCTCTGGTAAGCCCCCTATGACACATCAGGACCCAGGGCCCCGCCACAAGGACTTCAAGGCCAATGAGTGCCCTGATAAGATTTTTCATATGTAACTAAATGACACAGTTATGGCCAGTACTAGCTTTCTGTCTGAGTGGTCACATGGGACTCGTCCCTGCTTTGTCCCCCTCCACCCTGTAGTGACATCTTACTCAGCAGGACCCAAGATGGCCAGATCAGGAACTGTTTGCTGCCCTCCCACTTCAGCCCATTAAAGGGAACACCAGCGGAGGAGCCCTGTGAGTTCCCCTCTCAGTGGCCCAGCTCTGTGGTGTGACCTCACGGAGGCCCAGAGTTGGGGGTGGAGCACCCAGGGAGTCCGAAGAGAGAGCCAGCTCTGCAGGTTGTCCTGTGGCCCCGGGCTCTGCAATCACTGCCACCTGCAGTAGGGCTGGAAGGTTCCTGGAGTCTTTAGAAGAGATGTGGGGGCAGGGAAAGGCCCGACATGATTATTTCTCAGATTCTTGGTGGAAATCCAGAACCGAGCTCTGAATGGGCTGTGCGTCAGGCCCTGCACCTCATCTCAGATGGTTCAGTGCCCACCTGGTCATGCACTCAGGTCACAGCTGGTATCCCACGTGACCACTGACACTGAAGTGGTGGGACTCCACTCTGCCCACTCAGCCATCCATCCATCCCCTCTCTTTCTTCCTCTCCCTCAGCACCTCTCCCCCTCCCTTCCTTCCTATGGACTGAAGTGTGGCCACTTGTCTTTCCAGTGCACTCCCTGAGACCTGCAGATATCCAAGTTGTGGCTGCTCTGGGGGATTCTCTGACCGTAAGGACTCTTGGGCCCCTGGTGGGGTGGAGGTGGCTGTGTCAGTTGCAGGTCCCCATCCTCCTAACTCCAGAGCCTGCGCTCCTGACCTCTGCACTATCCCCCCTCCATCCTGGCTCTGTTCATCCGAGAGCTTGGCAATCGTCTGCTTTTGCAGCCACTTTCTCAATCAGGTGTGCAAGGGGAAATCTTTTTCAGGAGTGAACCAAATTGTTTCAGATAATGGAGGTTTTGAACACCTAACAAAACTTTTCCAACAGTTGCAAAAATATGTCATTTTGACTCAAAAAATCTTCTAAACCTCCCTATGTAGGTGCTCTTCTCCCGTTGGATTATGCTTTACAAGCAGCTCAGACCCTCACATTTGTTTCCTCTTTGCATCTGCATGAAAAGTAGTGAAGATTCCACAGTTGTGGATAAAGCTCTGCTCCTAAGTTCCAAGAAATAAGGCCCTTTTACCACCCCCGATCGCCACTTTCCGACAGCACTTCTAAGGCCATGAGATTGCCTTACAGAATGTCCCAGAAGGAAAGAGGAGAAATGTGGCGTTTATGAAGAATCTGTCCACTGCAGTTCACTCACATCTATAGGCTCTTTCTTCATGCTTAGAAAGAACGTAGGAGCATAAGGCTGGGAGTAATAATATAACAGTGTCTCACATTTGCAAAGCACTTTAGAGTTTTCAAACCATCTTTACAACTATGATCCAATTTGGTCATTCAAACAATCCCATGAGATAAGCAGGGCACAGCCTCAGGTCAGTAGGGAGGCAGCTGAGGGTCGCAGAGGGCACACAGCTGGGAGGGAATGTTGCAGAACGCCAGCCCAGGGCCTTCTGACTCCAAGTCCAGCATTCCCCTCATGCCACAGTGAGCACAGAAGCCCTGCATGGCCTCCCTTTTCTCTGACTTGCTGATTTTCCTATGGATTTTGGTATGTTTTCAAAGGCTGGCATTGGAATTGGCTCCAAACCGGACGACCTTCCCGATGTCACCACTCAGTATCGGGGGCTGTCATATAGGTAATGTTAACCCTTGACCCCCTCCCACCCCCAGCTCACCCCCAGAGATTGGGTGGGGGTTTGTTTCCTGTAAATGCTTAAGTACCAAAGAGCAAGGACCGGGTCCGAAAGGGGCTTTCCGAAGGAAAATGTATGTATTCCAGCAAAATGTGACAATATGGTGAATAGAGAGGATGTTTTACTGTTGATAACATTTTCTTTTCAATTGTGCGGAAAAAGCAAACCAGGATTCTTATCAGACTCCTGGGTCAACAAATCCAACATGAAATGCACCCGAAAAGCACCAAATCACTGTCTTCACCTGCCCTTGTGCATGTATCTGTGTACATGTAGATGCTCCTGCGTCTTTGTTTACTGTCTGTCTGTATTCATGTTGTTCTGTAGTCACACCTCTGCCTTTACGTGTATGTACACATCTGTCCAGAAAACTCTGAAATGCAACACACACTTCAGGGGAAATAACCAAGACAAGATCACAGCTGACAGGCATTGCTGAGCCCCTCTCGTGTGGCAACATGATACTAGGCATCAAGGCGGGCGGATGAGGGGGATGTATGGCAGCAGAGGCAAATGCTTATGCTCAACTGGCAAGTGCTATTTAAGAGTAAAAGATGCCTGAGTGCCTCAGGAATATAGAAGAGGGAGTCACCAACCCCACCAGCAGGGATAGGAAGGCCTCCCAGAGCAGGTGGTACCCCAGTTATGTCTTGACAGATTAGCAATTAGGCGAGAAAGGGCATTCCAGACATGGAGGTAGAAATCTCGTGGTGTGTCGTGAGTGGTTGGATGTGGGTTTTCTTAAGTTTCTTTCTTTCCTAGTAAAGTCCATGTTTCCGTATGCTTCACAGTAATCAGCGAGTAGCTCAGAATTCTAAACAACTAGAACAAAGCCAGCCAGCAGAGGGCATAGTGCTAATGAGAATCTGGGCAGCCCAACGAGGCCCTTGCCTCCTCCCTTTTCCTCAGAGTAAATTCAAATAAAATGTCTCTTCCAAGAAAGTGAGAGGGAACAGTGTGGGGACAGTTCCCGGCCAACTCTGAGGAGAGTCCCAGAGAGAAAGGTTTCCCTGGCTGGGACAGAGGCGTCCTCAGAGAGGATCCAGGCGTGGGTAGCGTGAGGACAGCACCGGCTGAGAGCTGAGGTAAATGCCTCCAGGCTCCCCAGGCCCCCAGGCTTCCACATTCCCTCAGCCAGGCAGGTGGTCTCTGACGGGCTGGAGGAACAAAACAGAGCCTCGCCTCCTGACCGCTCTGCCCCAGGTGTCACTGAGGCTTCAAGAAAAAGAAAAGCCAAAGGGAGAGACAGAAAGCAGAGCTTATTACAAGCAAGAAAAAGGATGAGGTGGTGGCAGCTGCACTTACCTCAGCGAAGGAGGCAGTGGCCTCACATCGTAGTGTGGGAAAACAGAAAATCAAATAGACAAACCAGCCAACAGATGATAGATAAGCTGCACCTGGTGGTGCAGTCTGGGGAAGTGAGGCAATCTGCCCAACTTCACGAACAGTTCAACTGGACAGGTTCCTGGGATTCACATACAAACGGGCAATCTTTTGCTAAATGTTTCTCTCTGCAGAACAATGGAAAAGTTCAGCCATTGCTCTGTTTCTTGCTACAAGTAAGGTCCAGTAAGAACTAATGTTTCAATCTTTTAGTTCTAATTCCAAGGCCTTGTGTATTCAATGGCTGCTGTCCCTTTAAACCCTGTATTCTAAATGTTTCAAATACCTGCCCCAAGATCCACCTGTGTTAAAGATGAAAGTTCTGGGTCAGAGTCTGAGAGACAGTTTGATGATTGGTGGAATATATAGACTAGTGTTTCCCAAAGTGTGTTCCATGGCACACTAGCCCCAGGCGTGTTCCTGAAAAGGGCAAAATTCTTTGTATTTTGGGGAAAACATTACCTACTATATCCTTTCTCTGGGGAATTCACATGCGTGTTAGCATATTAAAGGGTCTGAGAAGCCCTACAATGAAGCAATCTGTTTAAATTGTATCTGTTTAATCCAGTGTTACCCTTAATCCCAGAACTCTTTCTTTGTTCATAATACCTATTAGCATCCCCTGGGAAATGTCATGCAGTAGACTGATCTGAGAAAAGCAATTTTTTCGAAGCCGTTAAAGATTCTGGATTGGACATACTAGGCAATTAATGATTCTACGTAAATTCAGAATGCAATTTGAGCCTCTTCCTCCAAGGAAACAGGAAGTGGGGAGAGTGGACCTCATACAGTTGGACGGGGGAGGAGACCCAGAGTTCTTGGGAGGTGGGTGTCTGTGAGCAGGACCTGCAGAAGGAGGTTTGGCTGTGAATATTTCCAAGGCCCCTTGACCTGTGAGGCTCATATGCCAGTGAAAGTTTTCAGCTTTGGCCAGCTTAACAGTATGGCAGGCCCAGGGGTCTTGAGAGCTTTACCTTTTCTTCAGTTGAAATAAGTTTGCTTGTTTGGCATCAAAGGACCAAAATAAAATTTACTTACCAAAAAATGCATTTTTTTGTATTACTCATTAGGAGTCCAATCTCATATTACTGAAACTCCTTCAACAAATGTTACTGAGCATCTACTCTGTATTTCTCTGTGCCTCGTGGGTGACAACAGATGACAGCCTTGGAGCTCATGGTGTAATATGAATTACATTAATCTGAAGGGTCTCATGTAAACTAGATGTTCCATATCGATCTATTTTCTTTCATGTTTCACATAGTTCTGATCAAAACCAGGGCTTAAATATTTTTGTTCCTTTATATTTATTTGTATAATTCTCTCTTTTTTCCTGGAATTATTCACTCTAAAATGGGCTCAGAGAGAGATGTCTGTAGCCTATTGGTTTGATCAGCCACCACACTGGTTTTAGAACAAAGATACTTTTAGATGAAAAATTACAATAGAAAGTACTTGATGTCTGTGTGTTTGTGTATATCTCTATGTTTCTGTTTATATGTTTATGGAAGGAGGAAAGGAGGCAGAGTTAGAACACAGTGATTGGAGGAGGTCTATGGATATACGATTTCCTGTCAAGTGTAAGGTGTTCTGATTAAGTGCTTTTAGTCCAAAGAAAGAAGGATCAGGAAGCCGCTAAAGCAGCAGCTGTGTGTAGAGTTGAGCTGGAAAAGAATCGGAAGCTCAAACAAATGCCCAACCACCAGCCAAGTTAGGTTCAGACATCTGATAGGTGGGAGGGAGATACCTGAGTGAGGAAGAAGGGCAAGGCTTGCAGGGCATCTTTACAAAGTCAACTTCATCCCAAGCATTCCCTTGAAAGAAGAAGAGCCATGACGTTGGTTCATGACCTGTCCTTTGGAAGTCCCTATGTACTCGTGGGCTGAATGCTAACACTGTGTTCTCAAAATCTATTAGCCTGGAGTAAAATGCTGGGATTGAGGAGGAAGGTACAGAAGAAAAATGTCAGCAAATACAGTATATCTGAACATTGGACTTTGTTAAAGTAGAAATACTTCTCTCCTTGCCTCCCACATGAATTCACTTTATTTTTTATTTTATTTTTTGTGTGTGAGGAAGATCAGCCCTGAGCTAACATCCGTGCTAATCCTCTTTTGTTGCTGAGGAAGATCGGCTCTGAGCTAACATCTATTGCCAATCCTCTTCCTTTTTATTCCCCAAAGCCCAGTAGATAGTTGTACGTCCTAGTTGCACGTCCTTCTAGTTGCTGTATGTGGGACGCGGCCCCAGCTTGGCCGGAGAAGCGGTGCGTCGGTGTGCGCCCGGGATCCGAACCCGGGCCGCCAGTAGCGGAGCGCACGCACTTAACCGCTAAGCCACCGGGCCGGCCCATGAATTCACTTTAAATGCATGAAAGTGAATGAAATTTTGAGTGTGTCTTGAGGTTAGATTGAGGCCCATAAAAGTAGATTAGATTAGATGAAATTAGATTGGGTATCGGAAGGCAGTGAGAGGCCATCCCCTGAACCTTCTAGTGGAATTGACCTCACCACTGGGCAGAGAAGAGCTTATCCATTTTCCAAAGGTTTCCAGCTCCAGCTGGTTTTTAGTTACCTTTATGGTTTTTAATTTCCTTTAGAAGGTTAATTGACCCCTATGCACCTCAGCTTCCTACTCTGTGACATGGAGATAGTCACATCTACGTCATAAGCTCATTTGGAGATGTGAGATAACTAATGTAGAGAATCTAGCTCATGGCTGGGCACCAAGTAGATACTCAGCTGAATGTTCTCCCTCCTGATTTGGTGGAGAAAAGAAACAGCTCTCTTTTGCCTTCAAATTCTGGATTTGGAGGGAACCAACCCATTGGAGAATTCAAATTGTCTCAGAATCCCTCAAACACAAAGAGATGGGACTGGCACATCTTACAGGTGCTGATGGCATGGGCACTAAGAAAGGTGGGGGTGCCCTTTCCTAAACCCCATGTATTGATTCAGTCTCTTTCACTGGCTTGCTCACTCCCTACAGTTCAGGAGGGGATGGCTCCCTGGAGAACGTGACCACCTTACCGAGTAAGTAGCTAGGGGCTTGAGTCTGTCCACTCGTTCCATCTGACCCCTAGGCTTCCTGAGAGTGTCTCAGCTAAGAAAGGAGGAAATAACATCTTTGCTATGGACTGCCATTGAAGTGGGAGGAGAGGCGTGAACAGGTCGCTGAAGGGAGTGGAACAAACACTGTATTTGGAGCCCGGGGACCTGGATTCAAGCCCCGACCCTTCTGTGTGCTTGCCAGGTGACCGAGGGCAAGTTACCACACATTCTGAGCCTCAGCTTTCTTTCACTGGCCCAGAGGGTGCAGACAGTCCAATGAGATAGCAAGTATTCGCTGCACCGTGAATTGTTAAAAAGAAGAAAAATATTGAGAGGTTCTTGCTGCCTGGGCCCACCCTGTCATCGAGTCATTTCAACTCAAAGAGGCCTCAAGTCCTGTCAGGCACACACCCCACCTCCCTGCCTCCCCTGGCCTGCCTCTCTCCAGGACCCTAGACCAGAGAAGATAGCCTGGCCTTCCGTCCTAAGCTCTCTGTGTCCTTTCACCCCCTCCTCTTCCAGATATCCTTCGAAAGTTTAACAGCAATCTCACAGGCTACGCAGTGGGCACTGGTGACGCCAATGATACCAATGCGTTCCTCAATCAGGCTGTTCCCAGAGCAAAGGCTGAGTATGGCATCTGGGGAGGGACCCTTGGGGGAAAGGGGGCGGGAGGCACGTAGTCCCTGTAAGATTGTAATGCTGACCTCTGTGTGCAAAGGGAACATTTATCCGTTTGCGGCAATGATTTGAGAGGCTCTCTGCCCTGTGATTAAGGCCACAGCAGGGAGGCTGGAGAGGCTGGAGCTTGGACAGGGGCCATACTCCTGAACGCCTGACCTTGCTTTCATGTGCAGCATGTTCCAATCATTCAACTAACTGACCAGCCTTCCCCAGTTTTTAAAACTTCCCACTGCATGATGGCGCAGGGAGATTCACTCTCTCCAAGCTTCGCAAGTGGCAATTCCCAGGAAAGATCCAGGTGTGCCAACCAAATGCACGGACAAGCCAGAATCTGCAGTCCTGGAGGCCTCTGGGGCGACGAGTCATGTCCTGTCCCTAGCCCCGCTATGGAGCTAACAGGAAATGAAAAGCCATTGGCAGCTGAAGCAGAATGGCTCAGCCCCCCAGGATACTCTCCCAAGGAGGCCCCTCGCCCTACTCCTGGAGGCCCCAGCAGCCTGGGTCTCCTTGCTCCATGCAGCTCCTGGCCCAGCCGTCTGAGCCTCTGTCACACTGTCATCATCTTGCTCAGGCCCACAACCTCTGGTTGACAGGCATGGCCCCCAGACCGGTTCACCTAGCCCAGGAAGACCCTTGTTGGTAATAGAAACAGCTGGGGACAGGTGGTCCCGCTGCCAGGTCCCCGAAGACTACCATGCAGTGGATCCATCTCACCTAGGGGCCTGAACTGGTGGGGAGCTCGGGGCGCCTGAGATCTAGTCCTTCCATGAATTGTAAACCCAGGCACATGGACAGTGGATATTTATTCCCCATCTCTTTCTAAAAGAAGCATTTAGATAAGTTTACCAAAAAAATAACATATACATAGGAGAAAAATCACAGCCACTAGGAGGGAAAAAGAGAAAGCAACTGGTCAATATAAGCATTTTTATGGTTATTGTGCCTGAACATCAAATTCTCAGCTTCCTGGTAGCTAGGGTGAAAAGGGTAAGCATGCTAAAACTTTCATAGGTCTAACTTCAGGATCTACACCAGTTCTTCAAAGGTGACAAATGGTTTTCTAGCATGGAATCCTGAAAGATGTTCTGCATGTGGAATTCTAGAAAGGAAACCATAAGCAACAAATATAATTGGCAGTAACCTTGACTACAGCTTTAGGACAAACACACAATTGGCTTTTCAAAGGGTTATTTGTTGTGATAACTCTCCAGAACAGGCAAGTTTCTCCTTGTCCCTGAGCTTCAGGGTCTCGGCCAGTTCATGCAGTGGGCATAATGCCATGGAAACCTCCAGTTCAGACACATTAGCAGGAAAAATCTGAGCACCATTCCTCAACAGAAGGACTTATTTTTCTCTCCTTCTCAGGGACCTTACAAACCAAGTCCAGGCTCTGGTGCAGAGGATGAAAGATGACCATGTGAGTCATATTTATGGTTATTTTTAAACACTAATTTTCTAACCCACTAAAGCTGTCCCCAAAGGAAATGGACAGCCATGAAAAGTAGTAAGCACCCTGTCACTAGAGGCATTCAAGCAGCAGTAGGGCAGCCCCTGTCAGAGGCTGGCTGGAAGAGATTATGTCTGTGAGAGGAGGTTTGTTATTGGTGATAATGACCTTGAAAGTCCCTCCTGATGCTTAGAGTCTGTGGTCTATAAATAAACCTATGAAATTCGTTCAGCTCTGAGATTCTGATTCTAGTATTTCAAGTGGGCAAGGAAGTCTTAAAGGATTGAATGGATTTTGTAGAGCTGTGGCATTTTTGTTTATTTGTTGCAAATCATCAAGCATTTTCCTCCCTCTGTGTAGAGAGTAAATTTCCACGAGGACTGGAAGATCATCACGGTGCTGATCGGAGGCAGCGATTTATGTGACTACTGCACGGACTCGGTAACGGGGCCAGGCCAGGCCTCCTCACTGCTGCTAACCTTGACCTGTAGGCCTTGGAGATCCTCTCTGAGAACAGTCCCTAGACTTGTCCAACTACACTTCTGTGTGTGTGCATACACACGCACAGTTCATGCACATGCACACACACTTCTTACCCCACGAGCCTCAAGTTTCTGGCTCTACCCCCATGTCCCAGGTGGTGTGAGGCAGCAGGTGGCAGGTATACGGTGCTTCTCTTCCCCTTTCTTATGATTCCTGAGAATTCAGAAAGAGAAGAAACTGTAAACCCCAGGTGGTTGGAAGGAGGACTCTGCACTTTCTGCTCCTGAACTATAGCTCCAGCTGAAGGTTCCAGTCTTCTAGCTGGCCCATCTCTGACAATAGCGAGTAGTCAACTGTTCATCTCAGCTTCTGACATGATGAGATCGTCACAGCTGGAGGCCAGAGGGAGAACAAGTCCTTGGGGCTGGAGCCAGCAGGGGGCCCTACAACAGCCCAGCTGCCCTCTCCCCTAACCAGCTCCTCCTCCCCGCTCCTGTCTCTTCCCAGAATCTGTATTCAGCAGCCAACTTTTTTGAGCATCTCCGCAATGCCTTGGACATCCTGCACAGAGAGGTGGGTGGGGGGCTCCACGGCCTCAAGTTTCTGGCTCCACCTCCAGGTCCCAGGTGGTGTGAGGCAGCAGGCGGCAGATATACGGTGCATTATAGCTCACACATGGTGGGGTTAAAGGTGGATGGGGGAAAGAAGGTGAAGTGCTCCTTCCCCTGAAGGAGACAGCCAAGGGCGTGGGCTCCTTCCCTTTCCAGAGTTTGGGGCCTACCCTCAAGAAAGCCTCATTCCATGCGGAGTCAGCCCAGAAGGATCTCAGGCTTGGAGAAGGGAAGGCAGTGTGTGCACTAGTTGTACCCCGACCACCACCTGGGACATTCCCTGGTGGCGGCAGCTGGGTGGCTTGCAGGCTGGGCACTGCACTCTGAGCCGTAGGGTGTGTCTAGAGCAAGCCCCTCTCTGGTCCTGCCCCCGGCAGTGCATTCTCTCCCCATCATCTGGCGTGGACAAGCTGCTCCAGCTGCCCAGGGAGGGGGGCACACTGACCACCAGATGCTTCTCTGAGTGGCTGAGTCCCCAGCCTGCTCAACAGAGTTACTCCAGGTTGGGCTAGAGGGAAAGGGTAAAGGGCTAATGTCCTGGCAAACGGGGCACCTATCTCACCAAATTTTAAGTTCACCAACTGGTGGCTGAACAGAGCTGAACTCTCAGCATTTAGACTTGGTCGGCCAGGAGGCACCATTCATGCTACAGCCCCTGGAGCCCCTCTCTCATGTGCAGCCTTGCCCTTAGGTGCCCAGAGCCCTGGTCAACCTCGTGGACTTCATGAGCCCCATTGCCATGCGGCAGGTGTTCCTGGGGAACCCAGACAAGTGCCCAGTGCAGCAGGCCAGGTAGGCAGGTGCTGGCTGCCCCAGCCAGAAAAGGGCTCACCTCTTGGTCTGGCTCACACAGTGGTGACTCCTTGGGGTCTTTGTGACTTGGTCTGTCCATGCGTCCAAGTCTGTAAAGAGGGTCTTGTGCCAAGACCACCCCCTTCTCGGAGGCCAGAGCCGTGGCCTCCCTCACCCAACCTCAGGGTGCCAGCAGGAACCTCTATGATATGGGGAAGCCACAGGGTGAGAGATCAGGGCTGGGACAAATTCTGGTGTTTGAGAGGCAGTGGAGCCCAGCCTGTGAAAAGAGGCAACATATAGGGATATATACTTTTGTGGTCAACCTATAACAGAAAGCGAGGAAATGATGCACCAATTCAGTTACCTTTATGGGGAAGGACACAAGGGAACTTCAGATTGGGAGTGTTTTGTTACTCAAGATGAGTGAGAGGTACACAAGTGTGTGTTTTATTATTCTTCATACCTTATACTTTGTTGTTGTTAGTGCCATTGAGTTGATTTCGACTCCTAGAGACCCCGTGTACAGCAGAGCGGTCTTTTTGCGCCCTCCTCTCACCTTCCAGCGCTGTATCAGACAATGCTCCGCTGCTATTCATAAGGTGTTCATGGCCAATTTTTTTTGGAAGTGGGTGGCCACGTCCTTCTTCCTAGTCTGTCTTAGTCTGGAAGCTCCTCTGAAACCTGACCACCATGGGTGACCCTGCTGGCATAGCTTTCAGCATCATAGCAACGTGCAGCCACCAAAGTATCACAACCAACAGATGGGTGGTGTGGTTCCCTGACCAGGAACAAACCTGGGCCACAGTGGTTAGAGCGCCGAATCTTAACCACTAGACCACCAACCTTATACCTACCTTTATTTATTTAACAAATACTTTTTAGAACTTACTGTGCACCAGGCTCTGTTTTGAGGCTCTATTTAGAGATATCATTTTTAACATTAAGTATATTTTATGGGTATGAAATAATTCATAATCAAACAAAAGGGGACACAGTGGGGCACTAGTGTGAACCAAGGAAGTGTCTGAGGGCATGAGCATCAGAGGCCCCAAAATACCAGCTCCAGTACCAAAGGATGCATTTTTATTTTATTTTTAAAAACTGGACATTGAATTTTCATTGCCTACATTCATTTGCTCAGCATAATTTGCTGCAGCCCCAGCGCCTGAAGTCCAATGCTTGTTCTCTGTTAATGTGAGAGGGTGCTCCTTCAGACACCCTGGAGACTTTCTCCAGGCCCCATGTAGGCCTGCAACTGCCCCTGAGCATGTGTGTCAGAGCCACAGGGCACGTGTGCTCCAAGCCAGGGCTCCCGGGAGCTGCCCTGTGCAGCAGAACCAGCCCCTGACCAGAGCTTCCCCTCTGGTCCTCCTGCCTCCCTCTCTTTGTGCAGCATTTTGTGTAACTGTGTTCTGACCCCACGGGAGAGCTCCCAAGAGCTGGCCAGGTTGGAGGCCGTCACCGGAGCCTACCAGGTGAGACCAAGAAGGAAACCAGTCTGTGTGCTCTGCCCCCACTCGCTGTAACACACCAGCCCAGAGCCCCCTAGGGGAGGCACCCAGGGAAGGGAAGAACTGTTCGGGGTTTGAGGAGAGACTTCACCATCCTGGGCCCTTCCTCTGCCCCACCTGGCTGAGCTGTCTCAGATACCCCTGTTGGAGTCACCTCAAAGGAATCCAGGTGGCAAAGTTCTCATTGCTGAGCTGCCCTAGGTGGCTTAACTCCAATGCTTGGCCTGAAGAAGGCAGTACCCTGGATGCCCCATGGGACCCCTCTTCCTCCCTTGCACCCTGGCGGCCCAGCTTCTCCCACCACCACCATCCCCCACCTCCTCAACAGGTAGACCATGGGGAGGGAGATTGCAGATCCTGGGCCTGGGGGCTCTCTGGAGACTCTTCCCAGGATTTTATTCTTTGTGGGATGTCCTGCCTGGCCCTTCAGAGCTTGCAGTTCACTTAAAACCAAAACAAAAAGATGACCCAACCTGTTTCCAAGTCTCTGGAAAGATTTGCAATCAAGCTCACTTGTGTTCTCAAGGGAAGGGCTGAGTCAGCCCCTCTGTCCAGGGAGCTGGGGGCAGGGGCGCTGCCCCACTCCCACCCTTGACCCACTGGGCACCTGGCCAGCCCAGGGCCTGTGCTGAAGGCACCTGTGTGTGTGTCCCCAGAGCAGCATGCGTGAGCTGCTGGAGTCGGGTCGCTACGACACCCAGGAGGACTTCTCTGTGGTCCTGCAGCCTTTCTTCCACAACATCCAGCTCCCCGTCCTGGCGGTACGCTCCCTGCCCTCCCTGATGGGGCTCCTGGATGGAAAAGGAAATTCAAGGCAGACATGCCCAGTGTTTCCATGAGAGTGTGAATAAAGTGAGAAAGATGTAGCCAGCTCTCCAGAGGCTGTTCTGGTAGGTGCAGCCTCCTTGAGCATCTGAGCTGCATTTCCAGAGGGATCCTGATGTGGGATGTTCTCGTTACTACTGAAAGCAGCCTCATTTTATTGAGCACCTCCCTCAATATGTGCCTCCCACACATAAAATCTTCACAACTACCTTTTGAGGTGAGTCTTATCATCCCCATATAACAGAGGCTCAGAGATGTGAGGTATCCTTCCTAAAATCACATAGGAAATAAGGGACAGAGACAAGATTTAAACGTGTCCAACCCCACATTATTCACTTTCTGCCGCACGCACTACACTGCAGTTATAAAGGAAGGTGCTGGGTATTCTGTCTCCGCGCTGGCTATGCTCTCCGCCTGACACTTTCACTCCCAGCAGAAGAGCTCTGTGAGTGGACCACTGTGAGGACTCAGTTCTGTCCACCTGGGCCTCCATCCTAAGGGCCTCTCCTAACTGGAGGGAAGTGGGATGAAGCTTTGAGTGCCCCTGAGTGCCTCAGGAGAGAGGAGGGTGGCATGCTGCCCTGGCGTTGGCTTTGCCCAGAACTGCCCCAAGGCTCGGCCCTGTTCTTCCCACCAAGACCACTGGGTCCAGCTGGCTGAGGGCTGGGAAGTAGTTTTCCCCAGCTGGCTGGCCAAGACTTCCTCAGAGACTAGGATCTCTTTCCCCCAACCACAGCACGGCTAGGGCATTATACCAAAGTGCGTAAAAATAAATATGGCACTTGTTTGATTAAATCATGGGAATTGTGGGGCCAGAACAGAGGGTGATGGTTCGAGGTCACCTGGGGCTGTTGATCTGTGGGATTGCTCTGATCTCCCTCTTGAGGTGAGCATGCCCAGAAGGAGTCCAATGGCTGGGAACACCCCCAGGGGGAGGAGGGTGTTGAGTGGTCAAGCCCAGGGGGGTCAGGCCCATCAGCCGTGGCTCCCCCTCCAGCCTCTGCACCAACAGGATCTTGAGGAAGTTCATTACTCTCCTTTAGGATGGGCGCCTGGATACGTCCTTCTTTGCCCCAGACTGCATCCACCCGAACCAGAAATTCCACTCCCAGCTCTCCAGAGCCCTTTGGGTCAACATGGTAAAATAAGTGGGTGTCCCTGGTTCTCTGGGGTTCTAGTCTGCAGCAAAGTACAGCCCCTATAGAATGGAGTTTCTTCTTGGCCTCCTTTTGCAAGTAACAGCGGAGCAGTGGCTGGCACATCTGTAGAAGTCTAGAGAACTGAAAATACGGAATCCTTATGGTCCAGGATCAACTACCCCCTCCCCTCTGTGCTTTGAACTGTGATGAGGGTCTCTGCGTGAATGCGAGGTGGTGCTCTCATACTCATTCAACATTTTCTTTTACGTGCCAGCAACTGTGCCAGGCAGTTTACGCCACGTTGTCTCATGTAAGCCTCTCAACAGCCCTGCAAGAGAGGTGTTAGGAGTTTATGAGGAAGCTGAATCCTAGGGAAGCTAAGAGACGTGCTCAATATCTCACAGCTGGCAACCAGCAGAGCCAGGAGTGGAAGCCAAACGCCCTGAAATCCCATTCCGAGCTTCCCCCACAGCAGGATGCTGCCAGGGAATGTTCACTTCAGTGGAAACAAATTAGTACACCTATGTCTCTCTTTTCTTCCCCAATCAGTTTGAACCACTAGGAAGGAAAACGGATACGCTGGACCTGGCAGTAGACATCCCCCTCTCCTGCCCCCCTCAGGTAATAAGGGAGGCCCTGCTTTGTTCCTCTCCAGAAACCCGGAGCTCAGACCTCACCCTCCCCGCTCCCTGCTCCACCACAGCCTCCTCGGTGCCCATCTTGCCCAGCGACCAGGAGCAGATGGACTTTGGAGGATGGAAGGAAGTCGATGAGAATGGAGAGGGAAGAAAACACAGAAGCACTTATTGCTTTGGGAATGGGAGAAGCAGGTGGGAGAGGAGGCCTGGGCCTGGGCAGAGGGAGAGGATCAGGGTGAAAGAGGTGGATTCTGGAGAAGGGGAGTCAAGAAGCCAGAGGATGGCAGGAAGGCACATTTTAGCAGCCGCACTTGGTGCAGATGGGAAGTCTGACTGCAGGTTGGAGGCCTAGTGAGAAGACAGCCGGGCTCAGAAGTTGTGCTTAGGGGTCGCAGAGTTTCCAGCAGGGATAGGGTCAAAGAGGAGAGGCCGGGAGCTATGTGGAGGAGGGACAAGTAGGACTGGCCTCGCAATAACTGGGGTGAGACTCAGCTCAGGGCTCCTTTTAAGGAGGAAAATGTAAGCAGTTGTTAAACTTGATTTCAGGCCTGGGGTGGGGGCAGGTTCATATTCCCATGGCTGTAGTTCCCTCTTCTAGGCCCTGTCTTATGGCTTTTTAACCAAATAAGGCCGAGGCCAGGGAGCCCTCAGCGGCAATAAAAGCAGAGGACCTGACCCAAACTGGGAGGCTCCCTCCTGGGTCGGGCTGCATCCCTCTCTCCCGCCCTCCTGGCAGGGCAGGGAATGGACCTGCAGCTCCCCCACGTGTCTGCCAGAGCTCCAGAGAGAGTGTGCCCCTGCTGTAACCCATGCTCCCTGTCTCTGCCTTCCCCACCTCGTCTCAGCCTGCTGTACTGTCAGCCCATCAGGGGAGTAGGAGCGGTGGGAGGAAGGGCTACAGAAGTGCGGGCAGTGGTGGCAGAGGGCTCAGTTACTGGGTCTAGTGCTTGAAGCAAAGGAAATGGTCGAATGACGTAACAACCAGTGCAACATGGATGGCTCCAGTCCAAATGGTCAGCTGCTGGCCGAAGAGCTGGGGCAAGGTCCTAGGGGGCCCTACTGTTCCCAGTGTAAACCCTTTCATTGCTAGATCCTGAGCTTTTCCTGGGGTGGGGGATAGGGGAGGGGCCGAGGCAAGCCGGGTATTGCTGGCATTTGGGGACTCACAGCTGTGACTATAAACCATACTGGAGGTAAGTATTTCAATATTTTAACAACCCATATGGTCATACTGAACATCAGCCACAGAAAACCCTCTCCAATCTGCCAACTCCCTTTCCATTAAATAGTAAAAGTAATAACAACCCATACCAGGGAGCCGTCATTTGATCTTCTTCCCCACAAATGTTTATTAAGTACCAAGTTGGAGTGTAGGCACTAGATCAGGGAGAGCCCTGTCACCATGGGCCTCAAGGTGACCTGTGCCCCTCTCTGCCCCAGGCCAGCCAAGGGGCCCTGAAATGGTTCCGCTCCACCCTGCGCTCAAGCCACTGTGGGCTCTGCTCCTCCCTCTGGACAGAGCCTGACTGAGCCTTGGTGAGCAGAGGAGAGCAAACCCAGCCTCCTGGAACGTAGAGGCCTGGCCTGGGAGAAGCGGTTGCTAGGCAACCCCAGAGCCCATTCCAAAAGGATTCATCTGTTGGCCAGACCAACTTCGTTGCACCAGGCAACGTAGTATTCTGCGTTCCTCAGGCCCCATCTGCTCCCTCCTGGGTCTCTGGAGCTACATAAAAGTCCACCAGCATCTCAGTGTGAGCTGCCAGGGGCCAGGCAGCACATATTTTTTAGTCCTAGCTGTGTCTAAACATAGAGGCAACCAGCAGGACCCAGCAGGAAGGAGGAGGCCAAGAGGGTTGTGAGCACTGGCAAGCTTTCTCAGCCTCCTCCCTGCCCCTCCTCCATCCCCGGTCAACTTCAAGGGCATTCTGCCAGCCACGCTGGGCACTTGACTGTACTCTGTGGATTTCTGTTGGACTTTCAAGTTGGACAAATTATTTTACAACCAGCTTTTGATTAGCCGCTCTGTGGACTGTGACTGTTGTCCCCTTCCTGCCTTCATCACCTCTCTGTCCACTCCTTCCCTAACCTGGGGCGGTGGCTGTGGCTCCTCAGGCTCTGAAGAAACCAACAGAAAGACCTGCACAGTCCTTCTTCACCTCTGTCCTTCTTGTCATCTCTAAGCATTTGTCCAAGTTAACCACCTCCTCCTCCTCGAAATTCATTCCTCACCACATACATGGATACAAAGCCACCTTGGTTGCTCTGTTTTTCTAGTTGCTGCCCCTTCTCATCTCTATTAATGACCCTCCTTCCCTGTCTCAGTCTCAAAAATATGGAAATTCTCCAACTTTCATGTCTCTGCCCTTTTCTCCTTTCTCTCTCTCTCTCTACATCCCCTCACTCAGATTTGTCCATTTCCAGGGTTTAAATTTCTTTTTCCAGGTCTCCTCAATCTGTCTTCATTTCTTACTACTTTCCCAAACTACAGCTCTGTATTTCTGACCCTGAAGAGATGTTTCCCCGTTGGCCGCCATAGATGGTGTAAGATTACCCAGAGGGCAGCTTAAATGTACAATCAGGGTATCAACAAAGAGGAGGAAGCAGAGAGAGAGCGAGTGAGAGAGAAACTGAAATAACTTCACAGGATATTTCATTCAATCCTTTCTCTTGAGAAAAAGCAGAGGTTTGTTGGATTCCCTTATACTTACTTTATTGTTCAGTGGTGTTTCTATTTTGAATTACATATGGGGGACACTCTTACCTTTTTGATGCTTTGGACTTCTAAATCTCCTCATCCTGCCCTGACCTTACCATCCCTTCAAACCCAACAAACATTCATTCAAAAAACAATTTTTTGAGCAAGGGGTGTCAAAGTAGGAACTAAATATTTGTCTCCCCAAACTCTCTGAGCCTTGGGACTTCTCGAGTTCTTTCGGTATTGTTGTGGTTTTCACAGTTCTACGAGCATGAAACATCAGGCCCCCCATCTGAAAGGATTCTTCCTGGTGCCCCTCCCGCCTGTCCCCTTTCCCTGCCCACTGCTGCCACCCCAGTTCAGCTCCTCGTCACTTTGTATGTTAAAGGATGTCTGGTCCCACCTTCCCATCGCAAAACAACAGAGAATTATGTAACCTTGGGATCTCAGCGGGCAAGGCCTTGGTGTTCTGTTGATGCAATCTTTCATAGAAACAACTGAATTCTTCCACCACATGCCACCCAAGGCATCGTCAGAGCCTCTGCTTAAATTTCCACACTCTCAAGGCCATGCTTTTCCAGCTGCCAGGTGGCTGCCCACTAACAGGTTGTGAAATCAATGTAGTAGATCATGAACCAGCACGTTTGGAATGGAATGGAATGGAATTGGATAGAAATGTCAGAGGGCGTTCCATGTAGTACTGTTATGTTCTCCTCCCTCCCACGACCACACCCTTCCCTGAGTCTCCTCTGTCCCCTCTACCATTTATCACAGACGGGCCTTCCAAACCCTGTCTCATGCAGCAGGTATGTCTCCTTGGAACGTGGCCCCCTATAAGTCGGTGCTCAGGCCTGACTATACACTCCCAGTTTGTTCGGAGCAGCGCAGAGCAGAAAACCACCACTCCTTCACTGTGGAACTTTACACCTAGTAATGCAGCCAAGATGAACATGACCTTTTCCCGCAGCCAGTGACTCACGTTGGTGACTCACATCAGGTGGCTGTCCGGCTCTGCCCCCTCAGGCAGGCCACACGGTCTTTGCACAGCTATAACTAGAAGAACACTTCCTTGTACTGGCATTCAGTCAGCTTTGCTTTCTACCTGCTGGTGTCACAGACCTAGCCTAAGAGGGCGAGTCAGACCAAATGGAATCTGCTCAACTCGAGGCCTTTAAACCACTCTGACTCATGCACACACCGTGCGGTCAATGGTCAATCAACCCCAGGCACCCCGGGGAGCCTGTCTGCCACTGCCCTGGACCTGTTCTCATTGTCCCTGCCCTGGCCTCACTCTCCACCACATTCCAGTGTCTCTCTGACCTCCGACTCTTTTGACTCAGTCTCCCCCTCTGGTCCCTCCCCCAACTCTTAGATCATATGATAAAATAGACTCTCCAGTTTGACTCAGCACTCCAGAAGGGCAGGGTAGGTCTTTGTCCTCTGATTCTTCCTGTTCTGGCCACTCTGGGACCAGCTCCAGCCCCCAGACCCTATGCCCAGTCAGAGCTCCGTTGAAGTGGGGGGAGAACCATAATTAATGACCCGCCCCCACTGAGTCTCGTCTTTGAGGACGGTAATCCCAGACCTTGTGGCCGTTCCTTGGCAATGACTGCACTTACTGGACATACTCTTCTTTGGTGCTTCACTGCCCCATAGCCTCTCATGCTCTCTGCCTGACTGGGTTGTAAGCCTATTTGTATCCTCCCCTCATCCTAGCACCTAGAACAGTGCTCTGAACACATAGGGTGCTCAGCAAACATGGGTCAGTTATTTATAGAAGGCTCCCAGATTGCCCTTGTCTGATGATGAATGCTCAGAGGATGCTAAATAACATTAGCCAGAGACGAGCCTAGTTAGCCATGGCGACATGCCATTGTAAGCCGTCTTTTGCCTTGCACTGTTACAGACAGTCCAGGGCACACTTCCTGCCCTTGGTGTTGACTACTTCTCCAGTCCATGTTTCAGTTGGGAGCACTGAGACTCAGAGGGAAGGAGAAACATGTGTGGTGCCCCAGGGAGCCAGGGTCTATGCCGGGGGCTGGGAGTTTTGCCCACGTAGATTTTGTCCTCCAAGGTGACTGCAGAGTCCCTCTCTTCCTCTTCCTCTCTGACCAGAAGTGTCTTTTGTCAGCCTGACCCCAGTGGGAGGAATGGAACCAGGCCATTCCTGGTCACAAAGGCCTGTCAGGTGAGGTCAGGCCCCAGCTCTGCAGTCACTACTGGTTCTCTACCTGGAACAGGTCCCTTCCCTACTCTGGGCTCAGTTGCTTCTCATCTATAAAATGGGGGCTTTCAGGATCACAAACTCTGCTGCAGTGCAAGGCAGGAACAAGATTGTGTGAACGGGATCGGGTACAAGATGAGAGGAAGTGGTGGGACCAGAACTGACGAGCACACACCCCTCCTGAAAGCATTCAGATCTTTCTTCTCTCCTCCTCCCTCCCCTTCCCCTGCCCCTCTCCCTTCCCCCTCCTCCTCCTTTTTTTTTTTGCCACCATTCAAGCCAAAATAAAGCAAAACAGAACATCTTCTGGCTGAGTTCAGCCCATGGGCAGTCAGTTTTCAACCCCTGGACTGGTCTCCAATGACCCTTCTCCAACATTCTGGTTCTTTCTTCTCATTCCCATTTTATTCCCAAACTTTCAGACCATAGCCCTTCTATCCACTGAGCACATCCTGTGAATATGCCTGGGCCCAGTGAGTATTTCCTGATCTCTGTCTTGCTAACTTCTTGCTTCACTATCATTTTTATGTTTTCTCATTAGCTTGCTTTCCTCCTGCTTCTCTTTCATCTACTTCCTTCTTCCCTCTTTGATGACCCATCACCTGCAGCTGAAGAGACTTGGGTTCCTGACTGGGCTTGTGTGGAAACCAGTTGTAACATAGATGGGTGAGGAGGGAATGAAGATCGTATTTCATGAGAAAGAACATGATCAAAATATGTGAAACCAATCTGAAGAGGGTAAGACACACAGTTCAAAGGAAGCAAAAAGAAAAAATTACACATGAAAATATATTGATAATCATAACACTTTTCAGAGAAGAAAAATAATGCTATAATGTGAATCTCTTGCCAGAGAAATTACAAAGGAAAGAAAGTAGATCATTCTGAGGATGAGGGAGATGTCCAAATGCGAGGGTGCAAATGAAACCATAGAACCTGAATAGAACATGTAAGGAAGTCTTTTGAGGCCTCTTACTGTGCATCCTTTGCCAAAGCTGTTATGTAAAACCCTTTAGGGAATGAATGAAATTATATTTATACAGTTCTTTCTATTTAAATGCAGAAGAATCTTGTTAAATCTAGAGGACAGGATTGTTAGTTCTTCTCTTTTCTAAGCAGTCTTTGGTGCTGTCAGATAACCTCTCCCCGTGGTTTCTTTTCTCTCTTAGAATGATTCCTTCCTGAGAACTTCCCGGAACAGTAACTACACATACCCTACCAAGCCAGCCATTGAGGTAACCCCTAATGCATGTCTGCCTCTGTCAGGGACAAACCATTTCCACCTGCCAGTGACTCAGGGCAGGGTGCAGGTTTCAGAGTATTAGCTTAAGCAGAAATGTACCCTTTTTACATACTGGAAATTGGAATGTAAAAAAATGACTCCTGAACCACAAAGTCCAATGATTGTCCTGACATGTTCTCAAGTGCTTACCTGACGTCAGCAACCAGCTAGAGGAAGTGCCTTTACACAGACATCATTTCTGATTATGCAGCTCAGCCTTTCAAGAAGGGATGAGGGGGAGGCAGTGGGTTTGATGTGCCATCAATTTCCTATAAGGTAGAAGCCAAGTGGGAAGAACCTCAATTCCAGGGGCTGGACCCAACAGGAAGCTGACACATATCCAGGCGGGTCCCCAGGGCTTGTTTGGTTCAAGTCAATCATTCTAGCTCTGAGGAACCCCAAAGGATTCAAGGCTCATGGCTTTAGGGACTGCTACTCCAGAGATGGCATGGAGGATCCTGGACCACACTAGGCCTTGCAGAATGGGTCTGGTCCAGACCAGGTCTGTTGGCCACCAGGGTGGGGGCTGAACCTCAAGTTTCAGTTGAGCACCTATGGTATGTCCAGTCTTGTGCTAGGTGCTGGAGGGAGTTCAGAGAAGTACCAGACATGGTCCTGCCCTTGGGGAGTTAGAGGTCACTCCATACTGAGCACCTACTATGTGCCAGGGAGATAGAGCAGTAGACCAGACAGATGGGTCCAGCCTTGATTGAGCTTACAGTCTACTGCAGGAGACATCCAATAAATAGCTAAACACAATCATTTCAGATAGTAATGACAGCTCTGAGGAAGCTGATGCAAGAAAGCATGATGGGGCAGGGGAGGAGTGGCAAGTTCTGATGAGCTGTACAGGCCAGGCCAGGTGTCTGTGAGGAGGGGATATTTGAGCTGGGTCATGCACGACAAAAAGATGCCGGCTGTCTGGAGAGCCAGAGCCAGAGTCCCAGGCTGGACTAGAGAGCACAAAGCCTCAGAAGCGGGGCTGAGTTGGGTATATTTGAGGAAGAAAAAGAAAGTCAGAGTGGCTGGGAGGGCATGTGAATGAGGTGGAGAGTGGGGTGGTGAGATCAGAGGGGTTGTCAGGGCCCAGATCACAAAGAACCTGAATCCCTAAGTAAGAAGGTTGGACTGCAGGTGGAGAGATGTGGGAAGCCATTAGAGGTTCTAGGAGAGAGTGACGTAATCCAATTTACCTTTTTAAAAGATCTCTCTGACTACTGTGTAGCAAATGGATAGGGGAGCAGCAAGAGCGATTGAAGAAAGACCTTTTATAAGCCAGCTGAAGAGTTGAGACTAACCTATATGAAATTATTGAAGAATGTTAGATGCTAGGCTCTGGGGTACAAGCCATCACAGCTTCATGGCTGGGCTGGTGCCATCCATCCTCTCTAGGTTCTCTCAGGCTGACATTAGCCCAATGGAGGCTTGTCCCAGGTAAACCATTGAGCAAAATCCATTATAATTGAAATGTCAGCTGCACTGTCAATCAGGCATTTGTTTGCTGGTTTATTTATTTATTTAACATTTATCTATTTATTTATTTAATGCCTAAATGGATCAGGTGCTGTGCTAAGTGCTGGGTATACAATGGTGAGCAAAGTGGATCTGGGCCTGCCCTGTTGGGTCTTACAGTCTCATATATCTTTGCTTCTGCTGCTAGAAGAGTTAACTCAGTCCTACTGAATCAGAATCTACAATTAACAAGACCCCCAGGGGATTCGGGTGTGCTGGTTTAGGAGGCAGCATATGGTTCTTCCCTTACGACAGACAAGTGTGCTCAAGTTCCAACTTGTGTCTGTTAATCTGCGTGGAATGTGCTTGTCTATGGCTCACCAGCTATCGGAGATATTTCTAAAGTGCTCACGACTATAGAACTTTTTGTTTTAATTGCATTTTCCCCGGATATTTGTCATCTGCACACAAGCATGTTCTTGATTTCAGTAGAACTTCCACGCAGAAGAAGGAATTTATCAATTGAGCAATCCCTTGGAATAAACTAAATTACATCAGATTAAACAAATAATATTTAAAAGAAGTTTCATTTTTGCTCTCTTGTGAGAGGAGTGTTGTAACAAGGCTTGTCTTCATCATTATCTTACTAAACAGAAGAAATGAACTTCCAAAGCCTTTGGCAATCACAATCCTGGAGAATCAGTCAACTGGTCAACACCTGTCTGTGGAGCCCTACTGTGCACCCAGCCCTGGGCTTGCCCCTCAGGCGCTCCTGGGGACATGCAGGTGTTTGGGACTCCGGGGAAGAGACTCTTCTTCTCCCCTACTTGCTGGTGCTGGTCATTTCTGTGCCCTCTGCTTCCCACCTCATCCCTTCCTCCAGCACCTGGAAATGTGCTCTGTATTCCAGAGACAAGGGGATTTGACTAAAGGTATCCAGGTATAGGCATTAATTTATACACATATAAGGAATTGGTTGTCTGTTAAGTTAAATATGCAAAAAGATATTCACATGTATAAAAAGATATGCAGAAACCAGGAACTTTGCAGTTGTAAAATTTCACGTTATTTTCCTAAAAATATTCTAATTCTTGTTTCAGACCTAGCATTGTAATTAGTGTCCATTAGCTTAATGTTAAACAATACCACCAAAACCCATCTGTAACATTTTATTAGGTTTCCAAAACTGTTCCTTTGGGACACCACCTGTAGCACAACTTCACTGTTTCCCCCTGCTTTGGTATGACTGCTGGGTCCATGTAAGAGTGGAGATAAATTGAGATGAGAAAGACTGTGTGAGTGTGCACATGCATGCCCATGCAGTATGTGTTTTGTGCATAGGGGTAAGCAGACACCCATTTTCTCCTAATTTCCCCTTCAGTCCATCTACAACTAACAGGTCTTACCCTAACAGGATCCCTTATAGTGACACAGTTCTAGCCTCCACCAAAAATTCCTTAGCTAGTTCTCCTTGGGCTGAAGCTAACCTTCCTGCACAATGAGTGTTGGGCGTTGTGTCTTTCCTCCTGTTGATTTAGAACTGGGGCAGTGACTTCCTGTGTACGGAATGGAATCCTTCCAACAGTGTTCCCACCTCAGGTGAGTGAAAACATCAACACCCCTTCAATTAAGGGCCTTGCTAAGTGTCAGGTTGATGGGAGAGCCTATGAATACACCCTGGAGCTTCAAATAGGCTTTGCTGATTCCCACGCAATGCAGACCTAGATCCTGGGCTGCCCACAATAAGCTGGCCTGCAGCCACTGCTGGGCTCCCACATGGACGGGCCTCCCCACTTAGTCCCAGTGGCAGCCCTTCAGGCCTCCCTGCCTGGTAAGGTTGGCACAGTCAGGGATCAGGGTCCTATCTGCCTATGCTCATGACCCCCACAGCTGGAACTTTCCTGGACAACTCCAGTGTGAACTGGGCTCCTCTCAGGATGGACAATAGCCATCAAGCCCATTACCTTCAGTGCCTTGGTTGCTCTGGATGAAAGAGGCAAATTTGCTAAAGTCTTAGGCTGGAAATAAGTATAATGGGGACCTGTGGGACTAGCAGAATCTCAGACTCCTAGTCAAGTTTGTACTTGCGAAGGAAGACCTTCCTCTTTTTTCCTGTCTCCCCTAGTCCATGAGCTCCAACCAGCAGACATCAAAGTGGTGGCTGCCCTGGGTGACTCGCTGACTGTGAGTACTGAGCTGAGCCAGGCATGGGCACCTTAGAACCCAGCCAGGCCCTGTGCAGAATCAACTATTCCTCCACGTTGGCTCTGCGTTCAGCATTGAGCTGATACTATTGAGAACCTACCTGTGTCAGGCATTGAAACACAGCCAGGCAGCCACAAGACATCACCAGTCAATCTAGAATGCCCTACCCTCTGCCCCTCCACAGTCCTGCTCAAACACCACCTCTTCCATGAGGTCTCCCCTCCATCCCCAGAGAGAAGCCATCCATCCCCCCTTCCCATCATTACCAAGCATTTCATCTGTGTGTATGGCACTTATCCAAGTCAGCCTGCATCTATCAGGGAACTCATCTCCATCTACCCACATTCATAGAGTGGTAAGTCTTACCCACATATCGCCCAGTGCTCCCTCACCCCATTTAAAGATGTGTTCTTTGGGGCAGAGGGAGCCCAACTCCTGTATATAGTGCAGTTTCACTAAATGAATTCTATTGGCAACTGTTTAGCTATTGCTGTGTGCAAGACACTCTGCCAGCAATCCTGAGTGAAAAGAAGTGTGAGACGTAGTCATGACCCTCAAGAAACTTGTCCAGCTGGGAAAATAAGAAACTTACACAGGAGGAGATACATAATCAGATAGGTGACATATAGGACTTTTAAAATAGGGTATTCATTTCTATAAAAACAAACCACACCTCACATACATGTGTGAATGTGTTTTAATTTTGGTATGAACATGCAGAAAGCTGTGGAAAGATATACACCAGGCTCGTAACCACTAATTAGCTCTGGTGGTGTGTATAAGTGGGTAACGGGCCTGGAGGGGATGTACAACGTGTAGCATCTCTCTTAGAAGACAAGATGGAGGTAGATTTTTTTTTAATCTTTGTATCATTTCACTACTTATGTTGAACATATGTCATTTTTGTAAGTTTTGAAGAGGAATTTCTTTTTTTTATTATTTTTTTTTAATTTTTATTTATTTTATCCCCCAAAGCCCCAAAAGATAGTTGTATGTCATAGTTGCACATCCTTCTAGTTGCTGTATGTGGGACACGGCCTCAGCATGGCCGGAGAAGCGGGGCGTCAGTGCGCGCTCAGGATCCGAACCCGGGCTGCCAACAGCCGAGGGTGCGCACTTAACCGCTAAGCCATGGAGCCGGCCCTCTTTTTTTTTTTTAAAGACAAGGCATTCAGAGAAAGTTTTATAGAGGAAGTAGGAACTGACAAAGGTCTTAGAGAATGAATTAGAGATTTAGGGGCTGGAAAGGAGGGAGTTCAGCATCCTGGAAGGGATGGAGTAGGTGGTAACAGGGCAGGCGGGTCCAAGGCCCTCATGCTTCAGAAATGGTGACAGATCAATTTGCTCAGACCTGAAGGTTTGTGTGGACAGCAAAGAAGGGAGTCAATGAGGGGAAGGAAAGTGGGAACCAGATTACGGCGAGCTCAGAACATTAGTGAAGGGGTTTGGCTTTGATCCTGTAGGTAAGGCAGACCCACTGGATGGGTCAGAGTCGGGGGGAGGCATGAAGAAAGAGGTGTGCTCGGAAGAGCAGTGAGCAGCCCGGTGAGAAAGGAACAGACACTGGAGACTGTGGGGTCAGGTGGGAGGCCAGAGTATTGTCCATGGCAAGGAGATGAGAGTTTCAACTAGGAATACGGCAAAGGGAACAAAGAGAAAGGGGTGGGAGCTGGAGAGGCTGGGAAGGAGGAATCTCGGCTCCTCCAGGACTGGGTTACTGGTTGTGTGTGGAGGACTGGGGAGTCAGGATGACTCAGAGGTTGAGGTGGCCTGGAGGAAAGCCAGCACCATTTTCAGAAAAGGTATATCCAGGTCCTGGCTGCTACACCAGGGCAAGTGGGGCCTTTCCCAGCACCCTCAGCCTGCCCCTGGGCCCAGCATAGGTCTGGAGGCTTCCCTTTGTCTTTCACAGACAGCGGTGGGAGCCCGCCCAGACAATACCAGCGACCTACCCACGTCCTGGAGGGGATTGTCCTGGAGGTGAGGCCACTCTCCACTCATTCTGTATTGACGACACTGCCCCACAGAGGCACAAGTAGTGTGTTTTCTCTGTCATCCCTTCAGCAATGAGGCTGGGTCCCCGTGGCCCAGTGCTGAGACACAAGGAGACTCCTGATGCTCATGTCAGTCCTAAGGGTGATGGGACTGAGACACCAAGGCAGACTCTCTGGTTGTGACTCATGAATAGGATGATGTGAAGCAGCAGGTCAGGGTGATTTTAACAAATACACTTTCTCTTCCCCAGCATTGGAGGGGATGGAGTCTTGGATACCCATACCACACTGCCCAGTAAGTAGCAACACGGAGGAGCATCATCACTATGGCCATAACAACCCCTTGCTGAGGCCAGGGCCTTCCCCCTGAGCGAGGGAAGAGAAGGTTACCTGCAAGGAGAGAAGTCAGCCAGCCCTGGAGACCCAGAACCACCAGGCCCCACACATGTGCCCCAACACTGCATGTCCATCTCCCTCTCACCTCTGCTCTCTGCTTCCCCTCTCTTAAAAGACATTCTAAAGAAGTTCAACGCTCACATCCTTGGATTCTCCACCGGCACCCAGGAGGAGATGGCAGGACTGAACGTAGCCGTGGAAGGGGCCAGAGCTCGGTGAGTCGACGTGGGTATGGGAGGGAGAATGGAGGGCAAGGCTGCGAGGTCAGGGTGGGACACAGGAGGAGAGAAGGGTGGTGTCTGGAAGCCTCGCCCCGCATGGGCAATAATAGCTGCCGTGCAAGGGGCATTTCTGCGTGCCTGACCTGAGCGACCCCTTACACGGATCATCTCATGTAATCCTTACACCCTCCGAGATGGGTACCAGCATGAAGACACTGAGCTTAGACAGTCTCCTGAGTGGCCCAAGGTTATCAGAGCAAGTTGTCAGCAGAGCCAGGCTCAGCCCTTTTCTCTGCCCACTGTCCTCCGGGGCAGCAGGAGGGAGCACTTGAGGTGGCTTGACAGGAAGCACATCCTCCCCAGCCTGGGTGTGCTGTCCTGCTGACTCCAGCTCGACCTCCCTGCCCAGTAGATCAAATGGTCAGGGCGACTCTGAGCACCGGAGAACTCAGTGTGCGTCCCTGTGGACGTCTGCCCTTCCTCTCTCCCCCCTCGCCTTGGAACATCAAGTCCTTGACTCTGAAAAAGCTGTATTTTGACACAGGGAGTTAGATGTTAGGGCCCCTAAAACAACGTGGCAGCTGTTTGTTTTCACTTGGATTTCTGTTGTCGACAACAACCCAGATAATTAAAGTTGAAATGCCTGACAGAGTTCATTGATTTTCTGCACAGAGCGTGCTGGGTATCTGCTTTGTAGAAGGATTGCTGTGCTCATATCACCAGGGAAACGACACCAGCTTGACTCACTCTGTTTATAGGGAGCAGTCCTTTCAGACGTGGTAATGGGGCCCCATGCTTCACCGGCGTCGCTGAGCCACAGGAAGCAATGCAGTTCCTCAACGTCATAAGCAGGAAGAACTTATTTTTCTGCAAAAAACTGGGCTTCACGGGGCCATAATATCAACAACCAATTGCTGTTATTACCATTACCATTACCATTATTATTCTTGTAATCATCATCATTTTGTTCTCATACAGCCCAGGCTTCATCAACCAGGAGCTGATTTCTTAGTCTGTTGACATTCAAGCTCCTTTCCCCTTTCTCGCTTTGCTTAGCTTCTCTTGCTATCTATTCTATTTTACTGCTGCTGGGTGTCTCCACCAGAACGAATCAGTGGCAGGGGAAGTAGCCAAGACGTGCAGCTTCTTGTTAGTATCTCTGATGTCCTGTGTTAGGGGAAAGGAGAATCAGCCATCGACTTAAGTAAGCAAGATTGGAGAATTGTCCTCTGACTCTCCTTCATCTGCACTGTCGTTTAGTATGGTGTGGATAAGTATGAATTCACCTAAAGAGAAAGATAGACACCACAGCAGAACAACCAAGATAATGAGACCTGAAGTCAGACCATCTGTGTCCGGGTCCCAGCTCCCAGACTTGCTAGCTGTGTCACCTTGAGCAAGTCATTTAGCATCTCTGAGTCTTAGTTTTATCATCTATAAATGGGGATAATAATAGTGCCTACTTCTCACAGTTGTCAGAAGGATTAAATGAGATAATAATCCATGGAAAGCACTTAGTACAGTATATGTTTGCAAAAGAAAAGTCCTCCATTATTAGGATATTTAGTTTCAAAATTTTATTCAACACCTAACTTACCTTTCATCAATAAATAAACAAGAATTCATTGAACACCTGCTGAGCGAGGTGTTACTAAAGGATACAAAAGAATCAAAAGGTGAACTCCCTTACTTAACTAGACAAAGAGCTTGCTGTCTAGTTAAGGAGACTAAACAAACAGGAAATAAATAACTTAGAAAAAAAACAGTGTTGCATATGGCAACATTGTAGCCTGAAGTGATTTTGTACTTTGGAGTACAACTAAGAGAACAGAGAAGTGTGAAGTGTAGACTGGACAGTCCAAATACAGACGCAGACCCAGAAGGGACCCCAGAAATCATCCAGTCCAACCTCTTCGTTAAAAGATGAAAAAATCCATGGAGTGACCCTGTGGCCTAGTGGTTAAGTTCGGCGTGCTCCACTTTGGTGGCCCGGGTTTGGTTCCCAGGCATGGACCTACACCACTTATCAGCCATGCTGTAGCGGGGACCCACGTACAAAACAGAGGAAGATTGGCACAGATGTTAGCTCAGGGCGAATCTTCCTCAGAAAAAAAAAGAAAAAGAAAAAATTCAATGCTAGCAGGATGTGGTAACTTGGGCAAGCTCATGCAGCCAGTTGCTAGCAGAATTGAAAGGAGAACCCCGGTCCCAGAACTCCCAGAGCAGGGCTCTTCCCACCAGGATTAGAAAAGGAAGTGAAGGAGGTATGGATAAATGACTCGAAGAGAAGGCTCCTGAGGGAGGAAGGACTTGCTCTGAGCCTGAAGGGTGAGAAGAACATGGCTGGGAAGAGGTGAGGAAGTGGGCATTCCTAACTTCCCCTAGTGCCCATGAGGGCTTCTCACCCATGAATCTCCTGGTCACACATTGAACCTATTAAAAGGTTATGGGCACTTCCATGGTCACCTTTACCCAGGACAGGCTTTCTTTCAAGCTTTCTGACATACCCGTCAATAACAATATTGTATAGGGTACGATCCTGGATGTGTACACGAGAAACACGGGCAAAGATGGTATCATGTGTGCTTGGCCCTGTGCCCAGGTCATCGTGGGCATGCAAAGATTTCAAATGCCCATTCTGTACCAGTTACTGCTTTTATAACTTCTCCCACAGAAGCCTCCAGGGCTGAATCCCTCTGCTGACATAACTTCTCATATACATATCTTTTTTAAAAAAAATACACCCTTATTGAGATGCAATTGGCATGCAATATACTGCCCTTATTAAAAGAGTACAATTTGATAAGTTTGACACATGTATATAGCTGTGAAACCATCACGGCAGTCAAGATAATAAACATCACACCCAAAAGTTTCCCTGTGCCCCTTTGTAACCAGTCTCTCCCTCCAGCCCCTTCCTGTCTCTATACCACTCCCTGACCCCCAGGCAACCACTGATCTGTCATTATAGATTGGTTTTAACTTTCTAGATATTTATATGAACGGAATCGTAGACTATGTACTCTTTTCTTGTCTAACTTCCTTTATCCAGCAAAATTATTTTGAGATACACCCACGTTGTTGCATGTATCAATTGTTCATTCCTTTTTATCGCTGAGTAGTATTCCATTGGCATACACATCTCTTCTCCAGAAGCGTTCATTCCCTTATTCATGGCAGGCATCTGGGAGAGGAAGGGAGAACTAATCCTGTCCCTATAAATTGGATAAAATTAAGCCAGTCCTGATAGTATTTGTCTCCCCATCCTGTTTTGCTGGGAGGGGGAAAAAGGAGATGGGGAAGGGTGTGGAAATCCAAAGTAACCACAGAGATGATAAAAGGATTAAAGGAACAGAGAGTGGGACTTAGAAGTAAAGGTTAGAGTCATGAAGCCTGGAGAAGAGAAATCTGAGGGATAATTCAGGGCTATGACTTTTATCAAATATACAAAAGGTTATTTTTAAAACAGGCAGCCAAATAAGAACTGAACAGGCTCAGCCCGCAATGAAAGAGCTGGATGAGATATAAGGGCGCATCCCCGGCGGGAAGGTTGAGCAGATCCCACCCCAAGTGGCCAGAGGCTGGGCTGCAGAAGGAGATGGCTGGATGAGCCCCCCTGGGTCTGGATCCATGTATCCATGTAGCCCTGAAGTCCACGGCAGAGCTTTCTTACTAGGTTGAGATTTCTTGAGACTCGAAAGCCTTCCCATACACTCTGAAGGAATAACCTTTATATGATATTTTTCTTCCTGAAGCACCTCCTTGCCAGGCCAACATCCTACAGCTTGAGCCCTTGCTCCCGAGCCAGCTCTAACGTCCCTTCTCATCCCTCTACACAGGGACATGCCGGCCCAGGCCCGGGACCTGGTGGAGCGAATGAAAAACAGCCCTGTAAGTACAGGACCCCGGGCCACCCTGAAGGGTGCTGGGTCTCCAGCTGGGGTGGGTGCAGCAGCCCTAAAAGAGCCCCCTGTGCACCACAGCAGCTCCTGCTCTCGGCTTGTCGTTAGGAGGGACCAAATGAGCCACGAGAAGCAGGCCTCACCACGAAGATGCCCTCTTCACTACCCCCTGACCTGGGCTCTGGCACCCCTGCCCCTGGGGCCACCGCAGGAGAGAGATGGAGCGGTGTGTTGGCAGGGATGGCTGGCCTTGGCCTCGGGCAGTTTCCCGCTTACCCAAGAGTCTGCTTCGTGGAGCCCTATTGTGTAAATGCTGGCTTCTAAAAATAGGTGCCTCATTCCAGTCCTTCTTCCTTCCGGCTCACCGGCCTCTAAACCTTCTCACTAGCACTTTTTTTTTAATGCTCTACGTTTAGGCCTTGGAATTCGGCTCCTGGCAGGACTCCTATTATGGTGGCGACTGAGTGGAACGCAGGCTCCTCCGAGGGCTCCCCTGCCCCAACCCACCTCTCAGTCCACGCAGGGCTCTTCCTCCAGCATCCGCCCCCCCCCCACCCTGTTCCCTGCGCTGGTCCCAGACCTGAAGAGCTCTCCCAAGAGGCAGCTCTGGGCTTTTGCTTCTATGTAGATGCATCTTTTGCCCTCGGCTCCTTTGAAGGGCTTTAGCTCAACCTTCAAGGGTGTGTTGATACACTCTACTTCAGCATGGACTGTAGCTTTCTTAAGAGGATTTCAAAGGGAAACTAGTCCTCCGCACTGTGTGAGCAGACACACACATGTACACGTGCACACAATTCCTTCTGTGCAGCCCCCTGCCCCAGCACCAAGGTGAGGGTGAGGCAGGCCCCACTCAGCATCTTCTCTCCACTGTGGTACAGAGGGAGGAAGGCACCTGGGGGGCTGTCTGGTCTGGTGAGCACCACCTGCATGTGCCCCCCGAAGCCTAAACTCAGAATCTTCTGTCCTCTCAGGAAATCAACCTCGAGCAAGACTGGAAGCTGATCACACTCTTCATCGGGAGCAACGACTTGTGTCATTACTGCGAGAATCCGGTAGGCCCCTGACCATCCCATCAGGAACCTGAGAAGGGAGTGGCTGACTTCTGTCATTGTCCATGCCCAGGGCCCTGACCACCCTCAGGGGAGCCACACTGGCCTGCTCTCCCAGGCAGCCCCTGGCTCACATAGGCCAGGTGAGTCCTGGCCTTTCCCACTGTTGAGCGGCCTGGCCCATGAAAGAGCAGCTGCAGTGTCTCTAATGTGTGTTCTCTGGTATGCGGATGGGGGACTAGTGCTTGGAGTCCCTGCCCCCGTTTTTTAGGGGGAGGCCGAAACAATGTCATAAATGGGGTTGGACAAAATTGAGCCAGTCCTGAGGGTATGGCTTGTGGCCCTTCAGGGACACCACCAGTTAACCACCCTCAGCCGGCCGGCCTGGGAACCCAACCCGTTCCTAATGTCGTTTCTATAGGGAAATATGTCCAGACTTTACAAAGTTTGGAAATTGTAACTTCTGGAATACATCTTGTTCTAAGTTGGGGACATCCTGTATTTTGTTTGGCCAGAAAAAGGCAGCTGGCCTGACTCAGAGGTCGAGGTAGAATGTCTGACACTCACAGGCAGGGGGAGAAGGCATCTGTCACTCCTCGTGGCTCTGAGAAACCAACCACCAAAGGCTTGGTGAGAAAGACCCTCCCCCACACAGGGGTTCTCTCCCTTACAGCCCACTCTAGAGGCAGAAGTCACCCAACCCCATGGGGATTTAAATGTCCTTATGTCCTGAACTCCAGCAGTGCCTGGAAGCCAGAAGTGACCCCAGAGCCACCTGTGGACGCTTGGTGCAGGAAAATGCCCCTACTAGCTACAGAATCTCTGTTCCTCATGCAGTCAGGTTTATACTCCTGAGAGCATCTTTTTGTGAAAATGACCTGAACATCACAGCCAGGGTTAACTCAGGCCACAGTTTCAGAAGCTGCTAAAGCACCTCCAGTCGGGAGACGGATCAGAAGAGGAGACCCTCGAGCTGAGTCACGAGGAAGTTAGGGGGAGGCAGTGGGGCCAGCATGGGCCAAGGCCCAGAGGAAAGAGAGTGGGGTCACCAGGGGCACCATCGTGGTTGGAGAAGGCTGAGGCTGGTAACAGACTGGACTGGAGAAGTGTTGGGGGCCCAACACTGTCAGGGTCGCCTCTGGGCTTGAGATACCACAAAGCGGGGCGTGGTGGGCATTGTTCATATGTCTAGTAAGGGTCAAGGGATGACTTCTTACAAGAGACTCTGTGTCCCCCAGGAACAAGGACTGGGCTTCCCGGCACATCCAGTGCCATCAAAACCCCTCTGTACCCCTCTGCCACCATCCCAGGCCCTAGGGCCCTCCTGTGCTGGGCACTGGACCACTCTTGTCCTCCTCTCAGAGTGGAACCCAGGGCCTGAGGAGAGCCCCCTTCTTTCTTCACAGGAGGCCTACTCAGAGGAGGAGTATGTTCAGCACATCCAGCAGGCCCTGGATATCCTCTATGAGGTAGGAAAGAGCAGCAGCGCGTTCCTCGGTCCCATTTCCTGCCAGTAACGTGCCTGTCTGCTCCCTCACTGGGGGTGCCTCCCCGGGTGCGTCTAGGCAAGTTGTATTCAGTGAGATGCACCCTGTGCAGAGCCCTATCATGAGCAGGCACCGGGATGGGATGGAGGCTACCTCTGAGCTCCTCTGCGGGGGAAATTCTAACTGGATCAGACCGTACTGTTTGGTGGCAAAGAGCTTGCCTCTAGAGCCAGTTGGTCTGGTTTGTAGCCAGGCGCTGTGGCTTACTAGCAATGTGACTTCTCCATGTCTCAGTTTCCCAATCTATAAAGTGGGGACAATAAAGAAGATTCAGAGAGATAATACAGTCACATCCCCTCTCTGGGCCTCAGTTTCTTTATTGGTAAAATCGGGGAGGGAGGATTTGGATTGCAGATGATCCCCTAAGCTCCTTCCATCAGCAACCAGTTCCCCCCACCCCCTCGACCCAACTGCCTGGGGACTAATGCAGCCCACCCCTCTGCTCCCCACAGCTTCCAAGGGCTTTCGTCAATGTGGTAGAGGTCATGGAGCTGGCTAGCCTGTACCAGGGCCAAGGTGGGAAATGTGACATGTCACTGGCAGCTCTGTAAGTAGGCGGTCACAGTCCCAGGGTGAGGGCACCTGGGAAGAGCAGGGCTCACAGACACCAACAGATGACACAGATGCAGGCAGAGCCAGACCGTCCTGGCCAGAGGGCTGGACATCAGCAATTGGCCAGGGGCTTGGAAAACCATTTGGAAACGCCTCTATATTACTGAATGCCTACTGTAAGCAAGTCACTTCATTTCTCTGGACCCCAATTTGCTTTTCTGTAAAGTGAGAGAGACAGACTAAATAATCCTTAAGGCCCCCTGACATTGTCTATGATCCCAGACTCCAACTTTAGTGAGTTGTTCCATGTTTGAGAAGCAGCAAAGTGCAATGAGCTTAGGAGCTGTGGGACCTTGCGCAAACCACATATCCTCTCTGGGCCTCTTGCTCCTCACCTGTAAAATCTCCTTGCAAAGTAGACGTGAGGTCTAGAGAAAATACATGTAAAGTGCCTGGCTCCTGGAGGGTAGGCTCTAAGGAAATAGTAGCTTTTATAACATTGTTGATAGGACTGTCCTTGAAAGCCAGGCTTGGAGCTAAGGTACCGATGTGCGAGATGAGAATTCCTGTTGGGGACTGGAATATATTAAAGCTCAGCTGTGACCCTGGCAGGAAGTTGCCATCTTCTGAGGCCAGAGGGTCACCCACCATTCCTGTGACTGTTCCTATGGGGGAGGAGATTCTACAGGGGGCTGAGGAGTTAATGGATTTGCTGGGAAGGTGACCAGGTGGTTGCCATTCTTGCTAGGAACCTGGCCCTCAGGTGGAGTGGCCACTGGCTGGGGGATAGAAGTTGCTCCTGCAGAGTCGGCTGGTCTTGCATTCTACCTTGTCAGGTTATCTCAAGCTGGTTGACCTTCCCCAGCTTCCCAAGCAACTCTCCACTCTGGAGCCCTGAGAGAGAGTCCTAAGCAGCTGGAGGTAGAGATGGGGAGGCCTCAGGAACATGACAAAGAAAGAATGGGCCATCATGGCAGTCTTCCCAAAATTCCACCCTTCCCATCCCTTCCCTGGAGAAACCCCAGGAGCCACAGGCTTGGGAAGGGGAAGGGGCAGCCTGTCCACAAGGAGCCCCAGGCATTGGGTGCCAACTCGTCCACCTTCTTTCTCAACAAGCACCAATTAGACCTCATGCCCCTGAGTTATGGGTCTGTGACCTGGATCTAAGAGTCAGCCAAAGCTGTGTTGCGGAGGCACCTGTGTGTTACCACTGTAGGATTCCAAAAAGGAAATCCAACTCCAGTCTCGGGAAGGCGCGGACCCACAGACACAGGAGACCGAGCTTGATGCAAATGCACGAGGTTTTAATTAAGCGGAGCTCCGGGTCGACACGTATCTCTCGCAGGAGACAGAGGGGTCGACCCCGAACCTTAAGCGGCAAGCTCTTTTATAGGATTCGGAAGCATAAAGCGGGAAAAGGTTGGCGCGGTCTTACATGATTGGCTAATTTAAAACAGTTACATTTAAACAGTTACATTTTATGGCGCGAATTGCTATGGCGCGAAGCAATTATCAGGTTACACACACGCGTCCCCATCTGGACCCCCTCCACCCCGACCCTCCCAAACTTATCCCTCTGGAGCACTCTCTTGTTCTCAATTTTCCCCGAACAGTTTAGGGCGAGTCTTCTATGAATAGAGTCAGTCAGGATCGATAAACGTTCCCCCTTATACCAGGAATCCTTAGGGTGTGGAGGTGCCTGTCTCTAAGGTATTAACTTTTAAATTTTTAATATAATTTACTTCCTTCATTCCCCACTTCTTCTTTTGTCCCTAGTTCTAATCTTAGAACTTAGTTTTCGGTGTCTACTATCAGTGGCTCATTGTGTGGGAGAGCTTGGTAATGGCGTTGGAGCATCATAGCATGCACCGCATTGACCCTTTTTTTTATGAAAGCAGTAATTCTATTGAAAACACACGGTCTGAAGACCAAAAGTAGACAAAGAATCAGCAAGGGTCCTGCTAGGGAGGATAGTAAGGTCGTCATCTAGGGGGACTTAGTGAACCAGGATTCAAACCAGCTTTGTTGCGCCTCCCTGCTTTGCTGCCTCATGTCTAATCTTTTTTTTAATCTTTGCATTGAATCTCGGACTACCCCTGTGTGATCTGCATAGAAACAGCAGTCTTCTTTAAGGGCCGCACAAAGTCTTCCCTCTCTTAAAAACAGCAGATCTAATCCTCTTCTATTCTGGAGCACTACTTCAGACAGGGAGGTGAGGGACTCTTCTAATTTAGAGATGGACTGTTCTAAAGTCCTGAGGTCTTCATCTATAGCATTGCTCAAGGCAGTTAATCCCCTTTCTCCTGTGACTAAGGCCGTAGTGCCAGTCCCTACGCCCGCGGCAACTCCCAGTCCCAGGAGTACAGCCAGGGTGAGGGATACTGGTTCTCTTTTCCATAATCTGGATCTCTGGTCAAATTTATCTTCGAAACTATTGGCAGTATGATAATAAATTCTAGGCACCAACTGCACAAGCACGCAAAAATCTTGTGACGAATTGAATACGCTAGTTGAGATGCAGGGGGTTAGGCCCGTGGTGCAGGCCCACCACCTATTGGGTCCTGGTACCAAAAAATGACCAGGAGTAGTCGGAAGGCTGACTTTAATCTTATTACATAGAGCTTGGTAGCCTGGGGGAATTTTTTCTAAGCATAGTCCTGAACCGGTCCCCGACACATCCGTTAGGGTTAGCCGCCCTTCTTTGCCCCAAAGACAAGTCGTGTGGTCTGGGGTGTTATTATAGACCCCCATGGTGGCAATTTTTTTATAATAAGGGGGGCTGACCGCTAGGCATAGCCAGCATGATTCAGTCATTTCAGGGTTGGAATCATTTAAGGCGTAGTAAGCTCCCCATACTAAGTTAAACAGTCTGTGCCATCTTTGTTCAGTAGGTACTGCGGGAGGTGGCGTAGATGGTGGTCGCAGAGCAGATCTGGTGACCATATCTACGGCCCCATTTAGGGTTATGGATTTTACCTGGGGGGGTTTGGGGCTATTTAACCCTATCGGTCTGCTGGCGGGGGATTTTTGGGACAGAGGGGGCCTCTGATCGGCTAGGATCCCGTTTGGCCCTATTGGTCTGCTGGCGGGGGGTTCTATTTTTAATCTAATAGAGAAGGTCAGGCCATCATCGTATCGTTCTTTGTACAATCTTATTCCCCATGAATGACCATTCCCGATCCAGGTTTTAATTGTTTTTTCCTTCCCTGTGAACTGAATGGTTAAGGGGTGGCACCAGGTATTGCATTCTGAGCCCCGACTCATCTGGTGGCTATAATTTGCTCTAACCCTGATTAAATCCCAAGAAGAGGAGGGTTCCCAATAAGTAGTCCCACTGGTTTCACATCCCCAGTTTTTACAGTAGAAGTCTTCTTTGCCCCCGCACCAGGAGTCAATTGAACGAGGTCTGTGGTGACCGGGGCACACGTAAAAGGGGTATGCCTTTAGTTTACCCTTGCGATGGGGGGAGTGGCATCCTCCGGCTTGTTTTGCCCCCCTTCGTCGACCCATGAAATCTCAGTCAGGGGTTTCTATAGCCAGTTTACAAAGGTCAGGGTGTAAGTCTGGCCACCATGTCCAAGGGGAAGCAGTTTTTTGGATTGACCAGGTTATATCTCCTACCTGGGAGACGACTTGCCACGTGAGCAGTTGAGGAGCGTGGGGATTAGGATTGGACGACCTGCTCGCCGTTCCCATGACGCAAACGCAGCTTAAGAGGGTTATCAGTCTTTTCCACCTTCCAGAGATCTGCTGCATTCTGGGGTGCCTTCTTTACGTGTGTGGCGTGAACCCAAGAGGTTATACCGTCCACCTTGACTGCTGTGGGCGTAGTGAGGAGCACCACGTAGGGCCCCTTCCAACGTGGCTCTAATGACCCCGTCCGATGTCGTCTCACAAGGACAGAGTCCCCAACCTGGAATTGGTGCGGGATGAGCAGATCACCAGGCTGGTAGGCCTCTTTTAGCTGGTTCTAGATGTCGCGCCTGACGGCCTCGAGTGCTTTTAAGCGGGCTGACAAAGGTATAGAAGGTATAATGTCAGGGTCATGTATCCCTATTTGTGCCAAAGGGGGAGGGGTTCCATAGAGGATTTCAAAGGGTGTAAGTTTTAAGGGTCCCTGTGGGGTGTTCCGGGCGCGGAACAGGGCAAAGGGCAGGAGGGCTGTCCAGTCACTATCGCCGGTCTCTATGGACAATTTAGTTAGGGTCTCTTTAATTGTTTTATTCATCTTTTCTACCTGGCCTGAGCTCTGGGGTCTATAAGCACAATGTAATTTCCAATTGATCCCCAGTTGACTGGCCAGTCCCTGACTTACCTGGGCAACGAATGCAGGACCGTTGTCAGATCCAATTACCTTTGGGATCCCGAATCTCGGGAGGATTTTTTCCAATATCTTCTTGGCTACTACAGAGGCAGTCTCTTTTCGGGTGGGGAAAGCCTCTACCCATCCCGAGAAGGTATCTACAAATACTAGAAGATATTTATTTCCATACCGGGCCGGTTTGATTTCAGTAAAGTCTATCTCCCAAAAGGTTCCGGGCCTATCTCCCCGGAGTCTATGTCCAGTGCGGTATTTGGTAACTGCAGCATTTGTGAGAGCGCAAGCTCTACAATCTTTATAAATTTTCTCAGCCGCCTTTCTCAAATCTGGTACCTGGTACGGGGAGGCCTCAATAATTTTAATTAGTTTCTGAGGGCTCAAGTGGGTTAGCCGGTGTAGATGTGATAGATATTCTCGCCCTTCTGCAACGGAAAGGACTTTTTCTTCTTTAGTTAGTTCCCCACCGGAGACAGTTTTGTTGACCTTAGCTCCCTGGAGAGTCAGGACCATAGGTCCTAGTGCCGCCCGCTTGGCTTCCAAATCTGCTAAGCGGTTCCCTTGAGCTATGGGGTCGGTGCCTTTCTGATGACCTGGGCAATGGATGATTGCCACCTTTTTAGGCAAATGTATAGCCTCTAGGAGGCCCAGAATCTCTTTTTTATTTTTGATATCTTTTTCGGCCGAGGTAAGCAGCCCTCTTTGTTTATAAATAGCCCCATGAACATGGGCAGTAGCAAAGGCATACCTGCTGTCTGTGTATATATTCACAGTCTTATTTTCAGCTAACCTTAACGCCTGTGTCAGGGCGATAAGCTCAGCCTTTTGTGCAGAAGTCCCTTCCGGCAAGCTGCTTGCCCACAGAGTCTTTTTCCCGTCTACCACAGCAGCCCCAGCCATCTTCTTACCTTCTGCCATAAAGCTGCTGCCGTCGGTGTACCAATTAGGGGCCCCAGCCCATGGCTCATCCGGCAGATCGGGTCGGGTCCCCGTTTCTGATGCCAAGATGTCGCCGCATTGGTGAACAGGTATTTCATCATCTGCTTCGGGCAGTAGTGTGGCCGGGTTTAAGATGGCCGGTGGGGCGAAGGTAATTCTCTCAGTTAGGAGCAGACTTTGGTAGTGAGTCATCCGGGCGTTAGTCATCTATCGATCTGGAGGCTGTCTGATAATGCTTTTTAAGGCATGGGGGGCTACTACGGTTATCTGTTGGCCCAGAGTTAACTTATCTGCATCTTTTACCAGCTGGGCAGTGGCGGCGATTGCCCTTAAGCAGGAGGGCCATCCACTGGCTACCGGATCCAGTTTTTTTGATAGATATGCGACTGGGCGCTTCCAGGGCCCAAGGGCTTGAGTTAGGACTCCCCGGGAGATTCCCTTTTTTTCATCTACATACAAGGTGAAGGGCTTGGTCAAATCTGGTAGGGCCAACGCGGGTGCCTCTAATAATGCCCGTTTTAGAGTCTCAAAAGCCTTCTGGTGCTCTAGAGTCCAGACAAAGTTCCCACTTTCCTTAGTCAATGGGTACAGTGGAGCAGCCAGGGTAGCAAACCCAGGGATCCACAATCGGCAGAAGCCGGCTGTCCCCAGGAATTCCCTTACCTGGCGAGCGGAGGTTGGGGCCGGAATCTGGGTCACAGTCTTTTTCCGTGCGTCGGTTAACCACCTTTGGCCGTCCTTTAGTGTGTAGCCTAAGTAGACTACTTTTTCCTGGCACAACTGTGCCTTTTTTTTCGACGCCCGGTATCCCAACTCACCCAACTCGGCCAGGAGGCGCTTGGTCCCTTCTTCACAGTCTTCCGGGGTTTCCGCCGCCAACAGTAGATCATCTACATACTGTAAAAGAGTCACTTGAGGGTTTTTAACCCTATAATCAGTCAAGTCCCTGTGGAGGGCTTTATCAAACAGGGTAGGGGAGTTTTTAAAACCTTGAGGTAGTCTTGTCCAAGTCAGTTGTCCAACGATCCCCATATCAGGGTCGCGCCACTCGAAAGCAAAAAGTAATTGGCTTTTTGGGTGAAGCCGTAGACAGAAGAATGCATCTTTCAGGTCCAAGACAGTGTACCATTTTCATGATGGGGGGAGGGAGCTGAGTAGGTTATATGGGTTTGGCACAGTAGGGTGTAAATCCTGCACTCTCTTATTTACTTCTCTCAAATCCTGGACCGGCCTATAATCATTAGTTCCAGGCTTTTTTACAGGCAGGAGGGGGGTGTTCCAAGGAGACTGGCAAGGAACCAGGATTCCTTGTTGGAGCAGCCTCTGGATATGGGGGCGGATTCTTTTTCTGGCCTCTTTGCTTATTGGGTATTGACGCACCCTTATCGGGAGGGCTCCGGCCTTAAGATCTATCACGACTGGGGGAATTCTCGTAGCCGTCCCTAGTCCCCCGGTTTCAGCCCATGCCGTTGGAAATTCGATCAGCCACTTATCGGTATTGAGCTGAGCTCTAGGCTTAGGCTGCTGATGGAGCCGATATTCTTCCTCTAGCTCCAGGGCCAATATCATGGTGGTAGGTGCGGACCAGGATACTGTAGGCCGAGGTTGAGCAAAATCTATTTGAGCTTTCAGTTTGGTTAAAAGGTCTCGACCTAGCAACGGGGTCGGGCATTCAGGAATCACTAGGAAGGAATGGGACACCCTTCCTTTCCCCAAGTCCACTGTCCGGGAAGTAGTCCATGAGTATTGTTTCTGCCCAGTGGCTCTAACAACCAGAGTCTTTTTAGTTTTTAATTTCCCCAAAGGTTGCTTCAGTACTGAATATTCAGCCCCAGTATCAATCAGAAAACTCATAGGGGTCCCCTCAACAGTTAGGGTTACCCTAGGCTCGGGGAGGGGGCCCGAGCCCCGTCCCCGCTATTCTTTGTCCTCTCCTAAAGACAACACCTTGGGTGTGGCCCTTTTCTTGGGGCATTCCCTTGCCCAGTGTCCTCTCTCTTTACAATAGGCACATTGGTCCTTTTCCAAGGGTTGCCGTCTGCGTGAGCCTGGTCGTGGGGCGTTGCCCAGGTTCCCTGACTGTCTGTGATCTGGCCCTGTCGCTTTTATCACTGCGGCCAGTATTTTAGTTAGTTTTTTTTTTCGTCTCCTGTCTCTCCTGTCTTCCCTCTCCTCAGCCTCCCTTCTCTCTCGCGCGCGCTTTTCCTCTTCACTCTCCCTTTTATGATACACCTTTTCAGCCTCCTTTATTACGTCCCGCAGGTCGTAGTCTTGCAGCCCCTCTAGCCTTTGTAATCTCCTCTTTATATCTGGGGCTGACTGTCCAATAAAGGCCATAATGACAGAGGCCTTCTGCCCTTCCGAGGACGGATCAAAGGGCGTGTACCTGCGGTAAGCCTCTATCAATCGTTCTAGAAAAACGGAGGGGGGTTCAGTGGGTCCTTGCTGAATCTCTCTTACCTTAGCCAAATTGGTGGGCCGCCTTGCGGCTCCCCGGAGACCCGCCACTAGAGCCCGGCGGTAAGCGGACAGCGACCCCCTACCTTCAGCCGTGTTATAGTCCCAGTTGGGTCGGTTGTGCGGAAACCCTTCTTCCGCCTCAGCTATCGTTGCCGGCTGCCCGTTGGTGCCTCGGATATTCTTTCTTGCTTCCTGTGTGATTCTTTCTCTCTCCTCCGTGGTGAAGAGTGCCTGTAAGAGCTGTTGACAGTCATCCCAAGTGGGCTGATGGGAAAACATTAGGGACTCTATCAGGGCGGTTAATCCGGCGGGGTTTTCTGAAAAGGGGGGATGGTTATTTTTCCAGTTATACAGGTCTGAGGAAGAGAAAGGCCAGTACTGGAGGGGTGACAGCTGGTTGGGCCCCGCAGGAGCTCTATACTCTCTTAGCGGGAGCGCCACCGTGGTATCAGGCCCGTCCGGAGTGGCTCCGCGGCGGCTTCGGGTTCCAGCGGAGGGACCCGAGCCAGTCGCCCTCCGTCCTGATTGCGATCCTGGAGCGGGGGAGGGGTAAGGGGGAGGCGAGAAAGGGGGCCATTCGGGAGGAGGCTCAATCTCAGGGTAGACCCCGGGGGGGGCCGAAGGGGTCTCCGACTCCGCTGTTCGAGTTGATTTCGATTTTTGCCGTGTCTCCGCATCCTGCAGCGCCAGGACTCGGGGGCTTAGTTTTTCTGCTTTTACCCATGGCTTAACCCACGGGAGTGGGTTCTGCACCAGATCCTGCCACACTGTAATATATGGTCGTTGGTCAGGATGGGACCCCGGTTTCTCCTGGAAAACAATAGCCCTCACCGCGAGGATAACAGTTAGATTAAACGTCCCCTCAGGGGGCCAACCCACATTGAGGGAGGGCCACTCAGAGGTGCAAAAAGTCTGCCAACGCCCTTTTTTTATTTCTACCGACAAATCGTGCGCTCGCTCTCACTTCAGTCCAGTGGTCTAAGGTAAAAGAGAGGGGGGTCGTCATAGTCTGTCCCATCCCGTCAAATGAGGTCCACGTAACGAACAAAAACAGAACAATGAACATCAAAAACACAGCAAGACAAAAACAACTTTGCCCGGTTGGTGTCTGTACAAGCCAACCGAAGGCGGTTTCAGACGGGAGGGGTTTTCGTGTCCTCCCTGGGAAAAAGAGTGCCGTTTCTTTTTCTACCTGAAAGGGGGTAGTCAGGCTTTCCTGACTCCCCTTGTCCCTTGGGGCGTCCCCCAGGGTTGCAGCCTGCAGTTCCCAGCACGTCTGCCACTGCAGCCGCTGGGCCCTCTCGGCCCGAAGCGGCGGCTGCCCAGATACCGAGACCAAAGCAATGCTTCGCGGCGCCGCACACACTCACACACCCAGTCACTCAGGCTTACCTCCAAGGGGTCTTCGGAGTCTGGGGTGACCGCGCCGATCCCGGACGAGCCCCCAAATGTAGGATTCCAAAAAGGAAATCCAACTCCAGTCTCGGGAAGGCGCGGACCCACAGACACAGGAGACCGAGCTTGATGCAAATGCACGAGGTTTTAATTAAGCGGAGCTCCGGGTCGACACGTATCTCTCGCAAGAGACAGAGGGGTCGACCCCGAACCTTAAGGGGCAAGCTCTTTTATAAGATTCAGAAGCATAAAGCGGGAAAAGGTTGGCGCGGTCTTACATGATTGGCTAATTTAAAACATTTAAACAGTTACATTTTATGGCGCAAATTGCTATGGCGCGAAGCAATTATCAGGTTACACACACGCGTCCCCATCTGGACCCCCTCCACCCCGACCCTCCCAAACTTATCCCTCTGGAGCACTCTCTTGTTCTCAATTTTCCCCGAACAGTTTAGGGCGAGTCTTCTATGAATAGAGTCAGTCAAGATCGATAAACGTTCCCCCTTATACCAGGAATCCTTAGGGTGTGGAGGTGCCTGTCTCTAAAGTATTAACTTTTAAATTTTTAATATAATTTACTTCCTTCACCACCATCCCATGTTAGGCAGCACAGGGGCCAGGCCTGGGGGGGGCAGGGGCAGGGAGGGGGTCAGCCTCCTGGGGGCACAGAGCTAGGCCACCCCAGGGAGCCTCTACACAGGACTCCTTGTCTCACAGGAGCAACTGCACTTGCCTCAGACGCTCCCAGGACAACTCCCTGGAGATGCAAGAGCTGAAGAAAGTGAACTGGAACTTCCAGGTGAGGCTGTACCCCTCTTCTTCCTGTCCCAGCTGGGAGCCCTCTTTATGCCCAGAGCAAGGATTTCAAAATCGTGTGTTCAGCAGGGCTTTAGCTGAGAGAAGGCCGCTCCCTAAAGGCAGATCACAGCCCCTGAAACATTTATCCAGGCGAATCAAATACCAAGGCTGGGAAGGGGAGTGAGAAATCTCAGAGCAGAAGCTGGGAGAATCCCCAGCTCCCAGCCCCGGGTCAAGGTGAGCAGGGGAGCAGCACCTCGGTTCCCAGAGCAGATTCCATGTAGTGACATCACCCTGCACCCAGAACCATGGTTAGGGGCGCCCCCCTCACCCAGATGAGGGAGGGTAGTGTTCACCTCAGTTTGTCTCCCTGCCTCCTTAAGAACATACGGCTGAGCCCCCACCCTACTTACCTCCACCCCAGATGATCCTCCCCGTCTCGTTCCTGCTTCCCCAGCACACTCCTTCTCATGTCCAGCTCCGCTCTTGCTGTCCCATCCCTTGACATGCCCATGCCGAGACTTTCTGCAACTCATCCATCTCATGCACGCAACATGTCGTCTCACCTCCTCTAAGAAGCTTCCCCTGACTAAACTTCACCCCGCACTTCACTTGTTCTCACGTTTCCTACATCTTGTCTCATTTTCCCAGATGGATTATAAGCTCCTTGAAGATAAGCACATCTAGTCTATCCCTTTTACAAGCCACATTTTGGGACTTAATAAATCCAACAACCATGGATACTCATCCCCCAAGTTCATGGGCATTTTTGGGAGCGGGCATTAAGATGCTCCCCACTTGAGCTGGAACTGAAGCCCCGTGTTCTAATTTACCTCTTCATGCAGTGAGAACAGGGGAGGCCTTTGGCCCAAGAAGTCTGGTTTTACAGAGACATCAGAACGGAACAGGGTGGTGTCATACATGGGTGCAGGCTAAATGCATGCACGTGCACTAGAGTAGTCCCTTTAAGTCACCTTTGTCTAGAGCGGGTTGGCCCTGGCACAACCAGCCCCAAACAGCAGGACTAGAAGCTGTCCGTCCAGCTGTGCCAGCAGGGTTTAGCAGCCTCTCTCCTCACCCCCAGAGTGGCATCACCAGGTTCTCCTACCAGCACCAGTACCTGCAGCGCGAGGACTTCACAGTGGTCGTGCAGCCCTTCTTCCAGAACACTCTTGTCCCCCTGAGTGATGTAAGCCACAGGTGTTTCTGGGAGGGACTGTGTAAAGGCCTTTCTTAGGCAATGTATTTCCTTCTCTACGTGGGCTTTTTTTTGACCGTCTCTCTCTAAGAGGGCTCTCAAGGGGCTGCTTTTTCTGCTTTTCCTCCTTTTTTTTCTCGGTATGATTGGAACTTGGAAAGAAAAGGAGAAAACCAACAGCGACCAAGCTCCCCAGGCATGGCCCTGCCATTTACTGGGTTGGGATAGAGTGGAAAGCTCCCTAAAAATATTCTTCTTTTTCAACTATTAGGGCAAGGATGCTGAAGGAAAAAGGATGGACTGTGGGTAGCTACAATTCAAGTCTGTTTTAAAAAACATTTTCCGAAAGTGGGGAGTTCCTCCAATATCTGAGCCAGTTGGCAGCAGAGTTGAAAGGATGAATGGAGAAATGCCCAGGGCACTGTCAGGGGTGGGTGGGGGGCAGGTAGCCATGCCCTTTTCCCAGGAATATAATCCCCTTGCCTTTGGTCACAGAGAGGGGATGCTGACCTCACCTTCTTCTCCGAAGACTGTTTCCACTTCTCAGAACGCGGTCATGCCGAGATGGCCATCGCACTCTGGAACAACATGGTGAGTGCCTGAGGGCCAAGGGGCCAACCCAAAGATATTGAGTCAATTTCCCACAAAGAAAAACCTACTGGCTGACATAGCTCTTTTCTCCCCGAAGCTCAAAACGATGATACATCTCATTTGTCCTGATGGATTCTATTCTTTGGGTAATGCCCCAGTACCGTGCGGAATAACTTTGTAATCAGATAAACTAGATGAAAATATCAGTTTCAACCCATTACTGTGTGACCTTGGGCAAATGATCTCTCTCTGGCCATCTGTATCGATATCTGTAAAAATAATGAAAATGACACAGATCTCAGAAAATTGAGACAATGTGTGCACAGTACCCGGCACAATAATTAGCGTTCAACATAGGTCAGCCCCATTACTCCAGTCTCAACAATTTCACAGCTATCGTTTCTTTAAACATCAAAAAGAAAAGAGCCACCCAGCCTGTTCTCCCAGGCTGCCACCTATTCCAGTCCTTTCTGATGGGGGAGAAGGGGACCTTATGAAATGAACATACAGCCCAGGGGCCACAGGGATACCTGGCCTTGTGCCCCGTCTCTGTCCTTCATGACTGGCCACTCACAACTGGACAATCAGCTATGTTGGTGCAGAGCTTGACCAGTAAGCCCAAAAGCTGCATCCTCTTACGCAGAGCAAATGAAGTGCCTTTCCAGTCCAATGGCTTCTCTTGATCTAGGCTCAGCAGGTAACTCAGTCCCCACCCAAACCAGCGTGTTCCCTTATTTTTCCCTCGGTAACTAAACAATCTACACTCCCCCTCCTTTTATTGCAGTTTCAGGCCCGCTGTGTCTCTGCCAACCACTGCTGTGCAAATATTCCCACACCTGTCAACTGATCCACTGTGTCCGGTATCTTACTCGGCTGACTCACAATATTGACTTTCTCCTTAGCTACACCACCTCCTCCTCTCTAGCAACCTCTTCTTCCCAGAACAGCGTGTAAGCAGGTTTTATCCTTGGCCTCTTTAATTGCAGACTCAGCCTTCCTCTGCTTTTGTTTTTCTAGTGTTTTCCTCCTGTTGACATCACATTCTGCCCACTCCTAAAACTTTTGTCAAATTCCATCAGCCCAGGACTCTGAATTGCAATCACAATCTTTGAGTTCCCTCCCGCCCAACCTCCACAGTAATTTTTTTAACCACGGTTTGCACCGTGTAATTCCTGGGAACAGTTAGTTTCCTTTGTAAATTTTTGTTTTGAAGTCCAGTTGTCCTTCAGTAGCTGAGTCATGTGACTTCATTCCTTTCAAAATTCCCCCAAGGAATGGCTATCTGTGCAGTCCCATTTATCCCCCGGAGACCTCCAAGAAGGGCCAAGAATGCTAAGCCCTTAACCTTTCCTTCCCAGCGTTTCCATCAGGGTGTGGTCTTCCTACCTGGTGGCATTCTGAGCTTGCTTTAATGCCCAGGATCTTCCAGGAGTCTCCTGGGGCTCAATGGCCATATTGATGACTTGAACACAACAGGGCCCACTTGTCTCTTTCTGCATGAATTAATGTGGTTCTGACCTTCTCTTCCAAAGAAATTCAGTAGTCCTCCCCACCGACCCAGATGTGAGGCTTTTATACATAAAGGCAAGTGGGAGGGGTTTAGATCTGAAAACAAAAGGTAAACACTGCCATGGAGCCATATTGGTAACACTACAAGACTGTCCATGGCTCCCCCAGCCATTGTCTCCGCCATATCCCGAATTTAAACAACAACAAAACAAAACAAAACAAATCATCTAAGCGAGTCTTATCCTTTGCTATATAATTTGGAGAAATGATTATAGAGTCAAGTGTTTTCACCCAGAACCATCTCAGATATAAAGCTATTGCATCATACCAACTTTTGGGATCATCTTCTTACTGGAATTTCACCCCTAGAGTGACTTAAAATAATAGGACATTAGAACTGTTACTGCCCAAGGGGGTAGGGTGCCTTCTGCTCACCACAAGACACTAATAGTCAAGGTGGTAGGAAAGAAAGGACTTTTTATTACAGCTTGCTAGCAAGAGGGAAGATGGCCGACTAATGTCCAAAAAAAAACCATCTTCCAGAACAAAGACTACAGGCCAGTTATATATGGGGCTGGTCTCCGGGTGGGGCATCCATCTGACCTCCAGGTGGGGGCAGACATCTGGTCCTAGTTCCTGATAGTCCTTGGTTTTACTGGATATGCATCCGAGACCAGAGCAACACCCTATACCCTGATCTTTCAGTTGTCTTTGATGATGGCTATCAGCATAGACTCTCTGCCAGGGGGTCATCACGTTCCTAAGGAACTCAAGAGAACAAAGTTATCAACTTATAGCAGCTAGGAGGGGCCATAAAATCCACAACATATTTGGGCTAGTTAACCAGAGGTCATTCAAAGTTACAATAGGATTTCTTCTCTACAATATGGCTTCCCTTATGTCAACCTTGTCTTGAACCAGTATCAGAACTAGAAAAGATCTTAGAAGTCATCTAGCCAGAATACTCTGTAACTAAAATACAGAGACATGAAGCAATTTACCCAGGATCACACAGCCAGTTAGTGGCAGAGCAGGGATTAGAACCCAGGTCTAATCTCCTAGTGTCCTGGCAGCACCACCCTGCCTCCCTGCTCCCAACCTGAGAAGCATATATATAACCGGTGAATTCACGTCTCATAATTAGAGTCCTATGACATAGTGTCTGCAGGCTTTGGCTGAAGCCTCCCGGATACCCTACCGTGGCAACAAACGCACTTTAAACTGTTTCATCCTCTGCTGCTCCTCTCTGAACAGATTACGCCTCCTCTAGAGACTTTTGCAAAGCCAAAGCCAAAGCCAGAAACACCAGCACCACCAGGGAATTTTTTTCTTCCTTTTTCTTCTTTTGTCTTCTTGCAAAGTTTTTCTTTCTCTCTTCTGGTAACTATTCCACTACTTCTTGCTTGCTGCCTCCTGTCAAAATCCCACTCTCAGCTAACATTTGCATCTCCCCAGGTGCTGGGTGACAACACTAGCCTGATTGGTGTCTCTGTCTGCAGGTTTACAGCCATTAGGATAGCAATTCTCAGCTCTAGCTGTATGGTAGAATCATCTAAGGACTTTTAAAAACAATTAGCGCCTACAATCACTTTGGAAAACTCTTTGGCATATCTGTTAAAGCTGAACATATGTATTCCCTGTGACCCAAGAATTCCACTGCTAGGTGTATCCCCAACAGCAAGGTACACACGGGTTCACCAAAAGATACATATGAAAATTTTCATAGCAGACTATTCATAATCCCCAAACAGGAAAGTCGCTAAATGTCCACCAACAATAGAATGGATGAACTGTGGCACATTCTTACAATGAAATACCTTACAGCAATGAGAATAAACAAACTTCAACAACATGCAACTATATATAAACGTCAAAACTAAGCAAATTAATATATAGTCTCATTGGGGAGTGGGTTGTACTGGAAGAGGGTAGCAGGGAGGCTTCTGAGTGCTGGTAATATTCTATTCCTTGGCCTGGATGCTGGTTACATGGGTATGTTCATTTTATCATGATTTATCAGCTGCTCACTTATGATTTGTACTCATTTCTATGTGTACATTAGCTTCAACAAAAAGTTTACTTAAAAAAACAAAACACCAAAAAACAGAAACTCCAGTGCCTGGCCCTCATCCCCAGAAATTCTGACTTAGTCTGGGGTAGCACCAGGGTTCAGTATGTTTTAAAAGCTCCCCAAGTAATATTATTGCTCAGGGTTTGCAAACCACTGCCTTAGATCTATTCACCACAGGGCAACCAATCTATTCATTGTATAAATGAAAATCTGACCAAGTCACACCCCTGCTTTCAATCTTCCAAGGCCTGCCCCTCCCTGAAGAAAGGCCAAGACCCTTAGCATAGCACAGCAGGCCTGGAACTTGGCCCCAATTAACCTCTCTGGCAGCCACTCCCACCACCCTCTGATTTGCATTTGGAAATCTAGTAAGAAGTGAAGTTTCCTACACCACCCATGCTGTCTCATGCCTCTGTGTGTTTGCTCTTGCTCATCCCCTTATCTTGGACTGCCCTTCCAAACTTCTTCTGGCTAACTCTTATCTATCTCAAAACTCAAAGATGCCAGCTCCTGCAGGATGTCTTCTCTGAATCCCCAGAGAAGGCTAGAGGCCCACCCAACCCCTTTGCACCCACCTTTTCCTGGTCCTGTCATTTGCCACGTCGTTGATGTGACTGGCTTAGGAGAGGTGGGTTCTAGGAAAAACCACTCCCCTTCCTGTGTCCAGCCCCAGGCTCCTCCCTCTGAGCTTCTCCACTCAGGTGTCTATGACTCCACTTCATCCACCCACTCACTCAACAACTATTTACTGAGCACCGCTATGTGGTGGGTGCTGTTCCAGGTGCTGGGGAAAAGAACGTCCCTGCTCTCGTGGGGCTTACAGTTTAGGAGGGAAAAGACTAAGAAAAAAACCACAACAAGGTAATTTCTGACCACATTCAGGGCTTAAAAAAATTAAAGCAGGTGATGTGACAGAGCATAAAGGTGGGGGAGAAGGAGGCCTCACTGAGGAAGTGACACATGAACTAAGAACTGAATGTCAAGAGGCTGCCAGGCACGCAGAGGTCTAGGGCCAGAATGTTCCAGGCAGAGGAAATAGGACCTGTGCAGGCCCGGAGTCAGGAATGAGCTTGAAGTGTCTAAGGAACATAAAGGCCAGTGTGACTGGAGGGAAGTGAGCAAGGTCAGAGAGGTGGGCAAGAGCAGGTGCCAGGCCCTTGGATGGCTTTTGACGGGGGAGCCATATGATCAGGTTCACCCCTGGCTGCTGTGTAGAGACGGAAGGGAGGAAGCGGGGGTGGAATTGGAAAGACCTGCTGGAGTCCAGGTGAGAGATGAAGGTGGCTGGGATCTGGGTGACGACATGGAGAAGGAAAGAAGCGGTCAGGTTTGGGCTATGTTTTGGACTGGCTGATGGATGAGGTAAAAGAGGAATAAAGGACGACTCCTTAGTTTGGGGTTGAGGAAATTGGGTGGATGATTGAGGTGATAGAAATAGGCTTGGGGGTGGGGGGGAGCTCTATTTTAGATGTGGTGAGTGTGAGCTGCCTTCCAGACATCCACCTCGATGTATCCAGTAAGCTGTTCGATATATGGGTCTGGAGCTCAGAGTTGGTCAGGAGTGGAGATTTAGAAAACACTGTGGGGGTCATTAGCATAGAGATGGTATTCAAAACCATGGGATTCACTGAGTGCTCCTAGAGAAAGACTGGGTGGAAAGGAGTGTAGGACCAACTACTGAGCCCTAGGGCATTCCTTCCATCTTGTGACACCAGCCACAAGTGAGGAGAGAGTGGGGAGGTAGTAGGGAAACAAGAAGAGTGCCGTGTCCAGGGAACCAAGAGAAATGAGTATTTTGAGGAGGTGCATCAGCTTTGACAAATGCTGCTGAAAAGTCAAGCAAGCAAAAAAAGTGACCATTGGACCTGGCAATATGGAGGCCTTTGGTGACCTTGACCAGAGCTTCAGTCAAGTGACAGAGACTGAAGACTGATTGGAATGGACGTTAGAGAGAACGGGAGGTTGGGAAGTGCAACCAGTAACTACAAACAACTCTTCCTCGAGTTATGAAGAATAATGGCCAAGGAGATAGAGAGACATGGGGTGAAGGAGAGGGCGGTTAAAGGATGAGAGACAGAGCAGGTCGTGCACCAATAGCAAGGAAGCAGTAGGAAGGGAGAAACTGGTGCAGTCATCAAACCCACATGACCATTACCTTCCTCTGTGCCAGTTAGTTCTTGCATTCCTGGAATATCATTGGGAATCAGCCAACCTGACTTTTAGCATCCATTCTGTCCCTAGGTGGTTCTGTTACAAGAGTTCTAAGTAAGTAGAAATAATACTCTCTTACATACGTAAGCTGCATCCTGCTCACACGTGCTTTCATTTCATCTTCTCACTTGATGCTCACAACAACCCAGGGTGGAGTTGTCATGATAGGGTTTAATGCCCCACCTCTAACCTTGGGACAGTTCAGGAGCCTGCCTAGCACTGCACAGCTCATTATCAGCAGATCCAGGACCCCAGCCAACAGGCCCCCTGTGCTCTGTCTAGTCACCATGGTGTCTCTCCTAGGACCAGAGCAGCACTTCCTCCTCCAATTGTGTTACTAAGGAACAGGTGTAAAAGGCTTTAAGACAACAAAAAGCAAGGTCAAGGGCCAGGTGTGGTAATTAGCTGGCTTATCATACTTTCACTTCCTCAAAGGCAGTACCTGGGGTCAAGAACTGATGAGATCAGGAACAGGAAGGGAAGCAGATTATAAAATGGGTGCAGGCTAGAGCGCAGGGCGGAGTATGAATAGGTGAGAATGCAGGAGTCTATCCTTCTTGGTGCTGGCCACATGTCAGGGGGCAGGCTATGGCCAAAGATGCTGACAGCAGCTTCCAGCTCATTTTCAGAGGGTCCCAGCATCAAAAGTATTAAGCAGAACTTCTCTGAACCACAGTTGCTTCCAGGAATGTTTCAAGTAAACCTTTTCATTTATGTGAGAAACATACAAAGTAGCTCATGTGAGAAAACTCCAATTTCTTAAGGTTGACAAGCCAAGTGTAGTAATGATGTCAGGGTAACCAATATGGTTTCAAAGTTTTCCTGAAATTGACTAGCCCCAGTCACTTCAGGAAGTTGGTAAACCTGATTATCACCATTTTATAAAACTGAAAATGTAGAGTGTCTGTGATCCCAGCCACCCACAAGAGAAGCAGGAAATGGAGGTCCTGGGCCCTGCCCCTCCACACACTTGCTGTGGCCTCTGGGCCAGTCTCTCCTGGACCTCAGTGTCCTCCTCCATAAATCCAAGACACAGACTCAGGGTCCCACCCTGCTCTGACGGACTCTGACCTGTCACTCAGAAGTCAGGTCCTGGCCCCGCCCCAGGCCTGCTGGTGTCTGCTGTGGGTCTTGCCTCTTTGCTGGTGTCAATTTTGCAAAGGGAGGGAATCTGGTGTG